>NC_090925.1:52857003-53186702 GCF_040938575.1 Ambystoma mexicanum | reverse complement strand
CTCAGGATCTGGTGCCCAAAAGTACAATATACAATGATATGTGATTATGGGCCTCATTACGACCCAGGCGGACTTCGCGGTGCTAAATGCACCGCGAAGCATGGCGGAAAGCCGCCGATAGCGCCATGGGGGTTGGCGGATTTACCGCCCCATTCCGACCTCGGCGGAGCGGTAAATCCCCAATCCCCATTCTGCCCTTCCCCATTCCCATTTTTGCCCCATAGGGTATAATGGGAGTGGGGAAGGAGTTAATTACGCCACCGTAAAATACGGTGGCGTAATTAACAACGAGGTCCCGTAGCGCCATGGTTTTCTCCGGCTGGTAAAACCAGGCGGAGAAAACCTCCATGGCGCTACGGGAACTCGTAGTATGGCGGAGAGGTACGCCATGCACTACGCTGGCGTAATACCCTCTCCGCCAGGGTCCTAATGAGGCCCTATGTCTTTTCTTGTTTATGACCATATCTGTACCATAGAACCCACAGCCTTTAATTGCCAACACCAAACAAACGTGTGGCATGATATTTGGGGAGGGTGGGAGCAATACGAACCACCCACCCCCCATCATACAAATGTATATATTCTGCATGCATATGGGTCCACCAGTTATGGGCAACATTGCCAGGAACCAAGCGGGGGCTAGTAGCTGATGCCCCATGGCAGCAGAAACAGGACAGGGGCAGCAACTCACAAGCAGGACTGGCTCCCCCCTTTCCTAAGCAGGGCCGGATGACACGCTGTCGCAGCACAGCATTGACATGAAGGAAGGGCGAGTTGAGAAGCAACATCTCGCCCTTCCTTACCAAACAGGTGCTAAGCACCTAGGATATGGGGAAGTAGGAAGCCCAAGAAAACACAAAGGTCGCACCCTCCAGGGTGCTTAGACAGTCGGCGCATTTGTCAGCCTGGGGGCTGGCCTCACAGCCCCCACACCATGCAACAAAGGCCCAGGGCTACTCCTGGGTCCTGTATAACTGGCTGCTTACAGCCAAAATAGCACAAACAGTTTGGGACCGTGCACAGGGACCCACACACCTGCGAGTACACTGTTCACTCAGAGTCTCGCTTTTTCTTTTTCTTCTCCACAAAAACCCTCCCACCCTAGAAAAAGGGAGATAACCAACAGAGGAAAAGACAGGAGACTGCACGGTGACCACACGCAAGTCGTGGGACAAGGATGGCAGCACGGGCCAGAGGGGGTAACCTCAGGACCCATTGCCGAAAATTACAATATACAATGATATGTGATTATGTATTTTCTTGTTTATGACCATATCTGTACCAATAAAACCCACAGCCTTTTATTGCCAACACCAAACAAAAGTGTGTTGTGATATTTGGGGAGGGTGGGAGCAATTCGAACCACCCACCCCCCATCATACAAATGTATATTTTCTGCATGCATATGGGTCCACCAGTTACAGGTTTTCACTCCTTTTCAGTATGTTTTAACACAGCCTATTACTAGTCCTGATGTATCCTTTTCAGGACTTCCATACCAGGGCTTTCTTATATGAACACACTTCGAACTTGCATCCACCTGGTATACTCTTCTGCCAGGGCTATTCTTATATCAACACAGTTGCAACTTCCTGGTATACTCTCCTGCCAGGGTTTTTCTCTTGTGACTTGTATCTGCCTGATAAATACTCTTGCCAGGGCTGTTCTATTGTTACTTAAATATGCCTGGTATATTCTCTTGCCAGGGATTTTCTCTTGTGACTTAAATCTGCCAGGTATATTCTCTTGCCAGGGATTCTGTCAGAGGTATGTTTTAGTGTCTTGCATCTGCCTGGTGTACTCTCCTGCCAGTGCTTTCCTTATATGTGTGTAATGTGCACATTTTCAAACTTGATGGTCTACTTTATTTGTTGTGTTCTGTCTTGCATTTGCCTGGTGTAATATCCTGCCAGGGCTTCCCTTATAGATGCACATTGTACATTTACAAACTTGACAGTCTCTTATATTTACTTCATTCTGTCTTCTTAAGTGACATTCACTTGCTTGTTCTTTCTTATATACTGCATTCACCGCTATTTGCATTCAGCAGGGTTGCCATTACGCACTGGTGTCCCGCTTCCCTGTCGACTCATCGACCCTTGATGGTGCATACAGTATCTCCTGCGGTATGCCTCTGGTGGCTCTTCAGTGTTCTGTTGCTTCTGTGGCTCTCGCGGTTCCTGCTCATCTGTTCGTTGTCTCTCCAGGCTTGGACGATGTGGCGGTTGCCTCAAGGTACCTGCAAATGCTCCAGAGCCTTTTTACTGCTTCGGGCATCCTTGCAGCATACCGTACACTTCTGTCAGCTCTTCTCTGCCTCTTCAGTGAGCCGGTTGGCTCCATGGACCTCGCACCTCGCACCAGTGCTGCAGGTCACTCAGTTGATACTGAGAGGACTAGAATTCCCCAGCCACTGTCTGCTTGTCAGCTGGTTTACCAGTTTAAATCTTATCACATCTGGCATGTTCATGTAACAACTAGAGCACGGCTTGTGCTCTTGGCCTCCATTGAGTGTCATTACTCGGCTCATCTTCTTTGTCACATTTAGGGAAATAGAAGTCAGCTCTTGCAGCTCTTGATAACTTGTATGCAGAGTCTGGGACAGGGTTCTCAGTGATCTTGAAAGGCAAGCCCATTCTTGATGACTTGTATGCAGAGTATGGGAAGGTGTTTTCGGGAGTCTTGAAAGGCAAATCAGGTTTTGATGACTTGTCTACAGATCCTGTGTAATTTTTTTTTTTTTTTTTTTTATTGTAAAACTTCAACTTGATATGGTATATCATGTTTTTGTTACATTTCGTTGAGTCGAAGAGAGAGTAAAATGCTTTTCTCAATCACACAATTCATCTTTTCATTAGACATTGCCAAAATACTGATTGATACTTCCACATTATGATCATACAGTTGTCCGATTGCCTAGGCCAACTGATATGTAGGCACTGAAGTTAGAATTTCATCGAAGAAATTAATTAGGCAACATGACAACTTGATGTTGTGTCCAGCCGCAGCATAGTCCCACCAATCATCTTCCTCGTTAGTTAGCGATTTAAAGTCTTTTAAGTGTATTTCGCGTAGATTGGTTAGCGAGGGGCATACTGCTGCTAAATGTTTTAAGGACTCAATTGCTGATGTACCACAAAAGCGACATTTGTTGTCATTTGTGCCTTTGTTCCTACGCATCCAAAGCATCTCGTTGGTGTTTAAGGCATTTAGGCGTAGCTTCAAGAATTGTGCCCTATGATGTCGCGAAGGACAGTGTGTAAGAAATTTTGATTGGCAATGCAGCTTGATAATGCTTCTCGAAGGAGGTAGCGTGGATTTAAGAGCTGCGCGGTTGTTATAGGTTGTAATCCAATCCCAAGAAGCTAGTTTTTTTTTGGCGTGTTGGGGACGTTGGGTTAGTTCTTCCTCGGATATACCTGCTTCAGCTGTAATCCGATTTAACTTGCTCCTCCATACATCGATTAACACATTTGTCTTCGCATCATTTCTTGGTTGAAAAATATTATAAGCAGAGGTGGAAGAGCTAAGTAGTACTTTACGCAGAAGTGATAGAGATTTCCAGACTACTGTCATATAGATTGAGTTTAATGCTAACTCGTATCTAAGTGCTGATATAGAAATGTAGTTGGGAAGATTCAAAACTCGTCTCCAAAACTTTCCTTCCAGTCGACTCCAGACATCATAGCTGATATTTAGCGCCGCTTCGCTCCCAAAAGTGATTGTTGGAACAACTTTTTGTAAGTAAAACATTATGACCGGAGTAATGGAGAATTTCCCGTAGTCTGAGTTAATTTTGGCCGCTTGAAGGCTTAAGATCTTTGTTTTGGCTGTCAGATCTTCAATCCAGGCAGTTTCTGAAAGGGAGTCATTGATCATAACACCTAAGTAACGAATCGACTGGACGACCTCAAGTACTTGTTCATCTATATGCCATTTAAAAGCTTTGTCTTTTTTTGTCATAGATCGACCAATACACAAGATCTTTGTTTTCTCAGTGTTAATGGTCAACTCGTTTGCAGATAGAAATTCTTTCAGACGAGAGAGAAGGTACTGAAGGCCAATTTGTGTTTGATCTACCAGCACTATATCGTCGGCGTAGACCAGATGGTTAATGACCTGACCATTGAGTTTCGGCGGAAAGCAGTGGGTAGATTTTAGCCAGTCTGGTAGATCAGCAATGAAAAGTTTGAAGAGGTCTGCTGCAAGCGGGCATCCTTGTTTAACGCCTCTGCACGTTCTTATTGGTTCTGTGAGATCTCCTTGTGAGTTCAATCTGATTTGAATTGAGGTGTTTGAATGCAGGGCGATGATTGGATCTAACAGATGGTTTGGACATTTCCATAGATGTAATTTTGCCCATAATTTGGTCCGATTGATAACATCAAAGGCTTGACGAAGGTCAATAAAAGCAAAAAAAATTTTTTTCTTCGCCTCTAATGCTGACAGTTTCAGGAACGATAAAAGTGTGAGATTTATGTCCGTACCCACATTCCTCGTGAAGCCTGTTTGTCGAGGATCGAGTTTACCAGATGAGATAGCCCAATTTACCAATTGCTGACGCAGAAAGGATCCAAAGATCTTACTAATTGTGTCCATAAGGGCGATCGGGCGATAGTTCGCAGGATCAGCCCGACAGCCCTTCTTGTAAATCGGAACCACTATGGCTTTGGACCATGTAGAGGGAATCCTCTTACAGAGTGCAATCTGAGAAAATAGTTCATGTATGAATACAGCCCAGAGTACTCTATGTTTTTTAAGCGTCAAGTTCGAGATTTGGTCAGGGCCAGCAGCTCTGGAGTTGTTGAGTTTAGAAATTGCAAGCTCAATCTCATCGCATGATGGTATGATATTCCAACTGGTACTTGGTGCGATGGGAAGGGTAGAGACTTCAGACATTGGGTCAGCGTATATTGAAGTGAAATGGTCGTGCCAATCTTTACTTGGTATCTCATTGAAGATTGATGGGTTAGATTTCGAGCGACCTTTGTTTAAGATAGCCCAAATATCGCGGGTATTTCTGTGAGCCAATAGTTTTAACATGGTTTCTGCTCGTCCTTGATCAGTTATTATTCGGTGTGATCTTAACCAGTTGCGATAGACTTGCCTACGCCTCTTTATCTCCATAGCCTTGGAGTTTTGGTCACAGTGTGATCTTTTGATCAACTTGATTTCTTTTCTCAGTAATTTTTTTGCCACTGATATTTCCGGACTATATAGATGTTTCGGAGTTGTTCCAACAATTCTTGAAATAAGATTGATCTGAGTGAAATCTGACAAGAGTGGAGTATATTCTACTGTCTGAAGTGTGTGCAAGCTCCGGCTTATGTGGCTGATCTTTGAACCACTTACTCTCAGTCTGTTTCCTGCAGCAGTTGATTGGAGTGGAACTGAGTGTTTTTCTGGAGGGCTACCAAGGTCTTCATACCAGACTAATCGCAACAGGTCGTGGTCGCTCGATGTCGTTGGTAGCACATTTAAGGAGGTTACCCTTTCAAGCACATCAGACGAGGCCCAGATATAGTCCAACGTGTTTTTCCGATTCAAGCTGTGCCAAGTGGGATTGGCCGGAGAATCGCCTCTGATTGTTCCATTTAACATGTAACAGTTGCGCTCTAGCAGATTTTTCGCCCAGAGTTGTCCCCTCAAGATGACATCAGAGTCCGACAGCCGAACATTTGATTTAGAGAGAGGATCAAATTTAAACCAGCTACAATTTAGGTCCCCACATATTATTACTGAAACATTTTCATGTTTCAGAAAAACCTGATCAATTTCAGTCATAACAGATTGAATGAAGGCTGTGGCTGAGATCATGGCGGGATTCCAATAACCATTTATGATCAGAATGTTAGAAACCATTGTTTTTGATGAGAATTTGATTAGGGTGCTTTGTACAAACGGATTAGGGTTAGCGGAGTTGACCAATGTCCACTGGTTCCCAATTTTTAGTAGAGTTATTAGACCAGCAAATGGTCTTCCTTTAGAGTTCTTTCCAGCGGGATTGATTAGGATGGCAAATCCATCGCAAATAGGTGAATCACGTAACCACGTTTCTTGTAAGCATATGATAAAAACTTTTTCCAGGGGTTCCTGGAATGTGTTAAATAGATGTTTGAATCCTCTGGTGTTCCATGACAATAGAATTAACTCCTGCTTGGTAGTTTGTTGTCGTTGTTATTTGTATGGGCCTTGTGGATATCTTTTGTAGTTGTTGGCTCTTCTTTCAAAGGATTGATGCGTGGCAGTGTCTAAAATATCTGGAGAAGAGACTAAAGACTGACGTAGGGCTGCACGCAAAGCGGCTCCGGGATTTGCCTCATAGACCAACTTGGAGGCAGATGACAAATTTGTTTCCAAAGCAGGTGGTTCCAGAGTGAGATCGAAGCCATACACCAGAAGATCTTCGTTTGCTTGGAGTAACATGTTTTTTACTGCTGCAGAAGCAATGTGCAGTAGAACATGATCAGATGCTGATTCGGATACGTATTCTACAATTTTGATGTCGTCAGATGAAATGGCTCTCAACGGTGGAATACATGCGAGCAATTTCAAGATATTTCTTCGATTTAGGTTAACCTCATTTCCGTCAGAATGAACATTTTGGAGACGAAGTTTCCACTTATAATTTCTAACTTCAGGATTTCCAAGACCTGACGTTCTTTTGGTTGAAGGAGCGTGCAATTTTGATTGATTTGATGTTTGTTTGGGATTCAACCTTGCACTTAGCATTTGTTGCTTTGCCTTATTTGGAACAGATATAGGATAATTTACAATTGGATTTACTTGTGGCGGCTTTGGGCCTTTATCTGCCTCTTTAATTATCCTTAAGACGTCATCAGGTGATTTGACAGTTTGGATTCTTAAAGAAGTATGAGTAGAGTTTTCAAGATCATCCGAGTAGGTTGATAAATTGCATAGATCGATTGCAGAAGCTGTCGAGCCATGTACTGAGGACAACAAGCTTGAATCGATCCGCCTGCGTTTTGCTGCTAGCTTAGGCTGGTTCAATTTGATACGTGGTGAGGTTTGTTGCTTGCCATCAATACTTTTGACAGGGATGATGAGAGAAGATCTTGAGAATAAACTTGACTTCTTCGGAGTAGTTAGATTTCTTATAAACTTATTCGTCGTTTGTTGTGATTGTTTCGGTAGAGTACTTATTGGTGGTTTTGATGGCAGTACTTGTTTTCTGCATGTCTTTTTCGGATTGCTTTTAGTCGTAGTAGTGATAGATTTTGCTGAGCCCTTGAAAATATTAAATGAATTTACTGCCATAGCAATTGGTATGGCATCTGTTTTGCCTATTGAGGTTGCTTGTGAATCAAGATTAATCATGGGTGAGCCTGTATCCTGAATAATCGGGACTATTTTTTGAACGTCGTGAGTTGAAGGTGGCAAGCTCAAGGCTGAGCCAGATTGTATGGATTCAGAGGAGGCTGGCACTGAGGCTCTAATTGGGATGGAGTTGACAATTTCAGATGACGTGTCTCGAGGCACCGAGTGATCAAAGACTCTAGTGGGTGCATTCTTTCGCATCCACTTTACTGAATCTAGGAGGCCTTCCATTAGAGCATCATTTTGACAATGGTGCCTTGCCGCAAGGTCACTCAGCCTGTCCTGCCATCTCGTGGTAGTCTCGGCGTTGATTGACATTTGATCTTGAAGAAAGCTCGAAAAATGTTCTAACTTGTTAATTTTAGACATTAGGTTGGTTATAGCAGTACTTTGATCACCAATTGTTCCAATAAGCGATTCAAACATTTTTGTAAATGGAGCCAAGGCGATGGCCGAGGCAGCCAGTACATTGTTGTGAATCTGAGTAAGGGCTTCAGATGAAATTCCATGAGCTTGTGGTTCAAATTCATGAAAAGACGATGAACAATTTGAGTTGTCTGGATTATAATGTGGTTTAGTTGATCCAAATTTCTTCGCAGGATTCGAAGAGTGAGTTTCTTCGCCAAAGTGAATGTTCATGGCATGTGGAGTACTTACATTCTGGGTGGAATGTCCCGGTAGAGGAAGTTTGGTGTAAATACTTTTACTCTTGAGCTCAGCAACTCTTTGTAGACGACTAGCACGCGCGGCAGCACTCCGTTCCAGATGTTTAAATAGTGGGTTAGGAGGTGGTACTAGAGATTGAATAGTGTTTTCAGTATTATTACCATGTTGTTGATCGCTAATGATTGACATGGAAGAGAGTCCAGCCTCCGGAGCTTGACAGGCTAGACCACTATTATTCTCATAATCTAGAATTTCTGGAATGATTCCTGAGGACTGAGGACAATTTGAATTGGCTTTCAGACTGTTGCAGATATTTTCCTGATGAAGAGGAGTTGTGGCAGGTAATTTCGAAATTTGTACCTTCAAAGGTGTTTGTACTAGTTTGTTCCTCACGGCATCGTTAGTTAACGGAGTCTTTGTCAAAGGGTGGTCTATGTCTGGATTAGAAATTTTTAACAGTTCCTCATCAGATACCAAATTTAGAGGGTGACCTTTGTCTTTCCGAGGGTCTACCTTATTCATTGATTTATCAGGATTGAGAGATAGGATCGCCGAAATCCGTGTCGTTGGTTGAGATGAAGGTATGAGACTTGTGTCTGACATGAAAACTGAAATGGCAGATACAATGTGATCTGATTGTGCTTGGTCAATTTTTGTTACATTAGGTACAGAAGAAACAAGAGCGCTTGCATTCTCATAGTCATATGTGGCATCAATAGGAAGTAAGCTGTCGATACATTTGGAAGCGCAAGAGCAAGATGACGCTGAATTAATTTGTGGAATTTGGGGGACACCTCGTTGAATATAAGACTGTTCTGACAGACTTGGTGCATCTTCAGGAGTAGAGAGCTCAGCAGAGCACAAAAGTGTCAACGGTGATAACGGGTTACTGTCCCCAGTCATTATTGGGCTTGCTAGTGTTTGTGATTTATTTACAGCCAGTAACACCCGTCCTATGGATTTGCTTACCTTGGTTCCAGTCGTACCTTTCATCATCGACCAAGGGTTTGTCGAGCGGCGTTGTAACGTGGTTTTCTTTCTAGTTTGCGGACCTTCTGCTCGTAGGGTCATTGTTAATGCTGCTCGAACGAGAACAGCAGTAAAGCAGCAAACAGCCAAACAGTGTACTTCTTGCAGTCGCCCTTAACGCGGCCGGGCTTCACGCCGCAAGGGTTGCTGGGATTCTCTTTTGAATCCTTGCTGCCTGGAGTGGGTGGTGCCAAAAATTGGGCGGGGCTTCAACCCGCGTCGCAGAGGTTCCCTCTCGCACTCGCAACCAGCCTCTCACCTCTCACAGGGCGGGGGTTGCGAGGGGGGAACTCACAGAAGTGGAATCAAAGCTAAGTTAGTAGCGCAGCACAGCCAAACAGTGTACTTCTTGCAGTCGCCCTTAACGCGGCCGGGCTTCACGCCGCAAGGGTTGCTGGGATTCTCTTTTGAATCCTTGCTGCCTGGAGTGGGTGGTGCCAAAAATTGGGCGGGGCTTCAACCCGCGTCGCAGAGGTTCCCTCTCGCACTCGCAACCAGCCTCTCACCTCTCACAGGGCGGGGGTTGCGAGGGGGGAACTCACAGAAGTGGAATCAAAGCTAAGTTAGTAGCGCAGCACAGCCAAACAGTGTACTTCTTGCAGTCGCCCTTAACGCGGCCGGGCTCCACGCCGCAAGGGTTGCTGGGATTCTCTTTTGAATCCTTGCTGCCTGGAGTGGGTGGTGCCAAAAATTGGGCGGGGCTTCAACCCGCGTCGCAGAGGTTCCCTCTCGCACTCGCAACCAGCCTCTCACCTCTCACAGGGCAGGGGTTGCGAGGGGGAAACTCACAGAAGTGGAATCAAAGCTAAGTTAGTAGCGCAGCACAGCCAAACAGTGTACTTCTTGCAGTCGCCCTTAACGCGGCCGGGCTTCACGCCGCAAGGGTTGCTGGGATTCTCTTTTGAATCCTTGCTGCCTGGAGTGGGTGGTGCCAAAAATTGGGCGGGGCTTCAACCCGCGTCGCAGAGGTTCCCTCTCGCACTCGCAACCAGCCTCTCACCTCTCACAGGGCGGGGGTTGCAAGGGGGGAACTCACAGAAGTGGAATCAAAGCTAAGTTAGTAGCGCAGCACAGCCAAACAGTGTACTTCTTGCAGTCGCCCTTAACGCGGCCGGGCTTCACGCCGCAAGGGTTGCTGGGATTCTCTTTTGAATCCTTGCTGCCTGGAGTGGGTGGTGCCAAAAATTGGGCGGGGCTTCAACCCGCGTCGCAGAGGTTCCCTCTCGCACTCGCAACCAGCCTCTCACCTCTCACAGGGCGGGGGTTGCGAGGGGGGAACTCACAGAAGTGGAATCAAAGCTAAGTTAGTAGCGCAGCACAGCCAAACAGTGTACTTCTTGCAGTCGCCCTTAACGCGGCCGGGCTTCACGCCGCAAGGGTTGCTGGGATTCTCTTTTGAATCCTTGCTGCCTGGAGTGGGTGGTGCCAAAAATTGGGCGGGGCTTCAACCCGCGTCGCAGAGGTTCCCTCTCGCACTCGCAACCAGCCTCTCACCTCTCACAGGGCGGGGGTTGCGAGGGGGGAACTCACAGAAGTGGAATCAAAGCTAAGTTAGTAGCGCAGCACAGCCAAACAGTGTACTTCTTGCAGTCGCCCTTAACGCGGCCGGGCTTCACCTGTAATGGCTTTCATTACCCTTCTTAGGTGGGTGAGGGGAGGTATGACAATATTCCATCAAGGCATGGGCAATGGAGGGGGTATCCGCAAAAGAGAAACGGGGATATCATGTCTCGTCCGATGATGTCATGAGACATCCCTGAGGGTTGACTCCCCCATGTGATTGACCCTCATATAGCTACTGCCAGGGATAGGATCATGTAGCGGCTGCCATCTCTTGGCCACATGGGGAGAGGTCAACACCATTGGATTCAAAGTCCCCCGAAACCAACTTGATGCCAAAGCATTTTCTTTTAATTTCTCAAGGTGCACGAGGCTGAGGTAGCACTGGTGAGCCCAACTGTGATGGTGGTGCTCTTTGAGCTCTGTATTGCCAGCCGACTAATCCCCATGAATCCTTCCTCTGCAGATCATTGCGGAAAGCAGGAGAGAGTTCAGGCGCCATACTCCTGCAATAAATTAATTGACACCTTAGCAATTGTTGAGCGCAGGTCTCACAACAAAGCCAGGAAGCAGAGGCCTGAGCCACTGCAGCGTGCCAGCATCTGGAGCACTGCCAAAGCATAGCCGAGCCCATACATGGCTGGTGGTAGAGGGATCCTTTGGCAATGCCGATCGGTTGGAGGGTTGCCCCGCTGCCAGAGACTCAGATTAATCCTTGAGCAGGCTGTCAGTGTACCTGGAGGGAGCACCCTGGGAGCAAACCCCAAAGGCTGACTGAGGTTGGTGCCAGCCTGGAGTTATCTGTGGTCAGGACTCTACTTCTGCAGAGCGGATGGTGGAAGACAGCACGTAGTGCCCATCAGGAGTGTTGGGGCGAGCTCTGATGCCAACAATCATGAGGTGGACATTGTTAGGCGCGGTGTACAGGCCTGCTGGAGTGCCCCACCCATGGTGAGTGATACGCTTACGGCGCCTGGTCCGGTATACTGTGTGCGCACCCATGCTGAGGTCGGAGGCTGATTGAGTATGGCACCGTAGAGAAATTGGAGGGCATGTTAGATGGCCAGCTTAGAAGACGAGGCAGCTGAGATTCATGTCCATGTGAAGGCTCAAACGTTAGCTCAGAATGAGGTAACCTCAACTAATAAGAAACAGAAAATGCCCACAGTCTTATCACTTTAACCTGAAAGTGAAGAGGCAGCATGCAAAGAAATGAGCCCGCCTGCCAATATACAAGAAAGATTCTAACACAACTTAAAGCGTCCATTGGAAAACTGGTCACCAAATGTATGCCCTCATGACCAAAGTTGACCTATGGCAATTGAGGCTAGATAAGCAAAGTGCCATGCTTGATAAGGCTGAAAACAGAATATGGGAGCTAGAAGATGCAATCTCATCCATCTCCTTCAAGTTTAAGTCAATGGAGGAAAGCAAGGTGGCCAAGAATGAGGTCCTGGAAAATAGCGCTGACGGAATAATGTAAGAATCGTAGGTGTAAGGTAAGTGCAGGTAGAAGGGCTAATAGAAGGGTTTGTTGATGAAATGCTAATGGAGTTATTTGATCATAAGGAACTGTCATCCATGTTTATAAGTGAGAGTGCCACAGGATCCCCACAACCAGACCTGCGTCCAGGACCCCTCCAAGTCTGATCATCACGAGAATCCTGAACCGTAAAGACTGAGACACCATATTAAGATTATCCAGAATGAAAGGTGAACTGACCTATGATGGAGACCGAATTCAGCTTTCCCCAGACTTCTCAGTAGATGTGCTGGCATTGAGGAAGACGTTTGCGTGAGTAAAACGCATGAAACGAGATAAGCACATTAAATACTCAATTATGTTTCCTTTCAAACTACATGTACTACAGGAGGGCAAAGTCAATTTCTTCATGATTCCTGAAGAAGCAAGAGACTTTTCTAAAAGGATACACCTTCAGCTGTGACCCCGGCAGCCGAGAAAAGGACACCACTTGATGAAACAGTATCTAGAGACTGGTGAAAGCTACAATCTGAAGCAGGATTGCGGTTTATTATACTGTTTCAGTTGAATAATGTGTTACCACAAGCATGCAGGGCATGCCTGGGATACTGTAATTTGTTGATGTGTGATTGGTGAGGGGTTGGGTGAAGCTTTACCCATATGAACTTAAAGCAAACACTTGTGTTAGTGGCACATTATAAAACTCACAACCATCTTAACCATTCCCCTTGTTATGTGCCTCCACCTCTCTCCCCCTTCCCTCCCATCCTCACTGCTTGCATATTGGCAGTTGGTTTTGCATGTACCCCCCCCTCCTCCCTCCTCCCTGCTTTCCCCCACTATCTGTTAACACACTTGAATTAACAGAAAGGCCTTCAGGACTAATATGCGTATTATTATTGTACATCATTCAGAATGTTCCAGGCCTTATGAATGATTGCATCCCATGTTCCCCTCCTGTCTTGGAGCACTCTGAAGCACTCGGTTTGTGTTTAAGCGCTTTATGAATAAACAATACCAATACCAAATTGTCATTGTTCCAGAAGATGATTCCCTTGCCTGGTTTTATCTTTAACACAAAAGTCCCTTGTTTCTTTCTTGGCCCCCAAGAAGGCTGTCATGTACACACAACGTTATCTTTACTCCATGTCTTTCAGGGCTCCTGGTATCCTTTTATGTTAAGATTGTATTCCTTGTTTTCCAATCAGCACAGTCTTGATATTCCTTCTTAGGACTTCTTGTATCCACACCCTTGCAAATACCTGGTATGCTCTCTTGCCTTGGCTTCTTGTTTTCACGTATCTGAGATTGTTCTGTTTATTATAGTTTGCGTCTGCTGCAGTTGCTGATACACCCCAGTGTATCCACTGTCCTTGACTCACCGGCTCTTGTTGGCGTTCTTGGGCTCGTACGCAGTCAACCGAGGAAGGTACACCACCTGCTTTCCACTTGCGAATGCTTTTCCTTCATTCTTCCATCTCCTGATGCTTCTCTTCAGCACGCTTGCTTCGCTTCAGGCTCAGGTAAGCAAGGAGCTTCCTTCTGCTGTCAGCGAACGGCCAGGAGCCTTTCACCGGCTTCTGGTGTTTCTGCAGCGTGACCCATTCTCGCAGTGCCTCTCTTCTCCCTGGATAGTGAGCCGCTTGGCTCCACAACATGTTTCTGTGCCTTTCAGACCCTCTAGCTCACGGAGAGGTGAAACCTTCTCTCACCAACAGAAGTCTCTACCATTTTGCTTCAGTTCTTTAAATTTCTCAGACACACGTGTTTGTCAGAAACAACTATTGCTTTCGCTGGGCTTGCGCCTTCTTCCATTCTGCACTGCTCTTTCCCTCTTTGTCATCCCAGCATTTAGGTGATTTTGGGAAAATCTCAGGAGGATAGCACATGGGCAACACGCTCGTCTTGGAAACCAAACGACGCAGGAAACACAGGTTTGATCCCCGGGTCCGCGCTTAGAAACCTATGGGTATTAAGTGCATTATAAATAACCTATCATATCATATCATATCAAAAGAAGTCCATTGTTGATGGTTGGTTTAGAAATCTTGCATCACCACTTTCAACAGTTCTAAATGGTAAATCAGTTCTGCTGCTGGAAATACACAAATGGAGAAGATGGTCTTGCAATTTCTATAAGGTGGACCAAAGCTGGACGTTTGGTCTCTGTAATTTGGTGAAAGGTTTTCCCTATTCTTCGTAGAGGGAGGTGTGGTTGTATAACAATAGGCCACGAGGGTGTAAGGTATGAGAGAATTATCTTCAAGGGCAACTGGGGGATACCATGTGTCATCAAATGAAGCCATGACATCTCCCTGGAGGTTGCCTCCTCCTGGCTGATCCTCCCTCATATAGCTGCCCCCAGGGTCAGGATCAGGTAGCAGCTGCCGTCTCCTGGCCACATGGGAGAAGGTCACCACTGTGAGATTGGTGATGACTCCATTGGATTCATCACACTCTTCTTTGGCCCTCTCAATATAGTGAAACAAGAGGTTCTGCCAGTTGCGGTGCTACTTGATGCTGAATAAGCATTTGATTCAGTTGAATGGCCTTTATTATTTGCGGTATCACGCTAGCTTGGATTGGGAGCACGGTTCATAGAAATGGTGGTTGTGCGTTATAGTTCACCTATGGCTATGATTCATGTGAATTGACAATTGTCAAACCCTATCAGACTGGGCCGGGGCACCAAACAAGGCTGTCCCCTTTTTCCAATGCTTTTTGCATTGGCCATAGAGGTGCTTGTGGCTCTACTCTGAGGTAAGCACCTACACCGAGATATACAACTATAGTCCCACAAATTAATGATATCCTTGTATCCGGATAATGTGATGCTATTCATAACAAAAACAGGGGAGAATACGGAGCTACTAATGCAGAAAATACGCCAGTTCAGAGAATACTCTGGTTTAAGTGTAAACACAGAGAAATCGTTTATTTTACCCCTTTCCGAAGAAACCCCAATATTACAGGACAGATTCGGGTTTAGATGGGAAAAGAATAGTACCAGATTCCTTGGGATAAAGATAACAAAAGAGTCTGATCTATTATTCCGGGATAACTATAGAAGGGTAATAGATACATTACAAATGCAGGTACAGCGGTTGTGGGGCCCACCCCTGTTTCTGACCGTGAGAACTGACTTAATTAAAATGGTAGTCCTGACAAGGTGTTTGTAGCTATTCCTAAATATTCCCTTGGTGTTGCCAATATGTCTTTTCTTCAATCTGAAAAGTATATTGTTAGATTTCATATGGGCTGGTAAACAGGCAAGAATGAATTGGGATAAATTACCGGTGCCCATGCAGACAGGGCCTGACCTACCAGACTTTAATTGATATTGGGCCTCATCACGAGTTTGGCGGTAACCCTTAAATCCGGCAGTCGCGCTGTTACCACCGGATTTAAGGGTCCGCGAAATCAGAGCTTTGGCGGATTTTTCCCCAGCTCTGAGCTGGGGGAAATCCGCCGAAATATTTGCGAAAGCCCTGGGAATTTCGCAATTCGAGAAATCCGCCAGCGGAGTGAGCGCGAAAATTCCCCATTGAGCGCAATGGGGAATGGGGCATTCCCGAATGGGCTCAGTGGGGAATGGGGAATTCCATTACCGTCAAACCAGTGATCTGGCGCTAATAGCGCCGGGGGGTTTGGCGGTAGGGCAGATAGCGCCAGCGCTATTAGCGCTGGCGTTACCGCCCAGCTTGTGATGAGGCCCATTATCTAGTATTATAGGCACATTACATGTCAAATATGTAGCAGGATGGAGATAAGACATGATGAAATGTACACAAAGCTAGTCACCTAACTGGGGCTTACCACATTTGGGGATTGCTTCCCTGGCGGAGCAATCATTTCATCGTCTGCTTTGATAGAAAAAGGGGGAATGTCTCCCTTAGATATTTTGTGTGTATTTCAGACAGATTTTCAGCATTCCCAACTCAACCCCCAACATTCACACTATTACATGGTATGATAATGGCACAGGGAGAAGGCCCTTTGACCTCTTGATTATGCAAATCACTAATGATATAGTAGAATTCTTGAGGTTTAAATGGGAAAGTAAGCTGAGATTTCCAGTGCAAAGAATGGGCATATATAGAAGTGGGCAAACCAAAATGATCTCGCTGAATGCTATGTTCAAATTAATCCATGTCAACTTCATTCACCAGATATATCGCACCCCAGATAAACTACACAAGTATTATTCTGAGGGTTCACACAAATATGTGCGATGCAGAGCTCAGCATGTTAACATAACATAATAGGTGTATTTGAAGAGCGCACATCCCTCCGCCCCCCACAGGGGCATCTTGGTGCTATTGACAGATAACAGATGTTTATTGTTACCTAATTTTAGCGTACAATCTAGAAAAAATAAGGACTAGGGGCCAAGAACATTTAAGTCAATTACCAATAGATGCACTACAGTGATAAAGGATACAATTATCCTAGTATTCAATTTCAATGCATATATCTATTTAATAACAATGTTAAAATGTTGCTTAGAAAAAATCACAAATAGATAAATACAATAATGTTTAACAAAATCAATTGTACAATACTGGAATCTGGATCCAGTCAAAGTGTCACTGTGCTCTAATTACAAAATGAAATATTTTAGATTACATATATCCATGTTAAATACAACATATTACCTCCAACACATAGCAACTAGACATAAAAGAATAAACAAAGTATATACAACCTAAGGTAAATAAAACCTAGTAAAACTCAATGTTTACATCACCTCATTGATATTCATTCAACATTGATTCATATTTTACCCAACATGTTTCTTTCCTATAAATAATGTAGTTAATTCAGAGGAAATTCTTCAGGGGTATTCTGGTGATTTTGTAAATAGTCCAATGATGGATCATCAAAGTCCACTTCCTGGATCTGATATGGTCAGTGACTCGTCTAGAAGAGTTTGCGTTAATCCAATCTTCTTAACAACAATGAGTAACAAATAGTGCTTTGCATCATAGAAAAGACAGAAAATGACATAAAACACCTTTAGTTAATGCTGCCGTTTATCAGACATGATGATTCATCAATTTCAAATATATGTGATCTAATGAATCTAATTCACATATATGCTTACCTCAGACCATGCAAATTGCTTGTCTGGTGGTCATTTTAGAAGTACACTTCCTCAACACTCATCCTGTAAAGACACAACAGGACCATAAGCTCCTAAATTCTCACGCATACTTGTAATACATATAAATTCTATTATGTCATTACAATTATAGTCAGTCAAAGTGACTATAAAGAAGTGTTACTCACAATATTGTTTTCAGTGTTTAACGTCTTTTTCTACTTCTTAATTCTTCTAATCAGGCCCAAATGCTCTGGATCATGTGTAGAGACTTTTCAGCTAGGATGTTGTCACTACGATCATTCATGTGATTTAAATAGCGCTTTACATATTGTATCATTCAGCAAGTAGTATACAGCTGAAGAGAAAACAGAAAGATTTAAAATGTGATACTATATCAATGCTCACAACGTGCGATGAAACTCTCACGTGTGGCGTTTCCAATATTTACTGTAGTATGTCAAACAACTGGTGCATATATACTTTTGCACTAGGTATCATTTGCATGTAGAATTCCAAGCTTTCTAAGGGCAGCTTGGATATACCCGCATCTGCACTTTCTGGAATATCGCAGTATTAATCTCGCGTTCCGTATGTCTCTCGTGTCGGTGGATGCATACTAACATTGTTTAGCATATACTAATACTCTATGGCTAAGCAACATTATATCATTTAGAATTCGATGTTAGATGCAGGTAAAGAGTTGGCCATCTTCAGCTAGTGAATGTGCGGAACACTCATAAGGAATGATACTTGCATAAAGTTGGTATCTGAGATATGAAGCACACTTCCTCCATATTACACAATGAACTAAGAGTATATATCATCCAGATATTATAACTGTCATGTGTCCCGATATTCATTACATGAATTAATAATTATTTCATGTATAAGGATAGATTCAGATGAAGCAAGTTGAGCCCCAACACTGGGGGCATCATATACGTGGGAGGATGCAACCCATCTGAAACATAACTTGACCCACGGAGCCGCCTGGCTTGGAGTGACTCACAGGTGGCACAGAAGACAGCGAAGCAGAATTGCCACACCACGGACCAAGTAACCTAAGACACATAACTAAGATGCAGGATGGCGGGGAGAGGAGCCAAGAGCAAAGGCAAGCAACCCATGATGGAAGCATTTGCCAGGACACAGCAGTCTCCGGCGGCGTCGACGCACAGTGACGCGACCGCTCCCGCGGAGAGTACATCGGCGAATGAAAACCAACAGATACTAATGGCTATAACGGAGTTGTGAGACTCATGGGGAATAGCAATGGCGGACCTGCGAACTTCCTTGGAGGCTAAAATAGTCGCTGTGGGCATAGACGTCACCCTGCTGCGACAAGATGTCAGGGCACTGGCAGATAGAACGAGTAGCCTGGAGAGTGCAGTGAAAACCAACACGGACACCAGCACCAATAATGCAAAGGAGGTCCACATATTAAAGCAACAGGTGGCTAACCTGGAGAACCACGCAGAGGAAGCTGAAGGGAGGGCGAGAAGGAATAACATCCACTTGGTCAGCCTGCCGGAGGGAGAAGAAGGCCAGGACCCTACAGACTATGTGGAGAACATGATCCTGCAAGAAATAGGGGCCGATAAACTCTCGCAAGGATTTACAGTGGAGAGAGCACATAGAGCCCTCATGAGGAAACCGAAGCATGGGGCCTCTTCCCGCGCGATAATTGCAAAGATACTGAACTAAAAAGATTGTGAGAAGATCTTGGAGTACTTTCGTAAAGGGGGAACGATCGAAAGAGCTTCAACCACCATCACGGCGTATCCTGACTACACAATGTTAGTCCAGAGGCAACGGAACAACTATGTGGCAGTTAAGAGGAGGCTACGCATGGCCGGAATCAAATACATGCTTCTGTACCCTGCAAAATTGAAAGTCTTGCACAAAAGCAGAATGTTCTTTTTTGACACCCCAGAGGAAGCAGTGACATGGCTGGACCTACAGGGCTGCCCGGAACGAGATGCGGCCCAGGCCCATGAGGCGCACGATAAGTGATTGGGATATTATATGTTTATTGAACTGACACAAAGCGGGGCACCCCAGTAGAGACTATGATAGAGATAATGATGGAGGGGTGCGGACGGATAATGCTGAAACTAGGCTGTGATATCCTTGATTTTGTTGAACCTAATGGACTGGAATATAGAATGCTGAGTACATAAGTACATTGAGTAGCAATGCGTGGTTGAATTGAAGTGGATGGAGCGGCAGGACGAAGACACCCTGCCCCCCCCTCGAGTAGTAGTAGTAGTAGGATAGCCATTAGGGCGACCTCACCCTGCTTAGCTGCGAGTACAGGCTATTGCCAGAAAGAGCTAGATGCGGGGGTGCCTGAGATCCAGGGATGGAGCTGGGCAACAGTTGGGGGGGGGTGATGTTGGGGATGGAAAGGGAGGTGGGAGGGAGGAAGGTTGGGGAGTTTGGTGTGTTTTTAGTTAAGGGGAGTTTAAATTGGGAAACAGGCCTATATAGATTGAGATGGAACTTAGATCTGGACTGCACAGGTGGGGGGTGGGGTGGAACTCTAATAGGCCATGGGGGACCTTAAGGTAATTACCTGGAATGTTAGGGGGCTTAATAGTTATTTAAAGAGGAACAAGGTCATGTTGTACCTACGTAGGCAAAAGATAGACATTGCTCTGCTGCAGGAGACCCACCTGAAACGGGATAAGATGGAGACGATTGCTAAGAAATGGAAGGGAGTGGTGGTGGGCTCATCATATTCTGCCTTTGCCAGGGGAGTGCTTATCAGGGTGGCACCGCATGTCCCTTTTCAGCGGTTGCAGGAGATAGCTGAGAGGGATGGGAGGATGGTTATACTGAGGGGATTGGTGGAAAATAGGGAGATAAGCATTGTAAATACGTATGCCCCGAATCAGAATACAGCGGCATACTTCAGAATGCTGTGTACTAATCTTAGCATGTGCATGGGGAGCACGGTGATCTGGGGAGGGGACTTTAACTGTGTACTAAACCCTAGGGTAGCTAGATCAGACGGAAAGATGGACAGACCCGCCCCAGCTGCTAAAGCGCTGCAGACACTGCTGGATGACTTTGGTTTCGGAGATGTGTGGAGGATGAGACACCCTCAGGAAAGGCAATACTCGCATTATTGCACCCCAGAGCAGTTACATATGAGGTTGGACTATGTCTTTGCTACACCAGAGGTAATAACAGTGATTACACAAGTAGAATAAAAAGCAAGGGTTCTTCGGACCACTCTCCCTTGATCCTCAGATGGCAATACTGCCCCCCGAGAGCAAGGATTCCGACATGGCGCCTCCGAGCGGAAGCACTGAGAGACCCCTTTTTTAGAGAGGATATGAGGGAGGAAATTATAACCTATTTTGAGACGAATACTGGCAGTGTGGACTCGGTGGGCACACTGTGGGAACCCTTTAAGGTTGTGATGCGAGGGGTAGCCATAGCAAAATCCAAAGGTCTGCAAGGGGGGATCCTGGCTGACCTCTGGGAGACAGAAGGGGAACTGGAAAAGGCATTGAGAGGAGGAAGTAGTACTAAGGAGAAATGGCATTGATACTTAAGCTGCAGCAGAAATGCGCGGATCACTGGGAAAGACTGTGTAACCTCAACTATAAAAAATATATAGAGAGACAGCACGCGGGAGGGCATAAACCAGGAAGGCTTTTGGCGTGGTTATATTAGAGCGAAACCCCCAGACCCACGATTAGAACAATAACGAAGGAAGACGGTAGTGTAGCTGACACCCAAGAAGGAGTTAATCAGGAGTTTGCAGACTATTATAGGCAACTATATGGAGATGATGGGGAGAGTAGTCGCGCAACGATAACAGAAACATTGGAGGATATAGGACTGCCAAAGATAAGCACAGAGGAAAGAGAGGAGTTGGATGCACTGATTACTTTGGATGAGCTAGAAGAGGTGGTGAGACAGTTGCCCACTAGTAAGACCCCTGGGGCTGATGGACCCCCCAAGTGAATTTTATAAAGTATATAAAGAATAGGTGCTTCCCCCACTGTTAGAAATGCTGAATGAAGCATTTGAGCTGGGAAGATTGGCAGAGTCACTTAGAGAAGCGATTATAATACCGCTTCCCAAACCTAACAAGCCTGGGCATAGCTGCAGTTCCTATAGACCGTTGTCGATGTTGAATCAAGACAGCAAGATACTGACAGCTGTTTTGGCAAATAGACTGAAGAGGGTTATTGTTAAACTAATACACCCTGATCAGACGGGTTATGTCCCGAATAGAAATAGATCCAACAATCATAGACGACTCCAACGGGTCATTGAGTTTGGGAGCGAGAACGAGGGTGAAATGGCAATTGTATCTTTGGACGCAATAAAGGCCTTCGACTCGGTCAAGTGGCCATGGCTGTTGGCGGCCCTGGCGGGCTATGGGATGGGGCCTGGATATATACAGTGGGTGAAAATGCTATATAGTGAACTGGCCAGAGTTAAAATGGGAGCAGTGATATCGGAAAGATGGCAGCTTCGCAGAGGCACCAGACAAGGATGTCCGTGGTCTCCAATGCTCTATATATTGGCCCTGGAACGCTTAGCAATATATTTGAGACAACAATATGACATCATAGGCATTGCGGTGGGAGGGGAACGGCATCTGATCTCCCTATATGCGGATGATATGCTGCTGTACTTGCGGCACCCGGAAGAAAATCTCCAATACATTTTAGAAGTGATGGAGAGATATGCGGGGTTGTCAGGTATAGTGGTGAACCCTCAGAAGTCCAGCATGTTTCCATTGGGAGGATATAAAGGGATTCTAATGGAACAATTACCAGTGTTACAGATACCATGGGCGGTTAGTACATTTTGTTATTTAGGGATAGATGTATACCACACAGTGGAAGAGGAGCATAGGCACAACACGTAGGTAGCCATTAAAAAAATCGAAAATTGCATGAGATTCTGGGTGAAGTTGCCCTTGGCAATGATGGGACATGGGGCAATGCTTAAGATGGTGGTCCTACCTAGGCTCCTGCACTATTTTGGGAATATACCACACCTGATACCCAAAAAGTTCTTCATGAAACTGAACAGTATGTGTAGGGATTTCCTGTGGCATGGCACGTGGAACAGAGTGGCACTATGGTAGCTACAGAACTTTTATGAGAAAGGGGGGATAAAACTGCCTAATTATGAGGTCTATTATGTAGCGAGCAAACTGCAGTATGTTGCCAAATGGCATTCAGATGAAGTGACCTCCGAATCCAGGTTGTTTGGACATGATTCTATGTCAAGACTCGGAGGCTCAGATTATGCTCTGACTTCTTTTTACTAACTCGAGCAGAAACAATAATAAACCAACAATATGGAAAACAATAGGAGAAAAACTACAAATCCCATCAAAACCCAACATATTTGTAGCTCGTTTTCCATAGGTTGAAACAAACACGTGATCTTCTCCAATCAGCATCACTTCTCCCTTATAACATGTAGTAACTCCAAAGTCCTTCCTCTTTCTTTGCTGCTCGAGCAGCCGAGATAAGTGTCCTTTATTTACTTGTATATTACAAATGATTTGAATCGTATTATGTATTGTCTTATTATGAATGCACAACGCGCACGCAAGCATAGCTAGACTTACAGCGTGTAGGGTTGTTGGCGGAATAGATCCGCAGGGAAGACGCGACGGGACTTTCGTTCCGGCATCAGTTCCCTCGTTAGGGGGCACTGTAGGCACAGAAGTTCGCAACGGCGCGACGGGACTCCTGGAGTTCCGGTGCCATTGCAAACTTGCGTTTGAAGAGGAAAGGTGCGTTGGGAATCACGGACAGATTTATATTTACATTCTGAGCTTTTAAGCTCGCTAAAGCATCGTTGCCCTGAGCGTGTGTCTGCTATTGCAGTAGGAAGGCACCAGCTTGGTTTTGTTAGCCGCGGGCGCCACCTTGTGGTGAATACTGGTACCGCAGGCAAGAAAATCCGTTTTGAAGCCTGAAACTGTGCGATCCAAGTGAAATAAGCTCATCATTCTGCCTGCTGGGGAGGAGGTATTGAAAGATTGTGGAATCTTATTGATGGGCTCAGTCCCAGGCAAGACTGCTATTGGTGCAGAGACTTGCCTAGCTACATAAATACTTTTATTGTGATGGGGGCAGCCCAAGTAAACTGCATAAAGGCACTTCTATAAAGCTACTAAGCCGTTACTAATATGAGGGATTTCACTGACGATTCCGAAGGTCCTCACGTCAGTGGGCTGCGCATGAGTGAGGCAGTCCAGAGGATGCAGAGTGCCGAGAAGCCCCGAGAAGAGAGGGGCATTTTGCGAAGCCTGGCAGCTTTGTCCCAGGGCAAGGCTCGCAAGAAGACAGGGGGAAGCAAACGTAAGACCCGCAGGGACCGTAGCGCCCAGACCCCCCTGGGTTCACCCCGCAGATCGGGGAAAAGGAAGGCGAGATCTCGCGAAAGGCGTGGCACTAGCTCAAGCGAGTCGGATGACGACTACTGCAAGAGAAGTCTAGATCTGAGGATTACACCTCATCAGAAGACCAGACCTCCCCTGAAGAGGATGAAAGCCAGCATAAAAAGAAAGGCAGGAGGGAAGAGGAGGATCCTCTCAAGGATGAATTTGATCCTTATGACCTTATTCATCCTAGGTCCAATGAATGGGACCCTCCGGAGAAGATCGCGGAGTACATCAGACGACGCTTGCGGGCGCCGCTGAGTAAACAGGCAAGATCCGAATTGAGGTCAGAGTGTCCAAGACCCAGGGTTCCGGACGGGGTAGCGGAGACCCCTGAAATCGATGAGAGAATCCTGACGTTCCTGGGCCGGTACGGCAGGGACGTAAAGAGGGGCATCGACAGGTCCTGGCGGTCCTGTCAGGATAAGTTGCTGGATATGCTAGGGCCGGTGACGAGGATCTGGCGGAGGAGGCGAAGGCCAAGAAAGAGCCCATGGACCCAGACATTGTAGCTGGCTGGGCTCAGAGGATCCTCTGCCTGCTCGGTAACGCAAATACGGCATTAGCCACCGAAAGAAGAAGGTCTATCCTAATGAAATTGAATTCCAGACTAGGGGAGATGGCGACATCCGAACAAGCGACAGCAGCAAAGGGCAAGCTCTTTGGGGACCTATTCATTAAGGACATGGCGAAATTCGCCAGCACATACGTCTCGATGGATAGGGCCCAATCTTCCCTGAAGAAGATTTTCGGCCGAAGAATTTTCGACAGGGCTGGAGGAGGAAGGGGCCGCTCGTCCAGCCGTGGCCAGTATAGAGTCTCCTACAAAGACAGAGCTTCTTGGAAGCAGGAAGACCGGAGATCCAACCCCTTCTTCCCTTCCAGAGGAAGAGGCAGGGGTAGAGGTTGGAGGAACAATGGCAAGCAACAGCACCAGAATAATTCAGGTGAGAGACGTGGAAATTATAAAAAGGTCAGATGTGAGTATTCTTCCAGTAGGAAGGAGAGTGCGATTGCATGTCGAAATATGGGAGCAGTTGTCCTCAGACGCTTGGATAAAACAGACCGTGAGAGGGTTTCAGTAAGAGTTTTGGCAAGAGCCATATCAGGAAGTGTTGCCGAGGCAGATAAATTTCAGCAAAGAAGACGAGGAATTTTTAGACAAGGAAGTAGAGTTACTAAGGGTAAAGAATGCAATAGGTCCAGCCTCAAAAGGTCCAGGGGGTTTCGTAAGCAATCTGTTTTTGGTGAAAAGGAAAAACGAGTTAAGACCAGTGATAAACCTGAGGGGTTTGAATTAGTCTTTAATAGAATCATGACTTTCTGTAACGAATGTGTGGAAAATCTGTATTGCGCACCATTTTACCTGAAAGAGATGATGTGGTTGTCCAAGACAGAAATGGAAGGGCGCCCTAAGATGATAATACTTGGATGGAAGATGTGGCGCAGGGCATGCCAAATGATGGAGAACCCATCCCCATGTTATCCGCAGATACCACTAGTCGCACTAACGGGGGGAGACAAGCAGCTAAGGATGATAATCAGGACCCACTGGGAACCAGTTGGGTTAGCAACAATGGGTGATATCTGGCGAGAGGGCTCTATCATAGATTTTGAGGTGCTGGGTGAGTAAACTGGGTTGCACGCGGGCAAGTATATTACATATCATAGAATGGTGCAGAGAATCAAGAAAATATGGCCCGAAGTTGTACTAGAGGAAGAACCAGATGCTACCATAGATATAATATACAATATAACTGTCAGGTCCTCACTCCTCTTGACAGGCGCAGAAGCAGCACAAACACCTCCCTCCCCATTGAGTCTTGGCACCTGGGAAATAGAAACCGCAGGCCTCCGCAACCCTCTGGGGAAAGAGGGTTAGGGTCCGTTGAGTGGATGGGTAGAGAGAGTTCAGGATGACGGGAAAGAGATTCAGGGAATAACAGTGGATGGGTAAGGGGAAATTAGGGTAACATACTCCTCGACTCCTGTGCCTATCTTGCAGGTGATCGTTTGAAGTGACACCACCCTCTCACACACATCCTAGTATCACACACTCAGAGATCATTCTTTTGGAAAGGCTTTTGTATTGGAGCCTCTAACCAATAATCACCATATGCTCTGGTGTTACTTTTGGTTTCACAATGCCTGCCTAATAAATCATGAATGACTCAGCGTTTCACCTTCATTCCTGCATAAAGGCAAACCCTCCCAGCATCTTGTCATCTTGTGGTAACTCCCCACCGATATGCAAATCACAAGTACCCCACATTACCCCATGTGCAGGCAGCAAACAATAACATGCACTCAAAGTGCTAAAACACTTAGCTCTGGCTTCTGCGGGAGTTCGAGGTCCTTTGGCCTTTTCGTGTTGATGGGATGTGATATGTCTCACCGAATCCGATTCAACAACAGGCTGTGAATAGCAAAACAAAGTCAGTGCATGTGCGTGCGAAAAAAGTCGTTCCCTAGGAACGTTCCCTGAGGGGTTCAAGATTGTTAAGTGGTGCGGTTACTTCACCGCCAAGCCTACTCCAACTCAGGGTTAGTATTCATGCTCTGCATGCAACAAGCAAACAGGTTTTCTCGTGCTTCAAATTAGCCTAAACACTTAAGTCTTGTAGCGCGTAGCGCGTCTCCCTCCAACAGGATGAATCAGCTGTTCTAGATAAAACGTGTACTTAGCTTTTCATGTACGCGGGGCCAGGGATGTAGCAGGCGGGCGGTGCCCCGCGTAGGCGTGCCTCCTGGAGCTCGGGAAGAACACGTCCTCTCTTGCCGGTGACCAGGATTGTGAGCGGTGCTTCTAGGGCGCGGCTCGCGCATGCGCAGTAGCGCGCATTTGGTCCTGTTGCTCCCAGCAGGACCGTGAAGCACACGGCCTGCTGGGAGATGTAGTTTCCGGGCGGTTCTCCATCCTTGGGCCTTCTTCCTGCAAAAAGGATGGAGAACACGCCTGGACAAGCTGTTGGCACAACCAAAAGCCTTCCTGCCTCCTCCCAGGCCCCCCACAACACTGCCAATATCTCCAGCCCTGACAGTGCTCCCCCTCCCTCCAGCAGGCCCTGGTTTAGCAGGGTTTAACAGATGAAATTGGCGGAGGAGACGAGGAGCATGAATGTTGCTTGCGGGCTCCCAAGAACGATCTTCTGGGCCGTACCCTTTCCCGTCCACCAAATACCATAGAGACCCCTGCCTCCGGCGTGAATCCATGATATTGTGCACTTCGTATTCTGGAACGCCATCTATTAAGGCAGGTTGGGGTCTTTTGGATGTTATGGAGGCTGGGGCTGGTTTTAACAAAGAGATGTGAAACACTGGGTGTATCTTCATGGATGAGGGTAGGATTAGTTTTACTGCCACAGGACCAACCAGAGCCTCAATTGGGAATGGACCAATGAAACGGGGGCAGAACTTGCGAGAACCTTGTAGATGTAAATTGCGTGTCGAAAGCCACACTCGATCCCCCACCTGATATTGTGGACCCGATCTTCTTTTCTTGTCAGCATGATGTTTATAAGCTGCTTTGGCGAGATTTAGGTTGTGCTGCTCAGTTTGCCAGACGTACTCCAAATGTTTCTGACTCTCACAGGCTGCGGGTACCTCGGGTATTGATTCCTGAGGCACAGGCTGAAATCGTGGATGATAGCCGTAGGCACAATAAAATGGGGTAACCTTGGTTGATGCATGTACTGCGTTGTTGTAAGCTAGTTCGGCCAGCCAAATCACTTCTGCCCATTTGTTTTCTTTTCCTTGTGTTAGGCACTGCAAATACTGTTCCAAAGTTTGGTTTAGTCTCTTGGTTTGACCATCGGTTTCTGGGTGGTAGCTGGTAGACAACCGAATCTCTATTCCTACAGTTTTGCAAAACGCTTGCCAGAATCGTGAAGTGAACTGGGGTCCTCGATCTGAGACTATCCCATAAGGTAGACCGTGGAGTCGTACCACGTTTTGTAGAAATAAGTTCGCTATAGTGCTGGCGGTTGGAGTGGCCTTGCATGGTATAAAATGAGCCATTTTGGTTAAATAGTCCACCACAACCAGGATAGCTGTAAATCCCTGACTAGGTGGCAGATCAACAATTAAATCCAAAGACACTGTATGCCACGGTGCGGGAGGAGTAGGAAGGGGTTGCAACGGACCCGCAGATTTCCTGTGTTCGGTCTTGTTCCTTAAACAAGTTTCACATCCTGATATGTATCGTTGCACGTCTTTTTGTAAACTGGGCCACCAGAAATGGCGCATGAGTAGCTCCTTGGTTTTCAGTGTTCCAGGATGACCCACGAAAGGGGAATCATGGCACCACTTAATAGCTTGTTGTCGGAGTGGTATAGTAGGCAAGTATAGTGCAGACTTGTAAAATGGCAATCCTTCCTTGATGGTCTGCTCTTGACCTCCACTAGCCCATCGTACCAGATCCTGTGCAGACATAGCTTTCCGAATTTTTTCAAATATGATGTCTACCACCACACTTCCCACTACGCGGATTGGGTCCACAATTGGTTTTGGCTCTTCTATGGTTTTTGACAGAACTGAATTTGACTCTGGATACCGAGATAGTATATCCGCCTTCCGATTTTCCACTCCATGTCGATATGTGACGACAAAGTCATATTCTGGGAACTGCATTGCCCATCTAAGTTGTCTCGGACTAAGCGCTCTGGCGGATTTCAAGAATTGTAAATTTCGATGATCAGTATAGATGGTGATTGGATGGCGAGCTCCCATGAGGTAATGACGCCACTCGTCGAAGGCTACTTTAATAGCTAACAACTCCTTATCTGCAATTACGTAATTTTGTTCAGCTGGTAGTAATGTTCGTGAATAATAAGCAACTGGATGTAATTGTCCATTACTGTCTCGCTGCGACAGGATAGCACCCACCGCATAACTAGATGCGTCAGTTTCTATGATATAAGGCTTAGCAGGATCTGGATGCTGCAGGACAGGAGCTGTCACAAATGCTTTTTTCAAGGCTTGGAAACTAGCTTCGGCCTTTTCGTTCCACTGGAAAGGAACTCCTTTTCGCAACAATTGAGTGATGGGTTGTACCTTCTTAGCGAAACCTTCGATAAACCGGCGGTAGAAAATTGGCAAACCCCAATACTGTTTGCACGTCTTTCACGGAACTTGGGGAGGGCCAGTTGGCAATGGCCTGCACTTTCTTTTGATCCATGGTGATGCCTTGAGGTGACAAGATAAATCCTAAAAACTCAACTGTGGTTTGGTGAAATTGGCATTTCTCAAGTTTCGCATACAGCTTATGTTCATGCAACTTTTGTAAAACAGCCTTCACATGGCCCTGATGTTCTGCAGCATTGTGAGAGTAGATTAGGATGTCGTCGATGTATACGATGGTAAAAACATCTAGATAACCCCGTAACACCTCATTTAAGAATTGTTGAAATGCTGTGGGGGCATTACACATCCCAAAGCGCATGACCTGATATTCGTACAGGCCAAACTTGGTCCGAAAGGCCGTTTTCCATTCGTCGCCCTCTCTGACACGCACTAAATGATACGCGCCTCGCAGATCTAACTTTGTGTATATAGTGGATCCCGGTACCTGGTCTAATAACACGGAATCAGAGGCAGCGGGTAACGGTTTTTGATGGTGATGCGGTTGATCGCCCTATAATCGATGCAAGTTCTTAGGTCTCCAGTTTTTTTTGGTATGAAGAACAAAGGAGAGGATACAGGGGATGTTGAATGTCGTATGAAACCATTTGCCAGGTTGGTTTTGATGTACTCCTTCAGGTGTTCGTTCTCGGCTTCGGTGAGTGCATAAATCCTACTACAAGGTAGCACCGAACCCGCTTCCAAGTCTATGCAACAGTCAAAAGGCCTGTGTTGTGGTAGGGTCTCGGCGGCCACCTTACTGAAGACATCCCGATACTCCTCATATTCCTCAGGTAGAACTGCATCAGTACTGCCTCCTATGAAATGGGGACAACTTTCCTCCATACTACAATTAGCCTGGCAATACTTCGAGGAGAACTGTAGTGTTCCTGTGACCCAATCCACGACTGGGTTATGGTTATGGAGTAGTAGCCACGCTAAGCCCAAGATGAACCCAAATTGAGGTGCCGTGATCACATCGAACACAATGATCTCTTGATGTCTTTTTCCGCACTCGAGCTCCATGGGTTGCGTGTGTTGGGTGATTGGGCCTGAAACCAATGGTGATCCGTCCACTGACTTTACTGGTTCTGGCTGTTTCTTAGTTCTCAACAGAAGTCCTAGTCTTCTCGCTACTTGGTCATCCACGAAGTTACCCGTGGCCTCGGAGTCTACCATTAGCGACACTGATATGTATCGTTGCACGTCTTTTTGTAAAATGGGCCACCAGAAATGGCGCATGAGTAGCTCCTTGGTTTTCAGTGTTCCAGGATGACCCACGAAAGGGGAATCATGGCACCACTTAATAGCTTGTTGTCGGAGTGGTATAGTAGGCAAGTATAGTGCAGACTTGTAAAATGGCAATCCTTCCTTGATGGTCTGCTCTTGACCTCCACTAGCCCATCGTACCAGATCCTGTGCAGACATAGCTTTCCGAATTTTTTCAAATATGATGTCTACCACCACACTTCCCACTACGCGGATTGGGTCCACAATTGGTTTTGGCTCTTCTATGGTTTTTGACAGAACTGAATTTGACTCTGGATACCGAGATAGTATATCCGCCTTCCGATTTTCCACTCCATGTCGATATGTGACGACAAAGTCATATTCTGAGAACTGCATTGCCCATCTAAGTTGTCTTGGACTAAGCGCTCTGGTGGATTTCAAGAATTGTAAATTTCGATGATCAGTATAGATGGTGTTTGGATGGCGAGCTCCCATGAGGTAATGACACCACTCGTCGAAGGCTACTTTAATAGCTAACAACTCCTTATCTGCAATTACGTAATTTTGTTCAGCTGGTAGTAATGTTCGTGAATAATAAGCAACTGGATGTAATTGTCCATTACTGTCTCGCTGCGACAGGATAGCACCCACCGCATAACTAGATGCGTCAGTTTCTATGATATAAGGCTTAGCAGGATCTGGATGCTGCAGGACAGGAGCTGTCACAAATGCTTTTTTCAAGGCTTGGAAACTAGCTTCGGCCTTTTCGTTCCGCTGGAAAGGAACTCCTTTTTGCAACAATTGAGTGATGGGTTGTACCCTCTTAGCGAAACCTTCGATAAACCGGCGGTAGAAAATTGGCAAACCCCAATACTGTTTGCACGTCTTTCACGGAACTTGGGGAGGGCCAGTTGGCAATGGCCTGCACTTTCTTTTGATCCATGGTGATGCCTTGAGGTGACAAGATAAATCCTAAAAACTCAACTGTGGTTTGGTGAAATTGGCATTTCTCAAGTTTCGCATACAGCTTATGTTCATGCAACTTTTGTAAAACAGCCTTCACATGGCCCTGATGTTCTGCATTATTGTGAGAGTAGATTAGGATGTCGTCGATGTATACGATGGTAAAAACATCTAGATAACCCCGTAACACCTCATTTAAGAATTGTTGAAATGCTGTGGGGGCATTACACATCCCAAAGCGCATGACCTGATATTCGTACAGGCCAAACTTGGTCCGAAAGGCCGTTTTCCATTCGTCGCCCTCTCTGACGCGCACTAAATGATACGCGCCTCGCAGATCTAACTTTGTGTATATAGTGGATCCCCGTACCTGGTCTAATAACACGGGAATCAGAGGCCGCGGGTAACGGTTTTTGATGGTGATGCGGTTGATCGCCCTATAATCGATGCAAGTTCTTAGGTCTCCAGTTTTTTTCGGTATGAAGAACAAAGGAGAGGATACAGGGGATGTTGAATGTCGTATGAAACCATTTGCCAGGTTGGTTTTGATGTACTCCTTCAGGTGTTCGTTCTCGGCTTCGGTGAGTGCATAAATCCTACTACAAGGTAGCACCGCACCCGCTTCCAAGTCTATGCAACAGTCAAAAGGCCTGTGTTGTGGTAGGGTCTCGGCGGCCACCTTACTGAAGACATCCCGATACTCCTCATATTCCTCAGGTAGAACTGCATCAGTACTGCCTCCTATGAAATGGGGACAACTTTCCTCCATACTACAATTAGCCTGGCAATACTTCGAGGAGAACTGTAGCGTTCCTGTGACCCAATCCACGACTGGGTTATGGTTATGGAGTAGTAGCCACGCTAAGCCCAAGATGAACCCAAATTGAGGTGCCGTGATCACATCGAACACAATGATCTCTTGATGTCTTTTTCCGCACTCGAGCTCCATGGGTTGCGTGTGTTGGGTGATTGGGCCTGAAACCAATGGCGATCCGTCCACTGACTTTACTGGTTCTGGCTGTTTCTTAGTTCTCAACGGAAGTCCTAGTCTTCTCGCTACTTGGTCATCCACGAAGTTACCCGTGGCCTCGGAGTCTACCATTAGCGACACTGACATGTATCGTTGCACATCTTTTTGTAAAATGGGCCACCAGAAATGGCGCATGAGTAGCTCCTTGGTTTTCAGTGTTCCAGGATGACCCACGAAAGGGGAATCATGGCACCACTTAATAGCTTGTTGTCGGAGTGGTATAGTAGGCAAGTATAGTGCAGACTTGTAAAATGGCAATCCTTCCTTGATGGTCTGCTCTTGACCTCCACTAGCCCATCGTACCAGATCCTGTGCAGACATAGCTTTCCGAATTTTTTCAAATATGATGTCTACCACCACACTTCCCACTACGCGGATTGGGTCCACAATTGGTTTTGGCTCTTCTATGGTTTTTGACAGAACTGAATTTGACTCTGGATACCGAGATAGTATATCCGCCTTCCGATTTTCCACTCCATGTCGATATGTGACGACAAAGTCATATTCTGAGAACTGCATTGCCCATCTAAGTTGTCTCGGACTAAGCGCTCTGGCGGATTTCAAGAATTGTAAATTTCGATGATCAGTATAGATGGTGATTGGATGGCGAGCTCCCATGAGGTAATGACGCCACTCGTCGAAGGCTACTTTAATAGCTAACAACTCCTTATCTGCAATTACGTAATTTTGTTCAGCTGGTAGTAATGTTCGTGAATAATAAGCAACTGGATGTAATTGTCCATTACTGTCTCGCTGCGACAGGATAGCACCCACCGCATAACTAGATGCGTCAGTTTCTATGATATAAGGCTTAGCAGGATCTGGATGCTGCAGGACAGGAGTTGTCACAAATGCTTTTTTCAAGGCGTGGAAACTAGCTTCGGCCTTTTCGTTCCACTGGAAAGGAACTCCTTTTCGCAACAATTGAGTGATGGGTTGTACCTTCTTAGCGAAACCTTCGATAAACCGGCGGTAGAAAATTGGCAAACCCCAATACTGTTTGCACGTCTTTCACGGAACTTGGGGAGGGCCAGTTGGCAATGGCCTGCACTTTCTTTTGATCCATGGTGATGCCTTGAGGTGACAAGATAAATCCTAAAAACTCAACTGTGGTTTGGTGAAATTGGCATTTCTCAAGTTTTGCATACAGCTTATGTTCATGCAACCTTTGTAAAACAGCCTTCACATGGCCCTGATGTTCTGCAGCATTGTGAGAGTAGATTAGGATGTCGTCGATGTATACGATGGTAAAAACATCTAGATAACCCCGTAACACCTCATTTAAGAATTGTTGAAATGCTGTGGGGGCATTACACATCCCAAAGCACATGACCTGATATTCGTACAGGCCAAACTTGGTCCGAAAGGCCGTTTTCCATTCGTCGCCCTCTCTGACGCGCTCTAAATGATACGCGCCTCGCAGATCTAACTTTGTGTATATAGTGGATCCCCGTACCTGGTCTAATAACACGGGAATCAGAGGCAAAGGGTAACGGTTTTTGATGGTGATGCGGTTGATCGTCCTATAATCGATGCAAGTTCTTAGGTCTCCAGTTTTTTTTGGTATGAAGAACAAAGGAGAGGATACAGGGGATGTTGAATGTCGTATGAAACCAATTGCCAGGTTGGTTTCGATGTACTCCTTCAGGTGTTCGTTCTCGGCTTCGGTGAGTGCATAAATCCTACTACAAGGTAGCACCGCACCCGCTTCCAAGTCTATGCAACAGTCAAAAGGCCTGTGTTGTGGTAGGGTCTCGGCGGCCACCTTACTGAAGACATCCCGATACTCCTCATATTCCTCAGGTAGAACTGCATCAGTACTGCCTCCTATGAAATGGGGACAACTTTCCTCCATACTACAATTAGCCTGGCAATACTTCGAGGAGAACTGTAGCGTTCCTGTGACCCAATCCACGACTGGGTTATGGTTATGGAGTAGTAGCCACGCTAAGCCCAAGATGAACCCAAATTGAGGTGCCGTGATCACATCGAACACAATGATCTCTTGATGTCTTTTTCCGCACTCGAGCTCCATGGGTTGCGTGTGTTGGGTGATTGGGCCTGAAACCAATGGCGATCCGTCCACTGACTTTACTGGTTCTGGCTGTTTCTTAGTTCTCAACGGAAGTGCTAGTCTTCTCGCTACTTGGTCATCCACGAAGTTACCCGTGGCCTCGGAGTCTACCATTAGCGACACTGATATGTATCGTTGCACGTCTTTTTGTAAAATGGGCCACCAGAAATGGCGCATGAGTAGCTCCTTGGTTTTCAGTGTTCCAGGATGACCCACGAAAGGGGAATCATGGCACCACTTAATAGCTTGTTGTCGGAGTGGTATAGTAGGCAAGTATAGTGCAGACTTGTAAAATGGCAATCCTTCCTTGATGGTCTGCTCTTGACCTCCACTAGCCCATCGTACCAGATCCTGTGCAGACATAGCTTTCCGAATTTTTTCAAATATGATGTCTACCACCACACTTCCCACTACGCGGATTGGGTCCACAATTGGTTTTGGCTCTTCTATGGTTTTTGACAGAACTGAATTTGACTCTGGATACCGAGATAGTATATCCGCCTTCCGATTTTCCACTCCATGTCGATATGTGACGACAAAGTCATATTCTGAGAACTGCATTGCCCATCTAAGTTGTCTCGGACTAAGCGCTCTGGCGGATTTCAAGAATTGTAAATTTCGATGATCAGTATAGATGGTTATTGGATGGCGAGCTCCCATGAGGTAATGACGCCACTCGTCGAAGGCTACTTTAATAGCTAACAACTCCTTATCTGCAATTACGTAATTTTGTTCAGCTGGTAGTAATGTTCGTGAATAATAAGCAACTGGATGTAATTGTCCATTACTGTCTCGCTGCGACAGGATAGCACCTACCGCATAACTAGATGCGTCAGTTTCTATGATATAAGGCTTAGCAGGATCTGGATGCTGCAGGACAGGAGTTGTCACAAATGCTTTTTTCAAGGCGTGGAAACTAGCTTCGGCCTTTTCGTTCCACTGGAAAGGAACTCCTTTTCGCAACAATTGAGTGATGGGTTGTACCTTCTTAGCGAAACCTTCGATAAACCGGCGGTAGAAAATTGGAAAACCCCAATACTGTTTGCACGTCTTTCACGGAACTTGGGGAGGGCCAGTTGGCAATGGCCTGCACTTTCTTTTGATCCATGGTGATGCCTTGAGGTGACAAGATAAATCCTAAAAACTCAACTGTGGTTTGGTGAAATTGGCATTTCTCAAGTTTCGCATACAGCTTATGTTCATGCAACCTTTGTAAAAAGGCCTTCACATGGCCCTGATGTTCTGCAGCATTGTGAGAGTAGATTAGGATGTTGTCGATGTATACGATGGTAAAAACTTCTAGATAACCCCGTAACACCTCATTTAAGAATTGTTGAAATGCTGTGGGGGCATTACACATCCCAAAGCACATGACCTGATATTCGTACAGGCCAAACTTGGTCCGAAAGGCCGTTTTCCATTCGTCGCCCTCTCTGACGCGCACTAAATGATACGCGCCTCGCAGATCTAACTTTGTGTATATAGTGGATCCCCGTACCTGGTCTAATAACACGGGAATCAGAGGCAGAGGGTAACGGTTTTTGATGGTGATGCGGTTGATCGCCCTATAATCGATGCAAGTTCTTAGGTCTCCAGTTTTTTTTGGTATGAAGAACAAAGGAGAGGATACAGGGGATGTTGAATGTCGTATGAAACCATTTGCCAGGTTGGTTTCGATGTACTCCTTCAGGTGTTCGTTCTCGGCTTCGGTGAGTGCATAAATCCTACTACAAGGTAGCACCGCACCCGCTTCCAAGTCTATGCAACAGTCAAAAGGCCTGTGTTGTGGTAGGGTCTTGACGGCCACCTTACTGAAGACATCCCGATACTCCTCATATTCCTCAGGTAGAACTGCATCAGTACTGCCTCCTATGAAATGGGGACAACTTTCCTCCATACTACAATTAGCCTGGCAATACTTCGAGGAGAACTGTAGCGTTCCTGTGACCCAATCCACGACTGGGTTATGGTTATGGAGTAGTAGCCACGCTAAGCCCAAGATGAACCCAAATTGAGGTGCCGTGATCACATCGAACACAATGATCTCTTGATGTCTTTTTCCGCACTCGAGCTCCATGGGTTGCGTGTGTTGGGTGATTGGGCCTGAAACCAATGGCGATCCGTCCACTGACTTTACTGGTTCTGGCTGTTTCTTAGTTCTCAACGGAAGTCCTAGTCTTCTCGTTACTTGGTCATCCACGAAGTTACCCGTGGCCTCGGAGTCTACCATTAGCGACACTGGTATACGTTTTCCTTGCACGTTTAGATGACCAGCCAGCATTATGTGAGCAGGCGGAGTGTGATGTACGTTTGCTAGCATCTTTGGGGTATCTTCAGATTTGCTCGCCCTCACCCCCTTCATAGACGAGCTGTCGCGTTTCCCGAAGGGATTCCTTTGGTGGGTGGTTTATTTGTGCATTCTCGGACAAAGTGGCCCTATTTACTACAATAGAGACATAATTTGTCTCTTCTTCTTCTTCTCTCCTTCTCCTCTTTAGTCAAAGGGCCTCGTACAGTTCCGATCTGCATCTGTTCTTCGATTCCTTTTTCTGACACCTTGTTGGATTTTTGTTGATCTAGCCGGACCATAGGTTTATTGTCCCATTTACGACGGTCCTGGCGACGTTCACTTTGTCTCTGGTCTAATCGTAGTGCCAGATCTATCATGGTAGAGCAGTCTTCAGGCTGGGGGTCGACTTGTGCCACTAAATCCTTCAGCTCCTCTCTTAGACCCTGATAGAACAGGGCCATTCTTTTCTCCTGTGGCCAATCGGTCTCTACTGCTAACCGATTAAAGGCTGTCACATACGTCACCAAGTCCTTGCTTCCTTGCCTAAGCTGCAACAACTCCCGATCCTTAAGCAATGTCGCAGCCCTGCGGTTGAATATTTTACCAAACTCTTCCAAAAATGTATCCCAGCTGTACAACAAGGCATCATCCTTGCGAACCAACGGTGTCGCCCATGAAGCTGCGTCTCCCGTCAGATAGGATATCACAAATGCGGTACGAGATTGAGCAGTTCTGAACACTATTGGTTTGGTCAAAAAATGTAATTGGCACTGCATGATGAACTGGTCGAAATTCTGTGGGTCCCCATGGTACCTCTCGGGGGCAGCAAGTGGCAAAGATGGCTCCGTGGCTACCTGTACTTGTACAGGAGTTGGTGGGGGTTGTCTAGGCAAGGGCGTTGCTTGGGCCTGGGTCTGGATAGTCAGGGTATGAACTTGGCCTGCTAGATTCTGGTAATCCTGCCTGGTTGCCGCTAATTCTGCTTTCAAGTCTTGGAGAAGGGCTACTACGTCTGCCATTATTGTGCTGCCTGGCCACCAGAAGATACGTGGGCTTGCAATTCTGTCAGGTCCTCACTCCTCTTGTCAGGCGCAGAAGCAGCACAAACACCTCCCTCCCCATTGAGTCTTGGCACCTGGGAAATAGAAACCGCAGGCCTCCGCAACCCTCTGGGGAAAGAGGGTTAGGGTCTGTTGAGTGGATGGGTAGAGGGAGTTCAGGATGACCGGAAAGAGGTTCAGGGAATAACAGTGGATGGGTAAGGGGAAATTAGGGTAACATATTCCTCGACTCCTGTGCCGATCTTGCAGGTGATCGTTTGAAGTGACACCGCCCTCTCACACACATCCTAGCATCACACACTCAGAGATCTATCTTTTGGAAAGGCTTTTGTATTGGAGCCTCTAACCAATAATCACCATATGCTCTGGTGTTACGTTTGGTTTCACAATGCCTGCCTAATAAATCATGAATGACTCAGCGTTTCACCTTCATTCCTGCATAAAGGTAAACCCTCCTAGCATCTTGTCATCTTGTGGTAACTCCCCACCGATATGCAAATCACAAGTACCCCACATTACCCCATGTACAGGCAGCAAACAATAACATGCACTCAAAGTGCTAAAACACTTAGCTCTGGCTTCTGCGGGAGTTCGAGGTCCTTTGGCCTTTTCGTGTTGATGGGCTGTGATAAGTCTCACCGAATCCGATTCAACAACAGGCTGTGAATAGAAAAACAAAGTCAGTGCACGTGCGTGCGAAAAAAGTCGTTCCCTGGGAACGTTCCCTGAGGGGTTTAAGATTGTTAAGTGGTGCGGTTACTTCACCGCCAAGCCTACTCCAACTCAGGGTTAGTATTCATGCTCTGCATGCAACAAGCATACAGGTTTTCTCGTGCTTCAAATTAGCCTAAACACTTAAGTCTTGTAGCGCGTAGCGCGTCTCCCTCCAACAGGATGAATCAGCTGTTCTAGATAAAACGTGTACTTAGCTTTTCATGTAAGCGGGGCCGGGGATGTAGCAGGCGGGCGGTGCCCCGTGTAGGCGTGCCTCCTGGGGCTCGGGAAGAACACGTCCTCTCTTGCCGGTGACCATGATTGCGAGCGGTGCTTCTAGGGCGCGGCTCGCGCATGCGCAGTAGCGCGCGTGTGGTCCTGTTGCTCCCAGCAGGACCGTGAAGCACACTGCCTGCTGGGAGATGTAGTTTCCGGGCGGTTCTCCATCCTTGGGCCTTCTTCCTGCAAAAAGGATGGAGAACACGCCTGGACAAGCTGTTGGCACAACCAAAATCCTTCTTGCCTCCTCCCAGGCCCCCCACAACACTGCCAATAGCTCCAGCCCTGACAATAACAGAAGGGGGACATGAGATATCTAGAATATACGAAATGATGATGTCTAAGGTTGGGAAGGAGGTAACACAATTGAGAGAAGACTGGGAAGCGGAAGTAGGAGCCCCGATGGAGGACGGGATGTGGGAACGAGTTTAGGGGTACCATATGAAGGTGTCGAGGAATGCGAGATTAAAACAGATACAACTGTATATTACGCATAGGGCGTATATGACACCCCAGAGGATATCTAGGTTTGAAAATGCAGGACGGCAAGCATGCCCTAAATGTGATGAGGAGAAGGCGGGTATAGTGCATATGTTTTGGTCATGCCCGGTTATTGAGTGCTACTGGAGCGAAGTGGCACAAAAGCTAGCAGAGAAAGGGGTCAAGATGGTGGTGTACACAGCATGGGCCTGTTTGTTGGGGGGGTTCCCTAGATCGCAGAAACTCAAGCATGTGAGTAAACTGAAAGATCTGGCATATGTGCTTGCAAAGAGGAGAATTGCTATGGGATGGAAGACATGCCACAGACCGCGAGTAGAGGTGTGGTGGAAAGACTTGCAGAAATGGGCAGATGCAGTAACCATGGTATGGCAAGAAGCGAATAGAGCTTTGGGGGAGGAAGAGACAGAGACCCTGATGGCCTGCAAATTATTAATAGCGGAGTTGTTTGGGTCAATACAAGACCCGGCAGACCTCATGGAAGGGGAGACCCTACCACAAGATGCAGGAACAGAATGTGGGAAGTAATGGGCTTGTAATGGGGGGTGGGATAAGGGAAGCAGTGATCAGAATTAAGCGATGTACAATAGGACTGTTGATATATGCACTGCATGTTTGGTTTGTATTGTTTGTTTGAAGAAACTAATACAATTGTTTTAAAAAAAAAAGGATATATTCAGATTAGTAATAAATATGGGATCTGGAATTCTAGTCACAAAATCTTTGTGAATATCATAATAGGTCATTGGAATAAATCAGATCCAGTAGTGCTATTATCGTGTTAAACAAATTGGACATATCCATGTATTGCATTTTAGGATTAGAATGCTTTAGATAAAATGTAACTCGTATTGTGCCGGCAAGGGCAGAAAATAGTTCTATTAGTTTGTATCTAAATAGACTGTCACTCAATCATGTCATTCAAGCCGGTCTCATTAATTTTTGTCGAGAAAATTAGCCGTGATTCCATTAGTGCTAATGGTTTTTTCTTATGGTCAGAGTTTTTTACTAAAATTGACCATCTTAAATCATCACAAATATGTACACATGAGTTAAAGTGGCCAACTAGAGGTGCAGTTAGTGTATTATTCCTACTACAACTTTTGTGTTCTGTGATCATTAATTTCCTTTTTCTTTCAGTTTTACCAATGTAAATTCAGTTACAAAGGCACCAGATCACATATATTACCCAGTCAGTATTGCACTTTGTCAATTTCAATTGTTTCCATGGATTTTTCAGTTCAATCTCTACTTGTGTAGTTTGTATCGTTTGTGCACATTTACAAGTTCCACGTGGACTGTGTCCAATAGGTTTCATCATTCTCCATGTTTCTGTCAATGTCTTCTCATATGTTGGTTTAAGATACACATCATTACGAGTGAGTATTTCTTTCAGATTTATTCCTCTTTTAAATGCACATGGAGGTTGTAAAAAGGTCTTATCTCCTTTTGTGAGAATTTGCCATTTATTACGGCCACTTTTTTGTATTTGGTTAGATAACACGTAAGTGCATACAAACGTGATCTTCTTATTTGATTCTGGTGATTCTTTATTATATTCTGACAAGGCCTCTCGGTTATTATTGCTGGCCCTTTTCCAAGCTTTCTTTACAATATTCTTGGGATATCCCCGTTTTATCAGTGTTTCATTTAGTTGGATTATTTCTGCTTCAAAATGTACCGTAGTGGTGCTGTTCCATTTTAAATGAAGGTAGATTTTCTCTCGTGGAATGTAAATGAAAACTCTCAAAACTCAGTAATGAGTTTTTATCAGTGATTTTATGAAAGGGTTTTACTTCCAGTTGACCACTTATAGGATTAAGAAAACTAGTAACATCCAAGAAATTAATATTGGTGTCACTAAAATCTTTGGTGAATTTTAAATATGGATTCTGTTGGTTAAGCCATAAGAATTTTAGGGTACTCATTTTATCTACTTCAGAAGGATGAAGGGCTGAGTGGACCTGCCAGCTCTGCCAAGCACTACAGAAGTTTCGGAGAGAGGCATTTTCCCTCCTGCGCTAGGTGTCTAAGGGACAGATAGAGATACCACCAAAGATGGCCTTATTGGGCTCACCCGGCCCATGCCAAGCTTTGCAAGAGAATTGATTGGTCTTATGCTGGTATTGGCATGTACAAGAGTGGCAATGGCTCAGTGGAAGGCTTCAGCGGCCAGAACTAAAGACTAGTTGGCCGATATTGCATATTATTAATATATGTAAATTGCACATATACATTCAATGCTGGTCCAAGCACAATCCTCCAATGTTTGGGCCACATATCAGAATGTTCTATTGTCAGTACCTCAAGATGAACTCATACCAGAGAGTAATGACCGAACGTGACTACGACGCAAGACAACCATGAGCCATGGGAACTATTGTTGGGATGTACGTACAGCATCCCATCCAGTCAAAGAGGTTCAGGTTGAGGAAAACCTATTAGAGAACACAATTGTGGAAGCAGAGTGAAGGTAATGTTGCAGACAGCACATACATTACATTAGTTAGGACTGACACATATTAGATACTTACATATAGCAACACAGAAAGAACAACAAATGCATTAATGCTGCGGTTGCAGAGGTCATAGATGGGGCAGTATTATAGCCCCAGTATTTAGTTGATGTATTGTAGTGACATAGAATAGCGTGATGCGCGCAAAGGACTGAAATAAGCAGAAGATGGAATCAGCAATGTAGTGTGATAGAAGCGAGGTTGGAGTATTAACTTGGCAGAAATATCACCATTTTAGATGTTAAGGCCTAGTAACAATGAACGGAAAAGAAAACAGGCCTTTTTGTGGAGCTGCGCCTCTGGTAGTTCTGCTCCGAAAACAAATCCCCTTTCCCGTCCCCCAGGAGAAAAGCCGAGGTCAGAGGCACCCGTGGTGCGCAGATAAGCACTAATTATATCTAGCTGCAGGGCCTGAACATGATGAGAATGGAACATTAGTCGGGAGAAGAGCAGAAAGGGATGCACCGTTTGGAGGATAAATTCATGAGAATAGGGCATGCGGCTCTGTGATGCTAATGAGCCAGGCAGAGATTTAGAACACGATTGCCCTCACCCAGGGGCGGACACCCCATATGAATTACACCTAGACACACACATTTAACAAACACATCCTCAAAATTCAGACTCAAGAGCGGTGCCCTGGTCACATCATCCCTGGACACCTAGAGTTAGGAGGAGAGAAGGGGGGAGTCGTGTCTGGAACGTCTTATCATTTCGGCTAGAAGTAGCAGAGGTGATGCTAATTTATTTAGTACACGGTCAGGGTGCAGCTCGTGTGCGCCACGGCATCTGGGTTAATGAGGAAGCCTATTGTCTCATCAAAAGCAGCGTAGGTCTCACCATGCTACTTTGATCACGTCTGGAACAGGAGGGTGCAAATCACATGATGGTTCCAAATTTACAAACCTATTGATAAGATCCCACCAATCAGATAGCTGGGTTTGACAGTGACAATGTAGGGGACCACATGTCTAGGGGAATGGGGTAGTGTAGATGTGGCCAATCAATCAAGGGACTACAAGGGGGATTAATATGTTCTATAGGTGGTAGCCAATGAGGGGGGTGGGATTCTGCTGTACTCATTATTATGCATAGTATTGTTAATCTGAATTTTCTCCGCTATTAAAGATGGAATGTCTTGAGAAAAGATAAGCTCTGTGTCAGTTTGGTGCTACAGGACCGTCCGAGACCTTTTTGCATGCAATTAACTTTGTTTTCCTTGCAAAAGAGGTGCAGTGATTAGTTTGGTCGTTTGGATTGTTATTATTCTCCGATTTTTGGGCTGCCCCCCTTTCACTATCTACCTCTAAGTAAAATGGTAAAGTGAATTTGTTTCTCAGCTAGGTGTTAATTACCGAAAAAGTCATATTAAGGGTTACCAACACTTTTGGTAGTTAACACCTATTCAGATGCTGTCAGATTTTTCAGAGGGAGCAGACACCTTGCTAGCATTGACTGGAAACTAACCTGGCAACCTCCAATTCCGGTAACCGTTTCTTTGCATGTTCCTTCTGGTGTCACTCCTCCACATTAGCGACATTAGCGACAGTACAATATTGTCAGACATATATGCTGCCTCCTCTGGTGACGGTCCGCTCATTCCACTTTCACTATTGTGGAGCAGTGTGACAAGACAACAGAGGGAAGATCAGCTACCTCCCACCCTGGCAAACCTACCTTCCACATCTTTTTCTTGTGATTCTCCCACAACAATCCCTTCTTTTCTCCTTTTAATTTGTTTCCATATAACTTACATCTTCTCTGTTCCCTTTTCTGCATTGCACTACAGCTAAACTGTGCAAGTGTTATCACACGGACGGGATCAAGGCGGAGTGAGGATGTAATGAGTTGGTGGGTATCCTTTCACAGGAGATGGTCTTTGTGTTGCCCATTTTCACAGAGCCCAGGCTGTGCTGTTACTCAAAAGATGTCCATCATCGTGCCTGCCTGCTTCACTGAGGAATCAGCGCCTTCTTAGCAGTGATCCAAGTGAGCGGGAACGGTCGGGAGCCGTGTTCCACTACTTTTATTTGTATCTGTTTACCATTCCTCTACTTTTTACGACCACATTCACCATTCTATATAGAGGATTTTGCCATTCATGCCCAGTGTAAGTGTAAAGTTGTAATAGGTGCCTTAGTTACTAGTCACTTAGACTATTGCTATTACCCGGCCGCAACACCTTGTCAAGTGTTGCACTCGGCTTCCCCCTACCCTCTCCCTCTCCCAGACCACAGTTCTGCTACTTTTTCAGTGCATTTCTACCACTGTTCCTTAGTCCCCAGCAATGCTTTTATAGCAGATGTTGTAGCATACGAGGTACCAAATGGTGTGTTCGAACTATATTATTTCTAACATGCTATGTGAGAATTATGTGCTTAGGACCTGCTCGGAGAGTGACTTATCGCAGTGGGAACACATGCATTTAGGTATTGGCTCACCAGCCTACCTTTGGATAGCTTTCAGAAGCAAGTTTGTCTTTTTAAGTGCAGAAATAAATCATCAGGAAGTCCATTCCAGGTCAGAGCCGCCATTCAAATGTATTATCTTTGCTGGTTTCTATTGTAATGCATAATAAAATATTTGTTTTATTTTTAAAAAAGGCTGACAAAAAAAACATACCTCACTTCCCGGGTAGGTTATCCAGACCATAATCCCAGGTCTGTTTTGGGTGAGTTCTCCCAACTCTAAGCAAGACATGATTCTAACTGGCAAAAGTAAAGGGTAACACATCAGGGCACCTAACTGGAACTTCTCGGAATCATAACTATTCTCCCTGTGTGAACATTGCTAAACAATGAACCACCCTTTCACAGCTAAGACAAGTTACTAGTCCTGTCATTGAGCTATCTGGGAAGAGTTCCAGCTCTTAACAGAATAAACACTAGGAGGGCTTATTGAATATTTGTTTAATGACCTCTCTTCAGTGGGCCAATGGCCTAGAGAGTTTGCTAAACCTCCCACTTCTCATGCGTTTAAAGCACCTCAGACACTTGAGTAGATACCACAGCGTCACACCTTTGGACAGACGAGGCCATTAAGAATCAAGGACAGCAGGTTTGGGCCAATCATCTTACTTCCAAAGGCATAGGTTTATTTTTATTCTTGTTTAGAATGTTCGAGGGAAATTATTCTCAGAGCTAGATATTTGAAGAATACAGTAAGTGCCATGAAATATCCTTCAAAAGGCGTGTTTCGTCCTTTGGCTAATGGTTTTGGGTCAAGATAATGTTGATTAGCAGCGTATGGCAAAGTAATTTGGGAGCTTGTAGCAATGAGCTTGTTTTGCCATTGCTTGGGTCAGCGATGTGAGGGTAGCTGGGAAAAGCTCTGTGATGCCTGCCCATCCAGATCGCCTTTCCCTCTGCTGCTACACAAGGTGTTAACATCAGGGAGAGGATGAGGAGGGGCATCAGCGTGGATAAGGGACCCCTACTCCTCGCAACCCACTCATGCTTTCACCCTCCAAGCTCATAAGTTGAGTAACAGAAGTGTGGGTAATAATGATGCTAATTAGAAGCACCTGTTACCATGCACTCTGAAACTGGAATTTCTGGTATCAAACGCAATATGAAAAAACAAATATTGTTATTGTCCCTCTAATCGGTGAGTAATAAGGAAAGACATCCCTCAAACCCTCGTTTACCTCCGAGAGCTGCGTGAAGCAGCATAGGCACATCACTATTGGAGGTCACAGCCTTTAAAACATTCTGTGACTCTTCCTGAGAGCAGAATTCAAGAGTCGGTGGGCTACATTGTGCCTCTGGAGTGGGGTGTATAGGGATCCCAGTGGAATGTGTCATGTGATCTACTGTATGCATTTAAAATTCACCACAGCTGGTCTCCATTTTAGGCTACTAGTCTATCCCCCAACGCCCCATTACATAGCTCCGAACGGAAGGCTCCAGACAGACTGTCTCATTCGACCTTGTCACCTGGTCTCGCTTACAGATCACCAAGCGGTTCATCCTTGTAGCCTTAACCCCTCTAGAAGTTGAGCAGAAATTAGACTCAATCTCTTTTGGTCTTGCAGCACTGTGGTCCGCCCGTCCACTATGTGGGATGACCTAAACTGATAAGATGGCACCTTCTGCTGGGAACTGGAAGAATATACCCAGAATGGCAGAGTCAGAATAGAGCGATCGAGGGTGTGAGACTGGTTATCTCTTAAGATTTCTGTCATTTCTTTTTCATGTTGTACTTGGAGGTCCCTCCTGGTTTCCAACTCTCAATAGACATCTTAAGGGTGGATGATATAATCAATGTTGCCGGGGCAACTTAGAAGATACAACTTCCACCAATCGCATTGACTTTATTTGACGCACCTGGGGGCAAATAAATTAATTCTGAAATCTTGTGGGTATTTACGGGACTGGAGAATTGACTTGAGGTATTTGAGTGCCTTTTTCTTTTCAAGTCAATCCCAAAGTTCCCAGAAATGATTTGAAGTTTTTCATCGTTTTCTTTCCAGCCATCATGTTATTAGACCCAGTCTTTCATGGAAAGGTATTCGTTCTTGGCGCTCTTCTATAAAGGCTACCTGCCAGTGATTCATGGGCATTGAACAAGCAAGTGCAGTAACAGTAGGGGGTGGGATGGGAGATGACATTGTGCTTGGGTGGGTTTCTCTTATAATAACGAGACAGACCTCCCCCCCAGTGGGTTCTCATTCTTGAGTTCCTAGGTATTGCCCCAGATTTTAAATTATTAGTGTACTTTACTATTCTAGGTCAAGTCTCCCTGAAGAAAACAGACCTGTTCAACCTATACTACAAATGTGTGTTAAGCAGCAAATGCTTCAAACATTGTTCTAGTCTTGGGGGAAGAGACAGTGGGAGCCGAGAAGCAGTGCAGGAGCTGGAAGGGCACAGAAAAGGGCAATAGTGAGCTGCCATGAGTGGTTTAAACTGTCTTAACACTGATGGGTTGTTGGTGGTCTCCCGTGATTTGCTCTTCAAGAGTCTGCACAACTGTAGGATTGCTTCTGTTCTACCGGGGTTACTAATCCACTTTGCCAGGACCTCAAACCCTAGTGCCACAGTCTATGGTCACTTGCTGCCTAGGCACTTTACCTCACTGTTTGCCTCCTCAGATTGGTATCTACTATGTCGATGTTCTTAGTCTGCTGTAGGTCTTTGTCTGGAAATCTGGAGAGCAGAATGTGTAGGATTTCTGTGCTTCCCTCTCCCTGGAGGGTGAGCTGTAAGCCAGAAGCCCTGGCCTGAGACTGAAGCACATGTGAAACCGACAAAAGGTGGGCGCCTGGACCCATATTAGAGTGTGTTAAGGCCCCATGGAAAGCCCATCATTCTTTTTCAACCTCCACCTCCTTATCATGTCGTAGCAGCAGTAAGAAGAGATAACCTGTCACAATTCAGAAGTTTAGCCGTAATATTTTTGAAATGCGCTCTCTGCATTTGATGCCTTGCAATGCCATGAGTGCTGGTTAGAGTAACTTGTAAGCAAAGAGTCATACAGAAAAAATTGCAATCAAGTGTCTTTGTCGAAGCCCTGGTCCTCTACCACTTGGATGGTGGCAATACCCTGCTCACAAGAGCCCCAAATGCCACCTTGGCCCGACTGAAACCTGCACAGCTCATTTCAGTATAGCTTATCACAGGACCAAGACAATTCAACCATCTCATCCCCATCCTCAAGGAGCTACAATGGCTACACTTGTACTTGCATCATATTCAAGACAGCCTGCATCACCTACAAAGCAATAACAACCAAAACAGCATGGTACCGGGAAAAGGAACTCATCATCTCCAGAGTCCTGTGCACCACCATAAGCCAAAACATACCCAGACTGGAAGCAAAGAAGTGCAAGAGGAAAAGGAAAACGTGCAGGAGGTATGTTCCTGCTATGCACCCTTTCTCTAGAACAAGGTTCCAATGCACATAAGACTGGCTCCCTCCATCCTACACTTCAGGTAGTACCTGAGAACCCAATGCTGGGAAGAACCTCTCTCTCGATCACTAATGTCTCCATTCATCTCTAATGTTCCCTCTCCAAAGCTCCCATAGATGTCCCTTAATACATATCAGGTCCTCTGCTAACCGTGATCCCATATGTGCAACCCCATGAGTGTGTCCCCTATCTATAGCACTCCTTGTTTCCCAGAGAGATGTCTGCTTTATATATTTCATACACACACACAATAACTTAACGTACCTTGCCGCTGCTTTCTAACTTCGAGAGACAAATGTAAAAGAGATTCTTGACCTCGGTATGATGAAAGACCACTCTTTGAAGGTTCTCAAATGTGCTGTTTAGCCTCCTTCATTTTAAAGTCCATGTCCTGACCAATCTTTTATGGGTTTTATTTCATTACAATCACTCCATCCGGGCTAGAGCCGAACTCATTGTCCAATGGTATGGGCACCTCATTGGCTGACACTACAGACGGATCCATCTCCAGCAGATATTGTTAATCACCAAGAAGCTGCTGGGAGTCAAGGCACCACAGCCTTGCACAGTAAGCAGTAGGATATTCCCAACCGAAGTCTGACAAAGTCATGACCTTTCAAACGCATTATAGCATAGATTTCAATTGAGATTTTGCAGATACTCCAAACAGTCATTGTTCTCTACTTTCATATACTTGGGGGATACTTTACACAATACATATTTTCCATTATTGTGTATGATCCAAATAACTTAGATGTGTGTGCAAGATGAACGCACTGAGTCATCGGGTGCCAAAGATTACGCTGATCCCGAGTGATTGCAAAAGCTCACACTAATTGATTGACAGATATCTTCTAGCTAATCCGAGAATGCGTAGCACCTGCAGATCTCAAGGTCGATAAATAGTTGTTATTTCTGGAAGAATTTACACATTTTCAATCATCCTCTTTGGCCTTCCATATGTATCTCGAAAGATCTCTCCATCACAGATCGAATGTAAAGTGAGAGAGGAAGCAGCGAGGCGAGACGGGGGTGTTTGTGAACTCTAACCCGCTCAAGTGTGGACTTTCCAGCCCTATCTCTCCCCAAATAACGGCGCGGCAATTTTGTAAAAAGTCCGCCGGATCTATGCAGGTCCTGCGCTACTTTTTTGAAGAACTTTCGAGTAATTACCAACCTGAATAAGCAATGAAAACATGAAATTCATCAACGCACAAAATGCAATCACCAACAAGGAAGTGACATCCTGGTGTAAAATGATAAACGCTCTAGTCTAACCACTTTATGATTAAATAAGTTTCCAACAATTATCTGACACATCGGGGATTGATTTTGAACTTTTCTGTCAACTCACCAATAACTATATACCGTCCTGAAGAGGGCCATAACAAAAACAGCGGAACACCAGGGAAGGTGTTGACGACATCTGTTCAGCCGAAACATATGTAGACATCCCACAGACATCCAAACTAAGTTGTCTTTTTTCAAACAAACTTTCAGCTAACGCTGTACATTAAGAGTTCTCCCCTGCCATTATTAATTAATTCATTTTTTGGTTACAAATTTTGTTGTCAATGTGATGAATTATTAATGTCAGCTACCAATACAAGTTAACATTGGTATAAAAATGCGATAATTCTGAACTGTTTTTCTTCTTAAATTGTTTTTTTTATAAAATTCTTCTTAAATGTTTGTGATGCCTTTTGGACAGCACACACATCACGATTTTGTATTGAAATGAATGTAGATTAAAATGTTTTTTAAATGATTACCTGTTTGGCATAATTACCTGGACAGATGATTTAGATAATCTATCCAGTTGTGTTTGTTTCTTCTGACTCCTTCTAAAGGTAGACTAGGAGAGGGGTAATTTGGCAGCCTTGTTTGCTCTAAACTCTATATAAGTGGTCCCTATACTGCTTAATTTCCCCTAAAACAAAAACATTTCGGGACCTACCCAATTTTTTCCTCCTTCCATATGTAATCCATATTGTTTAGGATGGAAACGAGACAGATCTGGTGAAATGTGGCAAGAAAAGCAGGAATCACATGTCAAGAAGTTCTCTTGTGAATGGAAAGAGATCTAAATCTGGGCTGGATTTACTGAAACTAGGAGATGAAATTTGTCCTTCAGCTTGGGAGCGAAATATTTGCCAGACAGATGGTATGGATGGACGGTAGAACCCAATGCAGATCTGCAGGTATTCTATGCCTCAAAATGCATGATGTCTCTACTTTTAAGTTCATCCAAACACATTTAACATTGTCTGGAGAGGGTTGTCTTCAGATTGAAGAACATGGGCTACAGAAATAGTACAGAGGACATGCACAGCCTGTGCATTATATAGTGTTCTCTGAAAACTTTCCCTAGGGGACTTCATGTATCCACACACATGGTTATCCAAAATCACAACTTTGCCTACAATTTCTAAGACCGCAGTTGGACTAGTAAATCCACTGTTAGGATATTTCGTAGAAATGGCATAACATATCTCTATGTTAGGCAGAATTATATGCAGTACCCTTTGGGAACACCACGCACAATTAAGACGACAAGTGACAGTACAAATTCACCTTTGGTACAAGCCTGTACTACACAGTAAAGTGGTAGCGATGGCTGAGCAGCCAGACTTATCTCAAGAGCAAGTGAGCAGTATCAATAGTTACACAAAGGACAGCAATTACTATGATTCAAACAAACACTGACTCAAGGTTTCTGAGTAAAAGAATATACATTTATTTACACATCAGTTATAAAACATTTCACTAAAGTAAAACAGTTGAAAAATCACGTTACCAATACACGACACCACTCCCAATAGATTCTGGACAAGTTAAACTCAAAATGAAGAGTGAGCAAAATTGCACTCCAGCAAGTTAGACTAAAATTAAGCAGCACCAACAAGTAAGTAAGCAGGGCAATCTAGAAAAAGGAACTACAGTGATGGAATCAAATCAAAAAGGCTTAGGGCCAAAGTCAATAGGACAAAAGTCTTTTGCTCAAGATCACACAGTTCTGGGTACTTTGCGGTTAAGTCTTTGCCTAGAGTTCCGGACGAAGTTGGTCAATAAAAAAGTTTGTTTAAAGAGAAGAGATAGACAAGCCCTCGGATTGGCGAAAGGTTTCACACACCTTCAGAGCGGCTGAACGAAACGAACAACCGGATTTGCACAGTACCTTTAAATGGAGAAGCTGTAGCTGAGGCGGACGTTCCTGGCAGTTCCTGCAGGCTCACGGTTCCTGAAGTGACTGTCGAGCTGAAACGAAGTAGGAAGACTGGAGGGTCTTGCACTGCCCAGGGAAGAAAATCAGCAGCAGAGCAAAGCAACGAATAAAAGGTGCGCTCCTTAAAACCCAAGCTGGGTCCGACATTCTTGGCTATCCGGCCCACTGTAGTTCTGTACAGCTAATTTGACCAGAGGAGGGAGTCCCGGCTTGCAGTTTGGGTGAACTGGTTGGTCCCACCAGCTCAGGGAAAAAGATTCCTGGAGGATCTTCTCTGTCGTTGGAGTCTGAAGATTCGAACCTGCAGCAGGGCTTCACCAGGCAGTTCAGTCGTTGTAGGGGTCCTCTTCTGTCAGCTCCTTATCAGTTCTTTCATTCCAGTTGCGACTCTGCCTTTCCAGTCCCAGAGACCTGCTTTTTATGCAGTTTTCCCCCATTCACACAGCAGGGTGGCTGTCCTGGGGCCAATCAAACAGGAGGGCAACTTGGGTTACCAAGGGAATTCATGGCAGGGGCCCTAAAACCCCTCCCTCACATCCTGCCTACCCAGACTTTCAGTCGCATTAAGGAGGGCTTCTATGGAGAAGCCTGCGAAAAGACGTTGGACAAAGGAACTAAACCTGGTTTGGCGAGCAGAGTAAAACACGAGAAAGACATTTTAAAACAAAATGGTGACTAAACCCAGCTGGAACCGTATAAAAACATATATGGTCTAGCGGGTTTAAGTTCGAGGCTACCAAGATAGCCTAAAACAATACCATGGTTATATAAAATAACCGTGGTACAAAAAATAGGGTAGTTATCAGTGCTACCAGCCAAGTCTTGATAAAAAGGGAGCGAAACAGTGCTCCAAGAGAAACAGACAAAACGGGGTAAGTATTAACCCTTTCCAATACTCCATGTAAAATGGGGTGTACTTGGTCTGTGGTTTAAAGAGACTAACAGGGTAATTCATAGAATTTCGCAGAAAAGTGTCGCAAGCGGCTGGCGCAGAGTGTCCGCGTGCGATTGTCTGCGCCAGGCACATGCGCTAAAACCGATTTCCGCGCACAGCGTATTCATGGATTTTAGGCTCCCAAACCAGCCGTGGCGCAGAGTATCGCAGCGACCCTGCAGCAGCGCCAGTAACGCCCCCAAGAACGCCCTCGCGCAAGGAAAAGCCATCAAAATCGCAAAATCATCGCAAAGGGCTGCGCTAACCCTGGACCAGTTTACAGGGCTGCCAAACAAGGAACGCAAAGCGGGTAACGTGCATATCAGGGGTACGCGTGAAGTTATACACGCGATTAGCCAGGGTACGTGTATTACAGGGGAATGCGGGAAGTTTAACACGCGATTGGCCAGGGTACGTGTATTACAGGGGTACGCGTGAAGTTTTACACGCGATTAGCCAGGGCACGTGTATCACAGGGGTACGCGGGAATTATCACACGCGATTTGGCTGGGTACGTGTATTACAGGGGTACACGGGAAGTTTTACACGCGATTCGGCTGGTACGTGTATTACAGGGGTGCGCGGGTATTCTCACATGCGATTTGGCCAGGTACGTGTATTACAGGGGTGCGCGGGAATTATCACACGCGATTTGGCTTGGTACGTGTATTATAGGGGTGCATGGGAAGTTACACACGCGATTAGGCTGGGTGGGTCCTCACAGGTGTTCCCTGTACACCCTCCACGGCCCCTGCAGGCAGTCCACAAAACAGGGGACTACCCTGCACACCTGCTCATGTCCCCCTGCACCCCCACCCCCCGGCAGTGCAGGGGCAGCCTCCACCAGGCCCCCACCCATGTCTCCCACCACCCCCACCCCCCAGCAGTGCAGGGGCACCCTCCACCAGGCCCCCACTCATGTCTCCCACCACCCCCACCCCCCAGCATCCAGGGGCACCCTCCACCAGGCCCCCACTCATGTCTCCCACCACCCCCACCCCCCAGCAGTGCAGGGGCACCCTCCACCAGGCCCCCACTCATGTCTACCACCACCCCCACCCCCCAGCCACCAGGGACACCCTCCACCAGGCCCCCACTCATGTATCCCACCACCCCCACCCCCCAGCCACAAGGGGCACCCTCCACCAGGCCCCCACTCATGTCTCCCACCACCCCACCCCCCAGCAGTGCAGGGGCAGCCTCCACCGGGCCCCCACTCATGTCTACCACCACCCCCACCGCCCAGCCACCAGGGGCTCCCTCGACCAGGCCCCCACTCATATCTCCCACCACCCCCACCCCCCAGCAGTGCAGGGGCACCCTCCACCAGGCCCCCACTCATGTCTATCACCACCCCCACCCCCCATCCACCAGGGGCACCCTCCACCAGGCCCCCAGCCATGTATCCCACCACCCCCACCCCCCAGCCACCAGGGGCACCCTCCACCAGGCCCCCACCCATGTCTCCCACCACCCCCACCCCCCAGCAGTGCAGGGGCAGCCTCCACCAGGCCCCCACTCATGTCTACCACCACCCCCACCCCCCAGCCATCAGGGGCACCCTCCACCAGGCCCCCACCCATGTATCCCACCACCCCAACCCCCCAGCCACTAGGGGCACCCTCCACCAGGCCCCCACCCATGTCTCCCACCACCCCCACCCCCCAGCAGTGTAGGGGCAGCCTCCACCAGGCCCCCACTCATGTCCCCTGTCACCCCCACCCCCCCGCCACCAGGGGCAGCCTCCACCAGGCCCCCACCCATGTCTCCCCCCACCCCCACCCCCCAGCCACCAGGGGCACCCTCCACCAGGCCCCCACTCATGTCTCCCACCACCCCCACCCCCCAGCAGTGCAGGGGCAGCCTCCACCAGGCCCCCACCCATGTCTCCCACCACCCCCACCCCCCAGCAGTGCAGGGGCAGCCTCCACCAGGCCCCCACTCATGTCTACCACCACCCCCACCCCCCAGCCACCAGGGGCACCCTCCACCAGGCCCCCACCCATGTATCCCACCACCCCCACCCCCCAGCCAACAGGGGCAGCCTCCACCAGGCCCCCACTCATGTCCCCTATCACCCCCACCCCCCGCCACCAGGGGCAGCCTCCACCAGGCCCCCACCCATGTCTACCACCACCCCCACCCCCCAGCCACCAGGGGCACCCTCCACCAGGCCCCCACCCATGTATCCCACCACCCCCACCCCCCAGCTTCTAGGGGCACCCTCCACCAGGCCCCCACCCATGTCTCCCACCACCCCCACCCGCAGCCACCAGGGGCACCCTCCACCAGGCCCCCACTCATGTCTCCCACCACCCCCACCCCCCAGCAGTGCAGGGGCAGCCTCCACCAGGCCCCCACCCATGTCTCCCACCACCCCCACCCCCAGCAGTGCAGGGGCAGCCTCCACCAGGCCCCCACTCATGTCTACCACCACCCCCACCCCCCAGCCACCCGGGGCACCCTCCACTAGGCCCCCACCCATGTATCCCACCACCCCCACCCTCCAGCCACCAGGGGCACCCTCCACCAGGCCCCCACCCATGTCTCCCACCACCCCCACCCCCCAGCAGTGCAGGGGCAGCTCCACCAGGCCCCCACTCATGTCTACCACCAACCCACCCCCCAGCCACCAGGGGCACCCTCCACCAGGCCCCCACCCATGTATCCCACCACCCCCACCCCCCAGCCAACAGGGGCAGCCTCCACCAGGCCCCCACTCATGTCCCCTATCACCCCCACCCCCGCCACCAGGGGCAGCCTCCACCAGGCCCCCACCCATGTCTCCCACCACCTCCACCCCCCAGCCACCAGGGGCACACTCCACCAGGCCTCCACCCATGTCTCCAACCACCCCCACCCCCCAGCCACCAGGGGCACCCTCCACCAGGCCCCCACCCATGTCTCCCACCACCCCCACCCCCCAGCAGTGCAGGGGCAGCCTCCACCAGGCCCCCACTCATGTCTACCACCACCCCCACCCCCCAGCCACCAGGGGCAGCCTCCACCAGGCCCCCACTCATGTCTCCCACCACCCCCACCCCCCAGCAGTGCAGGGGCAGCCTCCACCAGGCCCCCACTCATGTCTACCACCACCCCACCCCCCAGCAGTGCAGGGGCAGCCTCCACCAGGCCCCCACTCATGTCTCCCACCACCCCCACCCACCAGCAGTGCAGGGGCAGCCTCCACCAGGCCCCCACTCATGTCTCCCACCCCCCCCACCCCCAGCAGTGCAGGGGCAGCCTCCACCAGGCCCCCACTCATGTCTCCCACCACCCCCACCCCCCAGCAGTGCAGGGGCAGCCTCCACCAGGCCCCCACTCATGTCTACCACCACCCCCACCCCCCAGCCACCAGGGGCACCCTCCACCAGGCCCCCACTCATGTCTCCCAGCACCCCCACCCCCCAGCAGTGCAGGGGCAGCCTCCACCAGGCCCCCACTCATGTCTACCACCACCCCCACCCGCCAGCCACCAGGGGCACCCTCTACCAGGCCCCCACTCATGTCTCCCACCACCCCCACCCCCCGCCACCAGGGGCAGCCTCCACCAGGCCCCCACCCATGTCTCCCACCACCCCCTCCCCCCAGCCACCAGGGGCACCCTCCACCAGGCCCCCACCCATGTCTCCCACCACCCCCACCCCCCTGCAGTGCAGGGGCAGCCTCCACCAGGCCCCTACCCATGTCTCCCACCACCCCCACCCCCCAGCAGTGCAGGGGCACCCTCCACCAGGCCCCCACTCATGTCTCCCACCACCCCCACCCCCCAGCAGTGCAGGGGCACCCTCCACCAGGCCCCACTCATGTCCCCAACCACCCCCACCCCCCAGCAGTGCAGGGGCAGCCTCCACCAGGCCCCCACTCATGTCTACCACCACCCCACCCCCCAGCCACCAGGGGCACCCTCCACTAGGCCCTCACTCATGTCTCCCACCACCCCCACCCCCCAGCAGTGCAGGGGCAGCCTACACCAGGCCCCCACTCAAGTCTCCCACCACCCCCACCCCCAGCCACCAGGGGCACCCTCCACCAGGCCCCCACCCATGTCTCCCACCACCCCCACACCCCAGCAGTGCAGGGGCAGCCTCCACCAGGCCCCCACTCATGTCCCCTATCACCCCCACCCCCCCCGCCACCAGGGGCAGCCTCCACCAGGCCCCCACCCATGTCTCCCACCACCCCCACCCCCCAGCCACCAGGGGCACCCTCCACCAGGCCCCCACCCATGTCTCCCACCACCCCCACCCCCCAACAGTGCAGGGGCACCCTCCACCAGGCCCCCACTCATGTCTACCACCACCCCCACCCCCCAGCCACCAGGGGCAGCCTCCACCAGGCCCCCACTCATGTCTCCCACCACCCCCACCCCCCAGCCACCAGGGGCACCCTCCACCAGGCCCCCACTCATGTCTCCCACCACCCCCAACCCCCAGCCACCAGGGGCAGCCTCCACCAGGCCCCCACTCATGTCCCCTATCACCCCCACCCCCCCCGCCACCAGGGGCAGCCTCTACCAGGCCCCCACCCATGTCTCCCACCACCCCCTCTCCCAGCCACCAGGGGCACCCTCCACCAGGCCCCCACTCATGTCTCCCACCACCCCCACCCCCCAGCAGTGCAGGGGCAGCCTCCACCAGGCCCCCACTCATGTCCCCTATCACCCCCACCCCCCAGCAGTGCAGGGGCACCCTCCACCAGGCCCCCACCCATGTCTCCCACCACCCCCACCCCCCAGCCACCAGGGGCAGCCTACACCAGGCCCCCACTCATGTCTCCCACCATCCCCACCCCCCAGGAGTGCAGGGGCAGCCTGCACCAGGCCCCCACCCATGTCTCCCACCACCCCCACCCCCCAGCATCCAGGGGCACCCTCCACCAGGCCCCCACCCATGTCTCCCACCACCCCCACCCCCCAGCCACCAGGGGCAGCCTCCACCAGGCCCCCACTTAGTTCCCCTATCACCCCCACCCCCCAGCAGTGCACGGGCACCCTCCACCAGGCCCCCACCCATGTCTCCCACCACCCCCACCCCCCAGCCACCAGGGGCAGCCTACACCAGGTGCCCACTCATGTCTCTCACCACCCCCACCCCCAGCATCCAGGGGCACCCTCCACCAGGCCCCCACTCATGTCTCCCACCACCCCCACCCCCCAGCTACCAGGGGCAGCCTCCACCAGGCCCCCACTCATGTCTCACACCACCCCCACCCCCCAGCCACCAAGGGCACCCTCCACCAGGCCCCCACCCATGTCTCCCACCACCCCCACCCCCCAGCCACCAGGGGCAGCCTACACCAGGCCCCCACTCATGTCCCCTATCACCCCCACCCCCCAGCAGTGCAGGGGCAGCCTCCATTAGGCCCCCACCCATGTCTCCCACCACCCCCACCCCCCAGCCACCAGGGGCAGCCTACACCAGGACCCCACTCATGCCTCCCACCACCCCCACCCCCCAGCAGTGCAGGGGCAGCCTCCACCAGGCTCCCACTCATGTCTCCCACCACCCCAACCCCCAGCCACCAGGGGCAGCCTCCACTAGGCCCCCACTCATGTCTCCCACAACCCCCACCCCCCAGCAGTGCAGGGGCAGCCTCCACCAGGCCCCCACTCATGTCTCCCACCACCCCCACCCCCCAGCAGTGCAGGGGCAGCCTCCACCAGCCCCCCACTCATGTCTACCACCACCCCCACCCCCCAGCCACCAGGGGCACCCTCCACCAGGCCCCCACTCATGTCTCCCACCACCCCCACCCCCCAGCAGTGCAGGGGCAGCCTACACCAGGCCCCCACTCATGTCTCCCACCACCCCCACCCCCCAGCAGTGCAGGGGCAGCCTCCACCAGGCCCCCACTCATGTCTCCCACCACCCCCCCCCCAGCCACCAGGGGCACCCTCCACCAGGCCCCCACCCATGTATCCCACCACCCCCACCCCCCAGCCACCAGGGGCACCCTCCACCAGGCCCCCACCCATGTCTCCCACCACCCCCACCCCCCAGCAGTGCAGGGGCAGCCTCCACCAGGCCCCCACTCATGTCCCCTATCACCCCCACCCCCCCCGCCACCAGGGGCAGCCTCCACCAGGCCCCCACTCATGTCTCCCACCACCCCCACCCCCCAGCCACCAGGGGCACCCTCCACCAGGCCCCCACCCATGTCTCCCACCACCCCCACCCCCCAGCAGTGCCGGGGCAGCCTCCACCAGGCCCCCACTCATGTCTACCACCACCCCACCCCCCAGCAGTGCAGGGGCAGCCTCCACCAGGCCCCCACTCATGTCTCCCACCACCCCCACCCCCCAGCAGTGCAGGGGCAGCCTCCACCAGGCCCCCACTCATGTCTCCCACCACCCCCACCCCCCAGCCACCAGGGGCAGCCTACACCAGGCCCCCACTCATGTCTCCCACCACCCCCACCCCCCAGGAGTGCAGGGGCAGCCTGCACCAGGCCCCCACCCATGTCTCCCACCACCCCCACCCCCCAGCATCCAGGGGCACCCTCCACCAGGCCCCCACCCATGTCTCCCACCACCCCCACCCCCCAGCCACCAGGGGCAGCCTCCACCAGGCCCCCACTTAGTTCCCCTATCACCCCCACCCCCCAGCAGTGCACGGGCACCCTCCACCAGGCCCCCACCCATGTCTCCCACCACCCCCACCCCCCAGCCACCAGGGGCAGCCTACACCAGGTGCCCACTCATGTCTCTCACCACCCCCACCCCCAGCATCCAGGGGCACCCTCCACCAGGCCCCCACTCATGTCTCCCACCACCCCCACCCCCCAGCCACCAGGGGCAGCCTCCACCAGGCCCCCACTCATGTCTCACACCACCCCCACCCCCCAGCCACCCAGGGCACCCTCCACCAGGCCCCCACCCATGTCTCCCACCACCCCCACCCCCCAGCCACCAGGGGCAGCCTACACCAGGCCCCCACTCATGTCCCCTATCACCCCCACCCCCCAGCAGTGCAGGGGCAGCCTCCATCAGGCCCCCACCCATGTCTCCCACCACCCCCACCCCCCAGCCACCAGGGGCAGCCTACACCAGGACCCCACTCATGCCTCCCACCACCCCCACCCCCCAGCAGTGCAGGGGCAGCCTCCACCAGGCTCCCACTCATGTCTCCCACCACCCCCACCCCCAGCCACCAGGGGCAGCCTCCACTAGGCCCCCACTCATGTCTCCCACAACCCCCACCCCCCAGCAGTGCAGGGGCAGCCTCCACCAGGCCCCCACTCATGTCTCCCACCACCCCCACCCCCCAGCAGTGCAGGGGCAGCCTCCACCAGCCCCCCACTCATGTCTACCACCACCCCCACCCCCCAGCCACCAGGGGCACCCTCCACCAGGCCCCCACTCATGTCTCCCACCACCCCCACCCCCCAGCAGTGCAGGGGCAGCCTACACCAGGCCCCCACTCATGTCTCCCACCACCCCCACCCCCCAGCAGTGCAGGGGCAGCCTCCACCAGGCCCCCACTCATGTCTCCCACCACCCCCCCCCCCAGCCACCAGGGGCACCCTCCACCAGGCCCCCACCCATGTATCCCACCACCCCCACCCCCCAGCCACCAGGGGCACCCTCCACCAGGCCCCCACCCATGTCTCCCACCACCCCCACCCCCCAGCAGTGCAGGGGCAGCCTCCACCAGGCCCCCACTCATGTCCCCTATCACCCCCACCCCTCCCGCCACCAGGGGCAGCCTCCACCAGGCCCCCACTCATGTCTCCCACCACCCCCACCCCCCAGCCACCAGGGGCACCCTCCACCAGGCCCCCACCCATGTCTCCCACCACCCCCACCCCCCAGCAGTGCCGGGGCAGCCTCCACCAGGCCCCCACTCATGTCTACCACCACCCCACCCCCCAGCAGTGCAGGGGCAGCCTCCACCAGGCCCCCACTCATGTCTCCCACCACCCCCACCCCCCAGCAGTGCAGGGGCAGCCTCCACCAGGCCCCCACTCATGTCTCCCACCACCCCCACCCCCCAGCAGTGCAGGGGCAGCCTACACCAGGCCCCCACTCATGTCTCCCACCACCCCCACCCCCCAGCAGTGCAGGGGCAGGCTCCACCAGGCCCCCACTCATGTCCCCTATCACCCCCACCCCCGCCACCAGGGGCAGCCTCCACCAGGCCCCCACCCATGTCTCCCACCACCCCCACCCCCCAGCCACCAGGGGCACCCTCCACCAGGCCTCCACCCATGTCTCCAACCACCCCCACCCCCCAGCCACCAGGGGCACCCTCCACCAGGCCCCCACCCATGTCTCCCACCACCCCCACCCCCCAGCAGTGCAGGGGCAGCCTCCACCAGGCCCCCACTCATGTCTACCACCACCCCCACCCCCCAGCCACCAGGGGCAGCCTCCACCAGGCCCCCACTCATGTCTCCCACCACCCCCACCCCCCAGCAGTGCAGGGGCAGCCTCCACCAGGCCCCCACTCATGTCTACCACCACCCCACCCCCCAGCAGTGCAGGGGCAGCCTCCACCAGGCCCCCACTCATGTCTCCCACCACCCCCACCCCCCAGCAGTGCAGGGTCAGCCTCCACCAGGCCCCCACTCATGTCTCCCACCACCCCCACCCCCCAGCAGTGCAGGGGCAGCCTCCACCATGCCCCCACTCATGTCTCCCACCACCCCCACCCCCCAGCAGTGCAGGGGCAGCCTCCACCAGGCCCCCACTCATGTCTACCACCACCCCCACCCCCCAGCCACCAGGGGCACCCTCCACCAGGCCCCCACTCATGTCTCCCAGCACCCCCACCCCCCAGCAGTGCAGGGGCAGCCTCCACCAGGCCCCCACTCATGTCTACCACCACCCCCACCCGCCAGCCACCAGGGGCACCCTCCACCAGGCCCCCACTCATGTCTCCCACCACCCCATCCCCCCAGCAGTGCAGGGGCAGCCTCCACCAGGCCCCCACTCATGTCTCCCACCACCCCCACCCCCCAGCCACCAGGGGCAGCCTCCACCAGGCCCCCACTCATGTCCCCTATCACCCCCACCCCCCGCCACCAGGGGCAGCCTCCACCAGGCCCCCACCCATGTCTCCCACCACCCCCTCCCCCCAGCCACCAGGGGCACCCTCCACCAGGCCCCCACCCATGTATCCCACCACCCCCACCCCCCAGCAGTGCAGGGGCACCCTCCACCAGGACCCCACTCATGTCTCCCACCACCCCCACCCCCCAGCAGTGCAGGGGCACCCTCCACCAGGCCCCCACCCATGTCTCCCACCACCCCCACCCCCCAGCAGTGCAGGGGCACCCTCCACCAGGACCCCACTCATGTCTCCCACCACCCCCACCCCCCAGCAGTGCAGGGGCACCCTCCACCAGGCCCCCACTCATGTCTCCCACCACCCCCACCCCCCAGCAGTGCAGGGGCAGCCTCCACCAGGCCCCCACTCATGTCTACCACCACCCCACCCCCCAGCCACCAGGGGCACCCTCCACTAGGCCCCCACTCATGTCTCCCACCACCCCCACCCCCCAGCAGTGCAGGGGCAGCCTACACCAGGCCCCCACTCAAGTCTCCCACCACCCCCACCCCCAGCCACCAGGGGCAGCCTCCACCAGGCCCCCACCCATGTCTCCCACCACCCCCACCCCCCAGCAGTGCAGGGGCAGCCTCCACCAGGCCCCCACTCATGTCCCCTATCACCCCCACCCCCCGCCACCAGGGGCAGCCTCCACCAGGCCTCCACCCATGTCTCCCACCACCCCCACCCCCCAGCCACCAGGGGCACCCTCCACCAGGCCCCCACCCATGTCTCCCACCACCCCCACCCCCCAACCGTGCAGGGGCACCCTCCACCAGGCCCCCACTCATGTCTACCACCACCCCCACCCCCCAGCCACCAGGGGCAGCCTCCACCAGGCCCCCACTCATGTCTCCCACCACCCCCACCCCCCAGCCACCAGGGGCACCCTCCACCAGGCCCCCACTCATGTCTCCCACCACCCCCACCCCCCAGCCACCAGGGGCAGCCTCCACCAGGCCCCCACTCATGTCCCCTATCACCCCCACCCCCTGCCACCAGGGGCAGCCTCTACCAGGCCCCCACCCATGTCTCCCACCACCCCCTCCCCCAGCCACCAGGGGCACCCTCCACCAGGCCCCCACTCATGTCTCCCACCACCCCCACCCCCCAGCAGTGCAGGGGCAGCCTCCACCAGGACCCCACACATGTCTCCCACCACCCCACCCCCCAGCCACCAGGGGCACCCTCCACTAGGCCCCCACTCATGTCTCCCACCACCCCCACCCCCCAGCAGTGCAGGGGCAGCCTACACCAGGCCCCCACTCAAGTCTCCCACCACCCCCACCCCCAGCCACCAGGGGCAGCCTCCACCAGGCCCCCACCCATGTCTCCCACCACCCCCACCCCCCAGCAGTGCAGGGGCAGCCTCCACCAGGCCCCCACTCATGTCCCCTATCACCCCCACCCCCCGCCACCAGGGGCAGCCTCCACCAGGCCCCCACCCATGTCTCCCACCACCCCCACCCCCCAGCCACCAGGGGCACCCTCCACCAGGCCCCCACCCATGTCTCCCACCACCCCCACCCCCCAGCAGTGCAGGGGCACCCTCCACCAGGCCCCCACTCATGTCTCCCACCACCCCCACCCCCCAGCAGTGCAGGGGCAGCCTCCACCAGGCCCCCACTCATGTCTACCACCACCCCACCCCCCAGCCACCAGGGGCACCCTCCACTAGGCCCCCACTCATGTCTCCCACCACCCCCACCCCCCAGCAGTGCAGGGGCAGCCTACACCAGGCCCCCACTCAAGTCTCCCACCACCCCCACCCCCAGCCACCAGGGGCAGCCTCCACCAGGCCCCCACCCATGTCTCCCACCACCCCCACCCCCCAGCAGTGCAGGGGCAGCCTCCACCAGGCCCCCACTCATGTCCCCTATCACCCCCACCCCCCGCCACCAGGGGCAGCCTCCACCAGGCCCCCACCCATGTCTCCCACCACCCCCACCCCCCAGCCACCAGGGGCACCCTCCACCAGGCCCCCACCCATGTCTCCCACCACCCCCACCCCCCAACCGTGCAGGGGCACCCTCCACCAGGCCCCCACTCATGTCTACCACCACCCCCACCCCCCAGCCACCAGGGGCAGCCTCCACCAGGCCCCCACTCATGTCTCCCACCACCCCCACCCCCCAGCCACCAGGGGCACCCTCCACCAGGCCCCCACTCATGTCTCCCACCACCCCCACCCCCCAGCCACCAGGGGCAGCCTCCACCAGGCCCCCACTCATGTCCCCTATCACCCCCACCCCCTGCCACCAGGGGCAGCCTCTACCAGGCCCCCACCCATGTCTCCCACCACCCCCTCCCCCAGCCACCAGGGGCACCCTCCACCAGGCCCCCACTCATGTCTCCCACCACCCCCACCCCCCAGCAGTGCAGGGGCAGCCTCCACCAGGCCCCCACTCATGTCCCCTATCACCCCCACCCTCCAGTAGTGCAGGGGCACCCTCCACCAGGCCCCCACCCATGTCTCCCACCACCCCCACCCCCCAGCCACCAGGGGCAGCCTACACCAGGCCCCCACTCATGTCTCCCACCACCCCCACCCCCCAGGAGTGCAGGGGCAGCCTCCACCAGGCCCCCACCCATGTCTCCCACCACCCCCACCCCCCAGCATCCAGGGGCACCCTCCACCAGGCCCCCACCCATGTCTCCCACCACCCCCACCCCCCAGCCACCAGGGGCAACCTCCACCAGGACCCCACTTAGTTCCCCTATCACCCCCACCCCCCAGCAGTGCAGGGGCACCCTCCACCAGGCCCCCACCCATGTCTCCCACCACCCCCACCCCCCAGGGGCAGCCTACACCAGGCGCCCACTCATGTCTCTCACCACCCCCACCCCCCAGCATCCAGGGGCACCCTCCACCAGGCCCCCACTCATGTCTCCCACCACCCCCACCCCCCAGCCACCAGGGGCAGCCTCCACCAGGCCCCCACTCATGTCTCACACCACCCCCACCCCCCAGCCACCAGGGGCACCCTCCACCAGGCCCCCACCCATGTCGCCCACCACCCCCACCCCCCAGCCACCAGGGGCAGCCTACACCAGGCCCCCACTCATGTCCCCTATCACCCCCACCCCCCAGCAGTGCAGGGGCAGCCTCCATCAGGCCCCCACCCATGTCTCCCACCACCCCCACCCCCCAGCCACCAGGGGCAGCCTACACCAGGACCCCACTCATGTCTCCCACCACCCCCACCCCCCAGCAGTGCAGGGGCAGCCTCCACCAGGCTCCCACTCACGTCTCCCACCACCCCCACCCCCAGCCACCAGGGGCAGCCTCCACTAGGCCCCCACTCATGTCTCCCACAACCCCCACCCCCCAGCAGTGCAGGGGCAGCCTCCACCAGGCCCCCACTCATGTCTCCCACCACCCCCACCCCCCAGCAGTGCAGGGGCAGCCTCCACCAGCCCCCCACTCATGTCTACCACCACCCCCACCCCCCAGCCACCAGGGGCACCCTCCACCAGGCCCCCACTCATGTCTCCCACCACCCCCACCCCCCAGCAGTGCAGGGGCAGCCTACACCAGGCCCCCACTCATGTCTCCCACCACCCCCCACCCCCCAGCAGTGCAGGGGCAGCCTCCACCAGGCCCCCACTCATGTCTCCCACCACCCCCACCCCCCAGCCACCAGGGGCACCCTCCACCAGGCCCCCACCCATGTATCCCACCACCCCCACCCCCCAGCCACCAGGGGCACCCTCCACCAGGCCCCCACCCATGTCTCCCACCACCCCCACCCCCCAGCAGTGCAGGGGCAGCCTCCACCAGGCCCCCACTCATGTCCCCTATTACCCCCACCCCCCGCCACCAGGGGCAGCCTCCACCAGGCCCCCACTCATGTCTCCCACCACCCCCACCCCCCAGCCACCAGGGGCACCCTCCACCAGGCCCCCACCCATGTCTCCCACCACCCCCACCCCCCAGCAGTGCAGGGGCACCCTCCACCAGGCCCCCACTCATGTCTACCACCACCCCCACCCCCCAGCCACCAGGGGCAGCCTCCACCAGGCCCCCACTCATGTCTCCCACCACCCCCACCCCCCAGCAACCAGGGGCACCCTCCACCAGGCCCCCACTCATGTCTCCCACCACCCCCACCCCCAGCCACCAGGGGCAGCCTCCACCAGGCCCCCACTCATGTCCCCTATCACCCCCACCCCCCCACCACCAGGGGCAGCCTCCACCAGGCCCCCACCCATGTCTCCCACCACCCCCTCCCCCCAGCCACCAGGGGCAGCCTACACCAGGCCTCCACGCATTTCTCCAACCACCCCCACCCCCCAGCCACCAGGGGCACCCTCCACCATGCCCCCACCCATGTCTCCCACCACCCCCACCCCCCAGCAGTGCAGGGGCAGCCTCCACCAGGCCCCCACTCATGTCTACCACCACCCCACCCCCCAGCCACCAGGGGCAGCCTCCACCAGGCCCCCACTCATGTCTCCCACCACCCCCACCCCCCAGCAGTGCAGGGGCAGCCTCCACCAGGCCCCCACTCATGTCTACCACCACCCCACCCCCCAGCAGTGCAGGGGCAGCCTCCACCAGGCCCCCACTCATGTCTCCCACCACCCCCCACCCCCCAGCAGTGCAGGGGCAGCCTCCACCAGGCCCCCACTCATGTCTCCCACCACACCCACCCCCCAGCAGTGCAGGGGCAGCCTCCACCATGCCCCCACTCATGTCTCCCACCACCCCCACTCTCCAGCAGTGCAGGGGCAGCCTCCACCAGGCCCCCACTCATGTCTACCACCACCCCCACCCCCCAGCCACGGCACCCTCCACCAGGCCCCCACTCATGTCTCCCATGACCCCCACCCCCGAGCAGTGCAGGGGCAGCCTCCACCAGGCCCCCACTCATGTCTACCACCACCCCCACCCGCCAGCCACCAGGGGCACCCTCCACCAGGCCCCCATTCATGTCTCCCACCACCCCCACCCCCCAGCAGTGCAGGGGCAGCCTCCACCAGGCCCCCACTCATGTCTCCCACCACCCCCACCCCCCAGCCACCAGGGGCAGCCTCCACCAGGCCCCCACTCATGTCCCCTATCACCCCCACCCCCCGCCACCAGGGGCAGCCTCCACCAGGCCCCCACCCATGTCTCCCACCACCCCCTCCCCCCAGCCACCAGGGGCACCCTCCACCAGGCCCCCACCCATGTATCCCACCACCCCACCCCCCAGCAGTGCAGGGGCACCCTCCACCAGGCCCCCACTCATGTCTCCCACCACCCCCACCCCCCAGCAGTGCAGGGGCAGCCTACACCAGGCCCCCACTCAAGTCTCCCACCACCCCCACCCCCAGCCACCAGGGGCACCCTCCACCAGGCCCCCACCCATGTCTCCCACCACCCCCACCCCCCAGCAGTGCAGGGGCAGCATCCACCAGTCCCCCACCCATGTCTCCCACCACCCCCACCCCCCAGCAGTGCAGGGGCACCCTCCACCAGGCCCCCACTCATGTCTCCCACCACCCCCACCCCCCAGCAGTGCAGGGGCACCCTCCACCAGGCCCCCACTCATGTCTCCCACCACCCCCACCCCCCAGCAGTGCAGGGGCAGCCTCCACCAGGCCCCCACTCATGTCTACCACCACCCCACCCCCAGCCACCAGTGGCACCCTCCACTAGGCCCCCACTCATGTCTCCCACCACCCCCACCCCCCAGCAATGCAGGGGCAGCCTACACCAGGCCCCCACTCAAGTCTCCCACCACCCCCACCCCCAGCCACCAGGGGCACCCTCCACCAGGCCCCCACCCATGTCTCCCACCACCCCCACCCCCCAGCAGTGCAGGGGCAGCCTCCACCAGGCCCCCACTCATGTCCCCTATCACCCCCACCCCCCTGCCACCAGGGGCAGCCTCCACCAGGCCCCCACCCATGTCTCCCACCCCCCCCACCCCCCAGCTACCAGGGGCACCCTCCACCAGGCCCCACCCATGTCTCCCACCACCCCCACCCCCCAACAGTGCAGGGGCACCCTCCACCAGGCCCCCACTCATGTCTACCACCACCCCCACCCCCCAGCCACCAGGGGCAGCCTCCACCAGGCCCCCACTCATGTCTCCCACCACCCCCACCCCCCAGCCACCAGGGGCACCCTCCACCAGGCCCCCACTCATGTCTCCCACCACCCCCACCCCCAGCCACCAGGGACAGCCTCCACCAGGCCCCCACTCATGTCCCCTATCAACCCCCACCCCCCCGCCACCAGGGGCAGCCTCTACCAGGCCCCCACCCATGTCTCCCACCACCCCCCTCCCCCAGCCACCAGGGGCACCCTCCACCAGGCCCCACTCATGTCTCCACCACCCCCACCCCCCAGCAGTGCAGGGGCAGCCTCCACCAGGCCCCCACTCATGTCCCCTATCACCCCCACCCCCAGCAGTGCAGGGGCACCCTCCACCAGGCCCCCACCCATGTTTCCCACCACCCCCACCCCCCAGCCACCAGGGGCAGCCTACACCAGGCCCCCACTCATGTCTCCCACCACCCCCACCCCCCAGGAGTGCAGGGGCAGCCTCCACCAGACCCCCACCCATGTCTCCCACCACCCCCACCCCCCAGCATCCAGGGGCACCCTCCACCAGGCCCCCACCCATGTCTCCCACCACCCCCACCCCCCAGCCACCAGGGGCAGCCTCCACCAGGCCCCCACTTAGTTCCCCTATCACCCCCACCCCCAGCAGTGCAGGGGCACCCTCCACCAGGCCCCCACCCATGTCTCCCACCACCCCCACCCCCCAGCCACCAGGGGCAGCCTACACCAGGCGCCCACTCATGTCTCTCACCACCCCCACCCCCCAGCATCCAGGGGCACCCTCCACCAGGGCCCCACCCATGTCTCCCACCACCCCCACCCCCCAGCCACCAGGGGCAACCTCCACCAGGCCCCCACCCATGTCTCCCACCACCCCCACCCCCCAGCAGTGCTGGGGCACCCTCCACCAGGCCCCCACTCATGTCTACCACCACCCCCACCCCCCAGGAGTGCAGGGGCAGCCTCCACCAGACCCCCACCCATGTCTCCCACCACCCCCACCCCCCAGCATCCAGGGCACCCTCCACCAGGCCCCCACCCATGTCTCCCACCACCCCCACCCCCCAGCCACCAGGGGCAGCCTCCACCAGGCCCCCACTTAGTTCCCCTATCACCCCCCACCCCCCAGCAGTGCAGGGGCACCCTCCACCAGGCCCCCACCCATGTCTCCCACCACCCCCACCCCCCAGCCACCAGGGGCAGCCTACACCAGGCGCCCACTCATGTCTCTCACCACCCCCACCCCCCAGCATCCAGGGGCACCCTCCACCAGGGCCCCACCCATGTCTCCCACCACCCCCACCCCCCAGCCACCAGGGGCAACCTCCACCAGGCCCCCACCCATGTCTCCCACCACCCCCACCCCCCAGCAGTGCTGGGGCACCCTCCACCAGGCCCCCACTCATGTCTACCACCACCCCCACCCCCCAGCCACCAGGGGCAGCCTCCACCAGGCCCCCACTCATGTCTCCCACCACCCCCACCCCCCAGCCACCAGGGGCACAACCACCAGGCCCCCACTCATGTCTCCCACCACCCCCACCCCCAGCCACCAGGGGCAGCCTCCACCAGGCCCCCCACTCATGTCCCCTATCACCCCCACCCCCCCGCCACCATGGGCAGCCTCCACCAGGCCCCCACCCATGTCTCCCACCACCCCCCTCCCCCCAGCCACCAGGGGCACCCTCCACCAGGCCCCCACTCATGTCTCCCACCACCCCCACCCCCCAGCAATGCAGGGGCAGCCTCCACCAGGCCCCCACTCATGTCCCCTATCACCCCCACCCCCCAGCAGTGCAGGGGCACCCTCCACCAGGCCCCCACCCATGTCTCCCACCACCCCCACCTCCCAGCCACCAGGGGCAGCCTACACCAGGCCCCCACTCATGTCTCCCACCACCCCCACCCCCCAGCAGTGCAGGGGCAGCCTCCACCAGGCCCCCACCCATGTCTCCCACCACCCCCACCCCCCAGCATCCTGGGGCACCCTCCACCAGGCCCCCACCCATGTCTCCCACCACCCCCACCCCCAGCCACCAGGGGCAGCCTCCACCAGGCCCCCACTCATGTCCCCTATCACCCCCACCCCCCAGCAGTGCAGGGGCAACCTCCACCAGGCCCCCACCCATGTCTCCCACCACCCCCACCCCCCAGCCACCAGGGGCAGCCTACACCAGGCCCCCACTCATGTCTCCCACCACCCCCACCCCCCAGCATCCAGGGGCACCCTCCACCAGGCCCCCACTCATGTCTCCCACCACCCCCACCCCCCAGCCACCAGGGGCAGCCTCCACCAGGCCTCCACTCATGTCTCCAACCACCCCCACCCCCCAGCCACCAGGGGCACCCTCCACCAGGCCCCCACCCATGTCTCCCACCACCTCCACCCCCCAGCCACCAGGGGCAGCCTACACCAGGCCCCCACTCATGTCCCCTATCACCCCCACCCCCCAGCAGTGCAGGGGCAGCCTCCACCAGGCCCCCACCCATGTCTCCCACCACCCCCACCCCCCAGCCACCAGGGGCAGCCTACACCAGGCCCCCACTCATGTCTCCCACCACCCCCACCCCCCAGCAGTGCAGGGGCAGCCTCCACCAGGCCCTCACTCATGTCTCCCACCACCCCCAACCCCCAGCCACCAGGGGCAGCCTCCACCAGGCCCCCACCCATGTCTCCCACCCCCCCACCCCCCAGCAGTGCAGGGGCACCCTCCACCAGGCCCCCACCCATGTCCCCTATCACCCCCACCCCCCCAGCAGTGCAGGGGCACCCTCCACCAGGCCCCCACTCATGTCTCCCACCACCCCCACCTGCCAGCAGTGCAGGGCCAGCCTCCACCAGGCCCCCACTCATGTCCCCTATCACCCCCACCCCCCAGCATCCAGGGGCACCCTCCACCAGGCCCCCACTCATGTCTCCCACCACCCCCACCCCCCAGCAGTGCACAGGCAGCCTCCACCAGGCCCCCACTCATATCCCTATCACCCCCACCCCCCAGCAGTGCAGGGGAACCCTCCACCAGGCCCCCACCCATGTCTCCCACCACCCCCACCCCCCAGCCACCAGGGGCAGCCTACACCAGGCCCCCACTCATGTCTCCCACCACCACCACCCCCCAGCAGTGCAGGAGCAGCCTCCACCAGGCCCCCACCCATGTCTCCCACCACCCCCACCCCCCAGCATCCAGGGGCACCCTCCACCAGGCCCCCACCCATGTCTCCCACCACCCCCACCCCCCAGCCACCAGGGGCAGCCTCCACCAGGCCCCCACTCATGTCCCCTATCACCCCCACCCCCCAGCAGTGCAGGGGCACCCTCCACCAAGCCCCCACCCATGTCTCCCACCACCCTCACCCCCCCAGCCACCAGGGGCAGCCTACACCAGGCCCCCACTCATGTCTCCCACCACCCCCACCCCCCAGCATCCAGGGGCACCCTCCACCAGGCCCCCACCCATGTCTCCCACCACCCCCACCCCCCAGCCACCAGGGGCATCCTCCACCAGGCCCCCACTCATGTCCCCTATCACCCCCACCCCCCAGCAGTGCAGGGACAACCTCCACCTTTCCCCCACCCATGTCTCCCACCACCCCCAAGCCACCAGGGGCAGCCTACACCAGGCCCCCACTCATGTCTCCCACCACCCCCACCCCCCAGCATCCAGGGGCACCCTCCACCAGGCCCCCACTCATGTCTCCCACCACCCCCACCCCCCAGCCACCAGGGGCAGCCTCCACCAGGCCCCACTCATGTCTCCCACCACCCCCACCCCCCAGCCACCAGGGGCACCCTCCCCCAGGCCCCCACCCATGTCTCCCACCACCTCCACCCCCCAGCCACCAGGGGCAGCCTACACCAGGCCCCCACTCATGTCCCCTATCACCCCCACCCCCCAGCAGTGCAGGGGCAGCCTCCACCAGGCCCCCACCCATGTCTCCCACCACCCCCACCCCCCAGCCACCAGGGGCAGCCTACACCAGGCCCCCACTCATGTCTCCCACCACCCCCACCCCCCAGCAGTGCAGGGGCAGCCTCCTCCACAAGGCCCTCACTCATGTCTCCCACCACCCCCACCCCCCAGCCACCAGGGGCAGCCTCCACCAGGCCCCCACCCATGTCTCCCACCACCCCCACCCCCCAGCAGTGCAGGGGCACCCTCCACCAGGCCCCCACCCATGTCCCCTATCACCCCCACCCCCCAGCAGTGCAGGGGCACCCTCCACCAGGCCCCCACTCATGTCTCCCACCACCCCCACCCCCCAGCAGTACAGGGCCAGCCTCCACCAGGCCCCCACTCATGTCCCCTATCACCCCCACCCCCCAGCATCCAGGGGCACCCTCCACCAGTCCCCACTCATGTCTCCCACCACCCCCACCCCCCAGCAGTGCACGGGCAGCCTCCACCAGGCCCCCACTCATATCCCCTATCACCCCCACCCCCCAGCAGTGCAGGGGCACCCTCCACCAGGCCCCCACCCATGTCTCCCACCACCCCCACCCCCCAGCCACCAGGGGCAGCCTACACCAGGCCCCCACTCATGTCTCCCACCACCACCACCCCCCAGCAGTGCAGGGGCAGCCTCCACCAGGCCCCCACCCATGTCTCCCACCACCCCCACCCCCCAGCATCCAGGGGCACCCTCCACCAGGCCCCCACCCATGTCTCCCACCACCCCCACCCCCCAGCCACCAGGGGCAGCCTCCACCAGGCCCCCACTCATGTCCCCTATCACCCCCACCCCCCAGCAGTGCAGGGGCACCCTCCACCAGGCCCCCACCCATGTCTCCCACCACCCCCACCCCCCCAGCCACCAGGGGCAGCCTACACCAGGCCCCCACTCATGTCTCCCACCACCCCCACCCCCCAGCATCCAGGGGCACCCTCCACCAGGCCCCCACTCATGTCTCCCACCACCCCCACCCCCCAGCCACCAGGGGCAGCCTCCACCAGGCCCCCCACTCATGTCTCCCACCACCCCCACCCCCCAGCCACCAGGGGCACCCTCCACCAGGCCACCACCCATGTCTCCCACCACCCCCACCCCCCAGCCACCAGGGGCAGCCTACACCAGGCCCCCACTCATGTCCCATATCACCCCCACCCCCCAGCAGTGCAGGGGCAGCCTCCACCAGGCCCCCTCCCATGTCTCCCACCACCCCCACCCCCCAGCCACCAGGGGCAGCCTACACCAGGCCCCCACTCATGTCTCCCACCACCCCCACCCCCAGCAGTGCAGGGGCAGCCTCCACCAGGCCCCCACTCATGTCTCCCACCACCCCCACCCCCCAGCCACCAGGGGCAGCCTCCACCAGGCCCCCACTCATGTCTCCCACCACCCCCACCCCCCAGCCACCAGGGGCACCCTCCACCAGGCCCCCACCAATGTCTCCCACCACCCCCACCCCCCAGCCACCAGGGGCAGCCTACACAAGTCCCCCACTCATGTCCCCTATCACCCCCAGCAGTGCAGGGGCAGCCTCCACCAGGCCCCCACCCATATCTCCCACCACCCCCACCCCCCAGCCACCAGGGGCAGCCTACACCAGGCCCCCACCCATGTCTCCCACCACCCCCACCCCCCAGCAGTGCAGGGGCAGCCTCCACCAGGCCCCCACTCATGTCCCCTATCACCCCCACCCCCCCGCCACCAGGGGCAGCCTCCACCAGGCCCCCACCCATGTCTCCCACCACCCCCACCCCCCAGCCACCAGGGGCACCCTCCACCAGGCCCCCACTCATGTCTCCCACCACCACCACCCCCCAGCAGTGCAGGAGCAGCCTCCACCAGGCCCCCACCCATGTCTCCCACCACCCCCACCCCCCAGCATCCAGGGGCACCCTCCACCAGGCCCCCACCCATGTCTCCCACCACCCCCACCCCCCAGCCACCAGGGGCAGCCTCCACTAGGCCCCCCACTCATGTCCCCTATCACCCCCACCCCCCAGCAGTGCAGGGGCACCTCCACCAGGCCCCCACCCATGTCTCCCACCACCCTCACCCCCCCAGCCACCAGGGGCAGCCTACACCAGGCCCCCACTCATGTCTCCCACCACCCCCACCCCCCAGCATCCAGGGGCACCCTCCACCAGGCCCCCACCCATGTCTCCCACCACCCCCACCCCCCAGCCACCAGGGGCAGCCTCCACCAGGCCCCCACTCATGTCCCCTATCACCCCCACCCCCCAGCAGTGCAGGGGCAACCTCCACCAGGCCCCCACCCATGTCTCCCACCACCCCCACCCCCAAGCCACCAGGGGCAGCCTACACAAGGCCCCCACTCATGTCTCCCACCACCCCCACCCCCCAGCATCCAGGGGCACCCTCCACCAGGCCCCCACTCATGTCTCCCACCACCCCCACCCCCCAGCCACCAGGGGCAGCCTCCACCAGGCCCCCACTCATGTCTCCCACCACCCCCACCCCCCAGCCACCAGGGGCACCCTCCACCAGGCCCCCACCCATGTCTCCCACCACCTCCACCCCCCAGCCACCAGGGGCAGCCTACACCAGGCCCCCACGCATGTCCCCTATCACCCCCACCCCCCAGCAGTGCAGGGGCAGCCTCCACCAGGCCCCCACCCATGTCTCCCACCACCCCCACCCCCCAGCCACCAGGGGCAGCCTACACCAGGCCCCCACTCATGTCTCCCACCACCCCCACCCCCCAGCAGTGCAGGGGCAGCCTCCACCAGGCCCTCACTCATGTCTCCCACCACCCCCACCCCCCAGCCACCAGGGGCAGCTTCCACCAGGCCCCCACCCATGTCTCCCACCACCCCCACCCCCCAGCAGTGCAGGGGCACCCTCCACCAGGCCCCCACCCATGTCCCCTATCACCCCCACCCCCCAGCAGTGCAGGGGCACCCTCCACCAGGCCCCCACTCATGTCTCCCACCACCCCCACCCCCCAGCAGTACAGGGCCAGCCTCCACCAGGCCCCCACTCATGTCCCCTATCACCCCCACCCCCCAGCATCCAGGGGCACCCTCCACCAGGCCCCCACTCATGTCTCCCACCACCCCCACCCCCCAGCAGTGCACGGGCAGCCTCCACCAGGCCCCCACTCATATCCCCTATCACCCCCACCCCCCAGCAGTGCAGGGGCACCCTCCACCAGGCCCCCACCCATGTCTCCCACCACCCCCACCCCCCAGCCACCAGGGGCAGCCTACACCAGGCCCCCACTCATGTCTCCCACCACCACCACCCCCCAGCAGTGCAGGGGCAGCCTCCACCAGGCCCCCACCCATGTCTCCCACCACCCCCACCCCCCAGCATCCAGGGGCACCCTCCACCAGGCCCCCACCCATGTCTCCCACCACCCCCACCCCCCAGCCACCAGGGGCAGCCTCCACCAGGCCCCCACTCATGTCCCCTATCACCCCCACCCCCCAGCAGTGCAGGGGCACCCTCCACCAGGCCCCCACCCATGTCTCCCACCACCCCCACCCCCCCAGCCACCAGGGGCAGCCTACACCAGGCCCCCACTCATGTCTCCCACCACCCCCACCCCCCAGCATCCAGGGGCACCCTCCACCAGGCCCCCACTCATGTCTCCCACCACCCCCACCCCCCAGCCACCAGGGGCAGCCTCCACCAGGCCCCCACTCATGTCTCCCACCACCCCCACCCCCCAGCCACCAGGGGCACCCTCCACCAGGCCACCACCCATGTCTCCCACCACCCCCACCCCCCAGCCACCAGGGGCAGCCTACACCAGGCCCCCACTCATGTCCCCTATCACCCCCACCCCCCAGCAGTGCAGGGGCAGCCTCCACCAGGCCCCCACCCATGTCTCCCACCACCCCCACCCCCCAGCCACCAGGGGCAGCCTACACCAGGCCCCCACTCATGTCTCCCACCACCCCCACCCCCCAGCAGTGCAGGGGCAGCCTCCACCAGGCCCCCACTCATGTCTCCCACCACCCCCACCCCCCAGCCACCAGGGGCAGCCTCCACCAGGCCCCCACTCATGTCTCCCACCACCCCCACCCCCCAGCCACCAGGGGCACCCTCCACCAGGCCCCCACCAATGTCTCCCACCACCCCCACCCCCCAGCCACCAGGGGCAGCCTACACAAGGCCCCCACTCATGTCCCCTATCACCCCCACCCCCCAGCAGTGCAGGGGCAGCCTCCACCAGGCCCCCACCCATATCTCCCACCACCCCCACCCCCCAGCCACCAGGGGCAGCCTACACCAGGCCCCCACCCATGTCTCCCACCACCCCCACCCCCCAGCAGTGCAGGGGCAGCCTCCACCAGGCCCCCACTCATGTCCCCTATCACCCCCACCCCCCGCCACCAGGGGCAGCCTCCACCAGGCCCCCACCCATGTCTCCCACCACCCCCACCCCCCAGCCACCAGGGGCACCCTCCACCAGGCCCCCACCCATGTCCCCCTGCCCACAGGCCCTGACAATCATCAAGCATGTGCCTCATGGCCAGCCACCACAGCCCAAAGACACAACCAAGTATTACATGTGCCCATGATACTACTCCAATGGAAACAATGTAAATCAACACATGTGTCTCACACACACACAGTGGCTGCAAGGGAACCTGAAAACCCATATCATGACATGCATGAAAACAATGAGATGAAACCACACATTGAAGAATGAAAAAATCTAAATAATGTATTAAAAACAACAGCAATGGCTATCAAAATCAACCAAAATACACAAGTAAAATAATCAAAAAATTAAGCAGGCTGTCTCTTTTCAAAATGAAATCAATAAATGACAATACGAAAAAATATCTTCCAAAGTTCAAGTCCATGAAAAGTAAATGAAGGTAAAAAAGAAATAGAAAACCATTGCTCCATGGCAAAAAATATTCATAGTTAAAAAAATATCCAAATCTAAAGTCCAACTATGTACAAAGTATTCAGGGTCCATCATCCCAAGAGAAGAAATGAAACCTACCAAAAAACCTATCTAAAATGGAACTATATACAAAAGGTGGAGCAGTGTCCGTCGACTCCAAAGAAAAATAAACTGCAAAGGAAACCTATCACTAAATAACTATATACAATGGCGGCGGGCCAGTCCAGCGGCTCACTTAGTGGTGTTCCGGGCCAGGGCATCATCGAACTCCTCGTCTATGTCCCGGAGGCGGTCCTGTTCCATGGCCCCGAGGGTCCGCAGGGATGCCGACATGTTCACCTCCAACTCCCTGCGGATTGCCTCGAGGCACTCGGCCCGCCTGAGGGCCCTCCGCATGGAATTCTCCGCCCTGACCATCGTGAGCCGCGCCTCTTCTGCCTGCCGCCGCTCCGCATCTATGGCGTGGCCCAACCGCTGCCACACAGAAGACACTTCACGTCCAGGGTCCTCCTGCCCTCCGGCCGATGCCTGCCCCTCCGATATTGAAGGCCCCAAGCTATCGTGGCTCCCACCTACAGCCTCCTGCTGCTGCAGGGGGTTCTGTGGAGAAGGGGGTCGGAACAAGGTCCAGGAAACGGAGGAATCCAGCCCTGGTGAGCTGTCCCAGTGGGTCAACGCGGTCAACGAGCCATGCGAGAAGACGTGCAGACTCATCATGAAAAGACTGCAGGTCAGCTCGCATGGCCCGTTGACGCAACGCCACCCCACCCTGGACAGGCACAACCTGGTACAGGATAGCCACATCCGCAGGGAGTGGAAGGCCAGGTGTCTTAAGCCAATCCTCTCCCTGAGAACGGGTCTGGAGGTAGGCATCCCCGCTGGTGCAAGATGATGCAGTGACAGGAGCAGGGACAGGATTGCACACAGGCACCTCCGCGGTGGCCTGTGCTGCCTCCTGTCCCTGATCCTGCACTGCACCACTAGCACCAGTGGAATCCCCACCTCCAGACCCCGCCACTGTCGCTTGCACGGCCTCCTCCTCCACCAAACCCCCCACCAACCTGGATGACTCCGTGCCATCTTCCCCCGTTGGGCCCTGTGGGGTCCCAGCTGCCCCTTCTGCTGCCGAGGAGTCCAACTCCAACCTCCGCCTCTTGGACCTTCCCTTGTCAGCTGCGGCCTGGGACGCGGCACCGGACTCCTCACTCCCCGACGAGATCACAACCTGGGATTGGATCCGGGCCTTGCGTCTCCGGCTGGTGGTGCGACCCCTGCCGCTGTGCTCCACAGCACCTTCTCCGCCCTCTTCATCAGTTGACGCTGCAGACAGGGAGAAAGAAAACACAGGCATCAGGAAACTGTAAAATGGACTCATACACACATGACAGTTATACATGAGTGGCATTGGTAAACCTCAGACATGGCATCACAATCCCCAACACACATATCATTTCAACTTGCACACATGAGCCATACCACAGCCATAATGCAACAGCCAGCACCATCCATTCACATACAACAGCATGAGCAGCCAAAGGTAATCCACACATCACATGCAACATAGGGAGTACACTACACATGCACACACAACACCAAACTTGCATGCATGTGTACACCTCCGCCAACTGTCGCAGTGTTTTGATCGACATCCATGTCACACCTGACAATCATTCCTCCACATCCTGTGCCATGCAAGCCCACACACACAAGCACCATCCATGTGTCACACATGAGACCCCTCGCATGTGTCACCCTCACGGCCCTGTACACCCCCCCTACTTGGCCACATAAAAATACATGTTCAACCTGCACACTCCTGGCACACCACCACACGCACAGCTTACAATCAGTATGCATGTACACTTACCGCTCGACTCCAGACGGGTCTGCTTCTCAAGGACCTGGATGTGGAGCGCTGGGGATATGCGTTCCAGGACCCTCATCTGATCTTCCGACAAGTGGCCCCGTCGCCCCTTAGCATCCGCTGCCTTCAGGAGGCGCCGGGCCTTTTTGAGGGTCCTGGACCTGAAGTCCTCCCAGCGCTTCCTGACACGTTCGTAGTCGCGGACTGCCACCTCCTCCGCGTTGATGGCAGTCACGATGTCCATCCAGATCCGAGTCCGTCCTTTCTTGTCGGTGTGCAACCTTCCGAAGAGGGCATCATACTGCCCCAGGACATGCTCCACCAGAACACCAACTTCGGTGGCAGTGAATCTGGTGCCCCTCTGCCTCCTTGGCCGGGGGTTGCCACTGGTGCCAGATGTTGCAGTGCCCAACATGGCAACCCCAGAGGCAGGAGTGGGTGGGCAACTGGGTTCTGGGGCTGGGCTGTGGGGCAATGGAAAATCAGTCTGGAGTCTTCTGTTCCAGCAGGGGTGGTCACAGCAACAGCACCCCTGGCTGATGTGCAGGCAGCAAATGGCAGGGCACGTGGACAGCAGGCAGTCAGGCAGCAGCAGATGGCAGGTGGGAGCGTGCTCAGGGCTCTGGGGGGCAGTAATTTGGCCTTCTGGGCAGGAGCGTGGTCTTCCGTGTGTGAACGCGTGGCCAGCTTGATATGGAGTGATTTGGCACGTGAAAATCCAACACGTCTGCGTGTAATTTGAGGAAAGGCCCTTAGCGCGTAAACGCGTCGCGAGCGTATGCGCGTCTATGAAGTCACGTGCACGTTGAATTGGGCACACGTTGGAAAATGTTGCGTGTGAAAAAAATGAAAGACACGTCTGAGTGTCAAAGCGTGTAATTGGTGGGAATGGTCCTAGCGCGTACACGCGGCAGTGACAAAGCGTGTAATTGGTGAAAATGGACCTACACGCAGAAGTGACAAAGCATGTAATTGGTGGAAATGGCCCTACACACAGAAGTGACAAAGCGTGTAATTGGTGGAAATTGCCCTAGCGCGTACACGCCGCGTAAGTGACGCTGGACGTGTGGGCCTGCATAAAAGGTACGTGTAGAACACCATTTCCTTGTACGTGCTTTTCGTGGAGAGCGAGTGGGTGAATTCTGTACTTCTTGTCGTTTCACACGCAATTTACTTCACGGCGTTTCAAGTTCGTACTCCCTGTTACCTCTGACAGCTTTTTCTCCTTTTTCTCTTTTACTGGTTTACCTGGGCCTGTTCCCTCAAACAGTGTTCCCTAATACTGTTGTGTTGTCTCCTCAGACAGCGTACAAATCTTCTTTTGGCGGGGGTGTTGCCAACCAAACGCGCTCCTTTTTCACGCTCTTTTACCTGGCAGACGGTGAGTCACGCACGTATCTAACATCTGTGCTTGCCCCGTGTGTAGCCTACCCCTTCAGAGGTCATTCTAGGCTGCGTGTGACACGCATACGTTCATTCTTGTGTTACTGGGTGCCACAGCGTAGTGCAGGTTTTTCTTTCTGCACACGTGGTCTAGGAGGGGTTGCGTGCACGTCATCTCCCTTTTTTGGGCCTCCTGTGCGTAGCGTGACCCGTCATCTTTCCCCAGGGGTTACATTCAGCCTTGCTAGAGCACTAGGGTACAATTACCATCTGGTACCCAACCCCTTTGACCCCCAATTGCCCAGGACAATAGTTTACAGCCACTCCCATACGCACATTAACATCAGTGCCATGGCTGGGAGGCGAGGATTCCGTAAGGGTGGCAAAGGTGGAAGAGCCACAAGTGGTGGCCGTGGTGGATCCGGTAGGGGACGTGATCGTTACTTGCAGGGTGAGCCTATCCCCCCATGTGTGGAGGACCAGTCAAGGGCACCCATAACCCCCCCCCCCTCCCGTTGAGGCTGATGTGGCTGACACCATCCATGCTCAGCCCTTGTTGGACCAGCCCATTGTGGCACCAGACCTGGCTGACTCCATGGCTGACTTCCAGGTCAGCAGGCCTATGACACGTGCGCTGGTGCACGTTGATGTCATCATGCCACGTGGATCTGGGGCAGCAAGGTCATCTGCTGCCCCAAGTAGGCAGGGCGGAGAGGCTGCAGGGGCAGCTGCGGCTCCATCCACCCCAGCTCTCACACACCCAGCCAGGACAGTGTCGGTCCTAGTCCATCCTGCTGACATTCCCCCTGACACCATTACACTTGAGCCAATGCCTGCACCAACTCCCATGCTGAGTGTGCAATCCCACACTCCTGATACAGAGTCCACCAGGGCTCCTGCCCCTAGTGTCCAGAGCGGCGCAGGACACTCAGGATCACCACCACCTTCCAAGCGGAAGAGGAAGAGTGCTCGTCCGGCACAGGCTGATGCCCCAGACACGGCTACACAGTCCGGCCCGTCGAGGAAGTCCAGCTTCACGGATGACGAACTGAATGCACTTGTCGAGTATGTGTCCGGACATGATAACGAGATGGTCATTGTTGCAGGATCCAAGACCACACCTGCACAATGCCAGGCACACTGGCAGACCGTTGCGGACATCGTAAGTGCCCTTGGAATCGTGAGGCGCACAGCCAATGATTGCTATAAGCGCTGGAATGACCCAAAGCGCAGGGCAAAGAATAAGCTGGCCTCAAGTCATGCCGCAACTCTAGTGACTGGAGGTGGGTCTCCAGTAGTGGACATGGAACTCACTACACATGAGTCAGTCGCTGGGACCTACGTCACGGAGGAACAGATCCAAGGCGTGGGAGATCTGCCTGATTACGAGGCATTGTCCGGTGAGTGCACATGCATGTGTGTGTCATCCATGTGCATGGTGTATGTGTGAGGGCTTCTGTTTGTGTGCCAGGTGAGAGTGTGTGCGGCTGAGTCGTATGGGTCAGCCATGTGCTTCATGCAATACATCCTGCGCAGCTGCATTTGGCCATAGCAGTATCCCTTCTGCCAACAGTAGACATCTAGCCCAACAGCACGCCAGTTGCCCTTGAAGTGTCACCTTGCCACAACATTGTTGCTTATTTTTCTCTGTTCATTCAGGCAGATTGTTTGCATTCCACCACTTTTACTAGGCATTTCTCAGTCCTCTAGTGACATGTCTGACATGGCTATGGTAAAGTGGAGTGACTTTGTTACCTGGATATCATTTGTTCACACATGTCCCTGTGCAATTGGACCATTTTGGACTGGCAGCTCCAGGTGAAAAATCTGACCTGTTTGAATTAGAAAAGCTATTACATGCGGGAACTGGACTGAATGAATAGGTGCTGCCCTCCTCTCCATCTTCACTCAATAGCAATGGTACATGCCATCTGTGTGATGGCATGTGTGTTTCACCTGGCAATCACAGGCCAATGTGTGATGCCACTGCCAGGCAGCATGCAGAAAATGTGTTCATCTTCCATCTTGGTGTCATCAGTGTGTGCCATTTGCCTGCCCTTCATATGCAGTGAGGGTGCATGCATGGGAGGGTTTTAGTCATGTGGGACATGTGTCAATCAAGTACTGGTTCTCTTGCTTCTCAGCCCTCATTGTGTGCCATGGTGCTAATGCCTGTTTCCATTTCTTTGTTTTTATGTCTTTGCAGGGGAAGACGCACCTGATACTGCTGGGGTTGTGGAGATGGTGCAGACCCAGGAGGGGTCCGAGGGCCGACCAACCACCAGTGAGGGACGTGGTGTGGTGGTGGGTGAGAACCCACAAGTGCTGCAGGTCGTGCTCTCAAGGGGTGTCTCTGGCTGCACCTCCCCCGAGCTGTACTCAGGTGTTGATTCGGATGATGAGACCTACGTGCTGTCGCAGGTGAGTGTTCCAGGGAGGGATTCTGTTCTGTCCCACCCACCTGCACCAGGGTCAGAACCCTCAATGGGGATGTCAGTGTTGGCAGCTTCGCCTTTGGTGGTTACGGATGCAGGGTCACACTCCGCGACATCTGATCCTGTTCCTGGACCAGCAGATCAGAGGGGGAATGCAGTCCTGCAGCCTCAGGCAGTGCCGGCACAGCAAGGCGCAGTTCGCCTTGCCCCAGACAGGTGTGGTGCCGCCGACGTGGTGGCCGTACGCCACCTGGCAATACTGCATGGGAGCAATCCATTTACGGTATGGCAACCCAACAGGCAGCATCATCCGAGATGATGGCTCAGGCCATGGATAGGGTGGCCACTTCCATTGTCCCCCCTGAAAGGCTGATGGAGCGACTACAGCAGGCAACCGACTCCATCTGCCAGTCACACAGGGAGGACATGTTGGCGTCCAACAGGGACAGGCGGGCGGCACTGGCGACTCTGCAGGAGGCCATCTCCATAGAGTCCCAGGGCCACAGGGAAGCCCTGAGGCAGGAGCTCCTTCACCTCAGGACGACTCTTGTTGAGCTTGAGGCTTCAACACACCAAAGGACAGAACAGCAGCTGGAGTGTCTCACCCGTACGCTCTCAGCTGAGATGCAGGCAACGAGGGCAGAGGTCTGGGCATCCCGTGAGTTGTTGCATGGGGACCTCCGCACACTCATCCTCCAGAACGAGACCTACCACACCCGCATGCTTGCAGCCATGGAGGAGCAGACTAGGGCCTTGCGTGGGCTGCCTCCCATAGTGCAACCACCTCCGGATGCAGCTGCACAGGGTGATAATAGCGACAGCAGTGATACTCCCACAATAGGGTAGCCGTGTGGGCCATGAGCCCATGGAGGTGTTTTTTTTCCCAGGATCCACACAGGTGGGTTTTGGTGTGCACCCTGTCCTCGGACCTCCTGGGTGGCCTCCCCAACCCCCCCGGGCCCATCAATGGCCATTTTTTATTTTTTTTTATTTTTATTTTTATTTTTCCCAATTTTTTTGGGACAATTTGTTGCCTTCCGTGGTTCCTGTGGGCATACGCTGCATTGTGGCTGGGCACATGCAGGCTTGTCATGTATTTGGTTCAGATGCTTGGGTTTGAGTCACACACACCCCTCCTGCTTCCCGTTTCCATGGGCTTGCAAAGGGTGTGCCCAAGTGACATTGACGTACATGGTGACATTGGACTCCCACTACATGTGTGGGTAGTCTAGTCAATACTGTGTATACATTCCTAGTGCATATTGCTGTTGTGTTGTACACTGCATGTTGCATTGATGTGTAACTCATCATCTGTGTCTACCTCCCAATTTGCAGGTCCCTTCCTCATGTCTACACAAGGCCCTCTAGTTTGGAGATGGGGTCCATGTTGGCAGCAGTGCACCTACAACTCTACATGGCACCAACACTGTACAGTTGGAAGTGGTGGGAGTGCAGGCATTTCCAGGTGGTGAGACTACTAATTTATTACATTTGTGATGTCATGTTAATGGTAGTACCTGCTCAAGTTTGTTGTTGGTCCTGCATTACTGTGAGCATTTCAGGTGTTGCAAGTTTCAATTAGGGACACTGTACATTGTGACACTTGTGTCATGTTGTGGGGATTACTTTGTTTACCTGCAAATAGCATGACATGGCACGGTGTGTCGTGTGGCGGTGCTGGGGATGGGTTGGCTGACATGGCACTGTCCTCTTGTTGCATTTTGCAAGTGGGTATTCATTTTAGCTGCTTGAATGTGTTTCTTCACAAAACTGCATTGGTGGTGTCTGTGTGGGTAGGGATGCACACATTGTAACACTTCCAGGTGAACAATCTCAGGCTGATATGGTTTTCACGGTTGATTCTCCAGACATTCAGGATCAGTGTCAGGTTGAGTCATCATTGATTGTCAGATGGAATGTGCCAGGGCAGTGTGCACTCCACAGGGGTGTGATTTATATGTGAAGTAATTAGCCACTAGCTGTGTACGGGCTGCCTCCCCCCGTGCCCTTTCCCCTCCCATGCGCAGCGGCTATGCATGTGGTTGGGGATGTGGGGCCGCCACCATGTCCACGGCCAGGCCCCGGCGTGTTGCAACGTTGTGCAGGACACATGCTGCCACTATGATCCTGCACACTACTGGGGGAGCGTATAACAGCTGCCTGCCAGAACGGTCAAGGGAGCGAAAGCGTGACTTTAGCACTCCGAATGTGCGCTCCACTATGCCCCGGGTTGTAATGTGGGCTGTGTTATATCTTACCTCGGGTGGCGTGGTGGGGTTCCGAATTGGCGTCATCATGTGGGGGCTGAGAGGGTAGGCACTGTCCCCTGTGGAGGTGGTGATTGGTATCATTGGTGGGGTTGTGTCCTTGCTCAGTATCTGACATGCATGCATGTGCAGTGGCATTCATACTCACCAAGCAGCCATGTATCGCCCAGCCGCCCAGCTTCTAGGTCCCGGCTTAGGGTGGACATTCGGTAAATGAAGCTGTCGTGGGTGGACCCGGGATAGTTGGCATATACTGAGGTGATGATTCCCTTGGCATTACATACTACCTGCACGTTGATGGAATGCCAGTGCTTGCGGTTCCTATAGATGTGCTCTGATGCCCTGGGGGGACGTAGAGCCACATGGGTGCAGTCGATGGCACCTAGCACTTTGGGGAATCATGCCACACCGTAAAAATCCAGGGCGGCAGCATGCCTTTCTGCAGGTGTTCTGGGCAGGTATATGTGCCTGCGGACTGATGGGCGTGCAGTGATGATGTTCAAGACCTGGTGTAGGCAGCGTGACTGGGTGGCCTGTGATACCCCACCCACTATGGCACTTGTCCGCTGAAATGATCCAGTGGCTAAGAAGTGCAGTACATTGAGGACCTTCTCCAGGGGGCTGAGTGCTTGGGAGCACAGGGTGGGTGATGTGAGGTCATCCTCCCACTCACTCACAAGGTCCAGTATTATGTGTGGTGGAAACCTGTACCTCCCATACACCTGGTCATCAGGCATCCCGAAAAGGCTGGTTCTGGGTGTGAATATTCTGGCCCTGACTATCCTTCTCCTCCTCCTTTGGTAGCCCACGGCCACTGCTGCTAGGAACGGTATGTTCATCCTGGGTCTGAGCTTGTTATTTTGTTAGCACGCAAATGTATGCGTTGCGCGTGTTGTAGGCGAGCGTGTGACCCGCGCACCCCTGAAATCCAGTACCCAGTCCAATAGCGTGTGGAAATTCCCGCGCACCCCGGGAAACAGGTGCGCTGACGTACTTGCGTGTGTAAGTGCCCGCGCACCCCTGAAATACACGTACATAGGCCAATCGCGTGTATGCGCACTTTTGTCCAATTACACGCGATGACACTCTGACGTGCAGTCTTTCCACGTGTGCTCCGTCATCACGTGCTGTGTGGGACACACCTGTGCGGGTCACTTCACAGACGCGCTTACGCGCTGAGGGCCTTTGGTCCAATGGAATCGCGTATGCGTGCTGACGCGCTTATGCGCTAAGGGCCTTTCCTCGAATTTCACGCTGACGTGCAAGATTTTCACGTGCCAAATCACTCCGTATCAAGCTGGCCACGCGAAAACACACGGAAGACCACGCTCCTGCCCAGAAGGCCAAATTACTGCCCCCCAGTGCCCTGAGCAGCCTCCCACGTGCCATCTGCTGCTGCCTGCCTGCCTGCCTGCTGCCACCGTGCCCTGCCATTTGGTGCCTGCACATCAGCCATCTGCAGGGGTCCAGTTGCTGTGTCCACCCCTGCTGGAACTGAAGACTCCCGACTGGGATTACATCGCTCCACAGCCCAGCCCCAGGACCCAGTTGCCCACCCACACCTGCCTCTGGGGTTGCCATGTCGGGCACTTCCACATCTGGCACCAGTGGCAACCCCAGGCCAGAGGGGCAGAGGGGCACCAGCTTCACTGCCACCGAAGTTGGTGTCCTGGTGGAGCATGTCCTGGGGCAGTATGATGCCCTCTTTGGATCGTCCCGCGCCAACAAGGAAGGACGGGAGAGGATCTGGGCCGACTGTGTGGTTGCCATCAACGCGGAGGGGGTGGCAACCTGCGACGTCCAGAAGATCAAGAAGCGCTGGGAGGACTGGAGGTCCAGGACCCTCGTGAAGGCCCGGCGCCTCGTGGAGGGGGGCCGGGGCCGCATGAGTTCCATCCAGATGAGGGTCCTGGAACGCGTACGCCCAGCGCTCCACGCCCAGATCCTTGAGAGGGAGACCCGTCTTGAGTTGAGCGGTAAGTGTCCAAGCATTGCTGTGTGAGACAGGGCATGTTGCGGTGTGCTGGTTCTCTGATACTTGCCTGTATGTGTGACATAGGCCATGTATGCATGTATGTGCGCAGGGACATCATGGTAATGCATGTGCGACCAGTGATGTGTGAACCACATGGTTGTTACATGTGTTTAAATGCCACATGGGGAGCCCTATGCAGATTTTGAACATGAGAGCATGCCAGTCTCTGTTCCTGGACATGGGTGGGGGTGAGGGATGGGTGCTGATGCCAGGTACATATATGGTAGCCTTGTCTGTGTGCCTGACCTGCGTGTCTGTGACTTGTGCATGCCATGGATGCATGACACATGTGTGTGACAATGCACAGATTCACTGATGCAGCCTAGTTACCCTTGTATCCGCTGTGTTTGGGGTGTATGGGGCCAGATGGATGTGACTGAGGTGAAGTGTGTGCATGTGATAGGCATGACCCATGATGCATGTGAGTTCCATATCATTGTATGTTTCAAGAGTCCATTGGACATGTATGGAAATGTCCATGGCATGCACCATGCCTGTTACTGTGTGTGTTTTGCCTGGACTGACCCATGTGTTGTGGAGGGACATGATGGAAGTGTACTTTGACAGTGGTACTCATCTGCTATTGCTTCCTGTCTAGGGGACCATTGTACAGTACCCTGATGCTTGTGTTCTTTGTCTCCCTCTACGCAGCGGCTAGTGAAGAAGAGGGCGGAGACGGCGCTGTGGAGCAAGGCGGCGGGATGCCCCCACGGCTGCAGCGGAAGGGGTGGGTGAGCCCCCACAGGGGCCTGCTACGGTGGAAGACGGTGAGGAGCCATCCAGGTTGGTGGTTTCCACAGAGGAGGAGGAGGCCGCCACAGGGGCACACATGGGGCCTGGTGGGGGCATCCCTGCTGGGGCAAGTGGTGCAGTCCAGGGCCAGGGGCAGGAGGCAGCACAGGTCACTGTGGAGGGGCCTGTGCATGTCGCTGTCCCTGACCCTGTGAGTGCACCACCATGCACCAGCAGGGATGCCCCGTCCCAGGCCCGTCCGCAGGTAGAGGGGATGCCCATGTCACCTGACTCCCCTCCACCTGCGGACGAGGGGACCCGTGTCCGTATGGAGAAGGTCCTGATTGGGGTTGCGATGCGCGCGGGTGCAATTCGTGATGACGTGCATGCTTCCCGGGAGGAGCACGCACATCATCACGAAGAGCACCGTGCCGACGTGGCCCAATTGGGATCTTCCATGTTCGCGGGTTTCCTGCATGTGTCGGCCAATCTGGCGGCCCTCTCCTCCTCTGTGGAGGCTATACGCCGGTCGTTCTCCTTGCCGTCTTCCGGCCCAGATGCCACCAGGGCCCCCTGTGGACCTGCCCTGACCTATGCAGCCAGCTCGGTGGGGATCCCATCCCTGCCACAGTCGGGAGTCGGAGGTCAAGCAGGGGTGGACACCACAGCAACTGTACCCCAGCAGATGGAGGATGTGCCGGCATCATCAGGCAGGGCACGTGCACGACGGCGTCGGTGGATTCCATCAGCCTGGATGCCGTCGTGCTGGCAGAGGCAGTTGCGTCGGAGGCAGCAGCAGAGTCAACGTGGGAGGCATCATGGCTCGGGGCCATCAACATCGGAGGGGCAGGCATCGGCCGGAGGGCAGGAGGACCCAGGACAGGAAGTGTCTTCCGTGTGGCTGCGGTTGGGCCAGCAGATAGGTGCGGAGCGGCGGCGGGCGGAAGAGGAGCGTCTCACGATGGTCAGGACGGAGAACTCCATGCGGAGGGCCCTGAGGCGGGCCGAGTGCCTCGAGGCAATCCGCAGGGGGTTGGAGGAGCAGATGGCGTTGTCCCTGCGGACCCTCGGGCCATGGAACAGGACCGCCTCCCGGACATAGACGAGGAGTTTGATGATGCCCTGGCCCGGAACACTATGGAGTGAGCCGCTGGACTTGCCCGCCGCCTTTGTATATAGTTCTTTAGTTTTAGGTTTCATTTGTTTATTCTTATGATTTGGAGTCAACGGACACAGCTCCACTTTTTGTATATAGTTGCATTTTTGTTAGGGTTTTTTGTAGGTTTCCTTTGTTCAGTTGGGCTCATGGACCCTTGGATATTTTGTACATAGTTCTTCATTGGATTGTTTTATTTTTTAATTTTTTATTTCTTCTCCATGGAGCAATGGTGTTTGGATTTTTTCTTTCTGTCGGATTGATTTCATTTTTAATGTGACTTTGAAGTACATTTTTATTGGATTTGGTGTTTTTAATTTTTTTCGACGGACATGCACCTTTTCTTTTTTTCATTGGCATTGTAGTTTGTTTCATTTCATTTGCATTCATATTTTTTTAATACAATTTTGTTTTCATACTTCACTGTGTGGTATCATCTCATTGGTTTCATGCATGTCATGTTGGGTGTTTTCCAATTCATTTGCAACCATTGTGTGTGACAGACATGGGCTCATTTGCTTTATGTACGTTGGGGGTGTAACATGTAATTTCCATTTCCATGTGGGTGAATGGGTTACTTGGTAGGGCCTTTTGGCTGTGGAGGCTGACCATTACGCACATGGTTGGTGATTGTGAGGACCTGGGTGCAGGGGGACATGGGTGGGGGCCTGGTGGAGGGTGCCCCTGGTGGCTGGGGGGTGGGGGTGGTGGGAGACATGAGTGGGGGCCTGGTGGAGGGTGCCCCTGGTGGCTGGGGGGTGGGGGTGGTGGGAGACATGAGTGGGGGCCTGGTGGAGGGTGCCCCTGGTGGCTAGGGGGTGGGGGTGGTGGGAGACATGCGTGGGGGCCTGGTGGAGGGTGCCCCTGGATGCTGGGGGGTGGGGGTGGTGGGAGACATGAGTGGGGGCCTGGTGTAGGCTGCCCCTGGTGGCTGGGGGGTGGGGGTGGTGGGAGACATGGGTGGGGGCCTGGTGGAGGTTCCCCCTGCACTGCTGGGGGGTGGGGGTATAGGGGACATGAGTGGGGGCCTGGTGTAGGCTGCCCCTGGTGGCTGGGGGGTGGGGGTGGTGGGAGACATGGGTGGGGGCCTGGTGGAGGGTGCCCCTGGTGGCTGGGGGGTGGGGGTGGTGGGAGACATGGGTGGGGGCCTGGTGGAGGGTGCCCCTGGTGGCTGGGGGTGGGGGTGGTGGGAGACATGGGTGGGGGCCTGGTGGAGGCTGCCCCTGCACTGCTGGGGGTGGGGGTGATAGGGGACATGAGTGGGGGCCTGGTGTAGGCTGCCCCTGGTGGCTGGGGGTGGTGGGAGACATGGGTGGGGGCCTGGTGGAGGGTGCCCCTGGTGGCTGGGGGGTGGGGGTGGTGGGAGACATGAGTGGGGGCCTGGTGGAGGCTGCCCCTGGTGGCTGGGGGGTGGGGGTGGTGGGAGACATGAGTGGGGGTCTGGTGGAGGGTGCCCCTGGATGCTGGGGGGTGGGGGTGGGGGTGGTGGGAGACATGAGTGGGGGCCTGGTGTAGGCTGCCCCTGGTGGCTGGGGGGTGGGGGTGGTGGGAGACATGGGTGGGGGCCTGGTGGAGGGTGCCCCTGCACTGCTGGGTGGTGGGGGTGATAGGGGACATGAGTGGGGGCCTGGTGGAGGCTGCCCCTGCACTGCTGGGGGGTGGGGGTGGTGGGAGACATGAGTGGAGGCCTGGTGTAGGCTGCCCCTGGTGGCTGGGGGGTGGGGGTGGTGGGTGACATGGGTGGGGGCCTGGTGGAGGGTGCCCCTGCACTGCTGGGGGGTGGGGGTGATAGGGGACATGAGTGGGGGCCTGGTGGAGGCTGCCCCTGCACTGCTGGGGGGTGGGGGTGGTGGGAGACATGAGTGGGGGCCTGGTGGAGGGTGCCCCTGGATGCTGGGAGGTGGGGGTGATAGGGGACATGAGTGGGGGCCTGGTGGAGGCTGGCCCTGCACTGCTGGGGGGTGGGGGTGGTGGGAGACATGAGTGGGGGCCTGGTGGAGGGTGCCCCTGCACTGCTGGGGGTGGGGGTGATAGGGGACATGGATGGGGGCCTGGTGGAGGGTGCCCCTGCACTGCTGGGGGGTGGGGGTGGTGGGAGACATGGGTGGGGGCCTGGTGGAGGCTGCCCCTGGTGGCTGGGGGGTGGGGTGGTGGGAGACATGAGTGGGGGCCTGGTGGAGGCTGCCCCTGCACTGCTGGGGGGTGGGGGTGGTGGGAGACATGGGTGGGGGCCTGGTGGAGGCTGCCCCAGGTGACTGGGGGGTGGGGGTGGTGGGAGACATGAGTGGGGGCCTGGTGGAGGCTGCCCCTGCACTGCTGGGGGGTGGGGGTGGTGGGAGACATGAGTGGAGGCCTGGTGTAGGCTGCCCCTGGTGGCTGGGGGGTGGGGGTGGTGGGAGACATGGGTGGGGGCCTGGTGGAGGGTGCCCCTGCACTGCTGGGGGGTGGGGGTGATAGGGGACATGAGTGGGGGCCTGGTGGAGGCTGCCCTTGCACTGCTGGGGGGTGGGGGTGGTGGGTGACATGAGTGGGGGCCTGGTGGAGGGTGCCCGTGGATACTGGGAGGTGGGGGTGATAGGGGACATGAGTGGGGGCATGGTGGAGGCTGGCCCTGCACTGCTGGGGGGTGGGGGTGGTGGGAGACATGAGTGGGGGCCTGATGGAGGGTGCCCCTGCACTGCTGGGGGGTGGGGGTGATAGGGGACATGGGTGGGGGCCTGGTGGAGGGTGCCCCTGCACTGCTGGGGGGTGGGGGTGGTGGGAGACATGGGTGGGGGCCTGGTGGAGGCTGCCCCTGGTGGCTGGGGGGTGGGGGTGGTGGTCGACATGAGTGGGGGCCTGGTGGAGGCTGCCCCTGCACTGCTGGGGGGTGGGGGTAGTGGGAGAAATGGGTGGGGGCCTGGTGGAGGCTGCCCCTGGTGGCTGGGGGGTGGGGGTGGTGGGAGACATGAGTGGGGGCCTGGTGGAGGCTGCCCCTGCACTGCTGGGGGGTGGGGGGGGGTGGGAGACATGAGTGGGGGCCTGGTGTAGGCTGCCCCTGGTGGCTGGGGGGTGGGGGTGGTGGGAGACATGGGTGGGGGCCTGGTGGAGGCTGCCCCTGCACTGCTGGGGGGTGGGGGTGATAGGGGACATGAGTGGGGGCCTGGTGTAGGCTGCCCTGGTGGCTGGGGGGTGAGGGTGGTGCGAGACATGGGTGGGGGCCTGGTGGAGGGTGCCCCTGGTGGCTGGGGGGTGGGGGTGGTGGGAGACATGGGTGGGGGCCTGGTGGAGGGTGCCCCTGGTGGCTGGGGGGTGGGGGTGGTGGGAGGCATGGGTGGGGGCCTGGTGGAGGGTGCCCCTGCACTGCTGGGGGGTGGGGGTGATAGGGGACATGAGTGGGGGCCTGGTGGAGGCTGCCCCTGGTGGCTGGGGGGTGGGGGTGGTGGGAGACATGGGTGGGGGCCTGGTGGAGGGTGCCCCTGGATGCTGGGGGGTGGGGGTGGTGGGAGACATGGGTGGGGGCCTGGTGGAGGCTGCCCCTGCACTGCTGGGGGTGGGGGTGGTGGGAGACATGAGTGGGGGCCTGGTGTAGGCTGCCCCTGGTGGCTGGGGGGTGGGGGTGGTGGGAGACATGGGTGGGGGCCTGGTGGAGGGTGCCCCTGCACTGCTGGGGGGTGGTGGTGATAGGGGACATGAGTGGGGGCCTGGTGGAGGCTGCCCCGGCACTGCTGGGGGGTGGGGGTGGTGGGAGACATGAGTGGGGCCTGGTGTAGGCTGTCCCTGGATGCTGGGGGGTGGGGGTGATAGGGGACATGAGTGGGGGCCTGGTGGAGGCTGGCCCTGCACTGCTGGGCGGTGGGGGTGGTGGGAGACATGAGTGGGGGCCTGGTGGAGGGTGCCCCTGCACTGCTGGGGGGTGGGGGTGATAGGGGACATGGGTGGGGGCCTGGTGGAGGGTGCCCCTGCACTGCTGGGGGGTGGGGGTGGTGGGAGACATGGGTGGGGGCCTGGTGAAGGCTGCCCCTGGTGGCTGGGGGGTGGGGGTGGTGGGAGACATGAGTGGGGGCCTGGTGGAGGCTGCCCCTGCACTGCTGGGGGGTGGGGGTGGTGGGAGACATGAGTGGGGGCCTGGTGTAGGCTGCCCCTGGTGGCTGGGGGGTGGGGGTGGTGGGAGATATGGGTGGGAGCCTGGTGGAGGCTGCCCCTGCACTGCTGGGGGGTGGGGATGGTGGGAGACATGAGTGGGGGCCTGGTGGAGGGTGCCCCTGCACTGGTGGGGGGTGGGGGTGATAGGGGACATGGGTGGGTTCCTGGTGGAGGGTGCCCCTGCACTGCTGGGGGGTGGGGGTGGTGGGAGACATGGGTGGGGGCCTGGTGGAGGGTGCCCCTGGATGCTGGGGGGTGGGGGTGCTGGGTGACATGAGCAGGTGTGCAGGGTAGTCCCCTGTGGTGTGTGCTGCCTGCAGGGGCCGTGGAGGGTGTACAGGGAATACCTGGGAGCACACAGCCAAATCGCGTGTAGAATTTACCACGTACCCCTGTCATACACGTGCCCAGCCAAATCGCGTGTGGAACTTCCCGCGCACCCCTGAAATCCACGTACCCGGCCAAATCGCGTGTGGAACTTCCCGCGCACCCCTGAAATCCACGTACACGGCCAAATCGCGTGTGGAACTTCCCGCGCAGCCCTGAAATCCACGTACCCTGACAAATCGCGTGTGGAACTTCCCGCGGACCGCCGAGATATCCACGTACCCCGCCAAATCGCGTGTGGAACTTCCCGCGCACCCCTGAAATCCACGTACACGGCCAAATCGCGTGTGGAACTTCCCGCGCACCCCTGAAATCCACGTACCTGACAAATCGCGTGTGGAACTTCCCGCGCACCCCTGAAATCCACGTACACAGCCAAATCGCGTGTGGAACTTCCCGCGCACCCCTGAAATCCACGTACCCGGCCAAATCGCGTGTGGAACTTCCCGCGCACCCCTAAAATCCACGTACACGGCCAAATCGCGTGTGGAACTTCCCGCGCACCCCTGAAATCCACGTACCCGGCCAAATCGCATGTGGAACTTCCCGCGCACCCCTGAAATCCACGTACCCGGCCACATCGCGTGTGGAACTTCCCGCGCACCCCTGAAATCCACGTACATGGCCAAATCCCGTGTGGAACTTCCCGCGCACCCCTGAAATCCACGTACCCTGACAAATCGCGTGTGGAACTTCCCGCGCACCCCTGAAATCCATGTACCCGGCCAAATCGCGTGTGGAACTTCCCGCGCACCCCTGAAATCCACGTACACGGCCAAATCGCGTGTGGAACTTCCTGCGCACCCCTGAAATCCACGTACCCTGACAAATCGCGTGTGGAACTTCCCGCGCACCCCTGCAATCCACGTACCCTGACAAATCGTGTGTGGAACTTCCCGCGCACCCCTGAAATCCACGTACCTTGTCAAATCGCGTGTGGAACTTCCCGCGCACCCCTGAAATCCACGTACCCGGCCAAATCGCGTGTGGAACTTCCCGCGCACCCCTGAAATCCACGTACCCTGACAAATCGCGTGTGGAACATCCCGCGCACCCCTGCAATCCACGTACCCTGACAAATCGCGTGTGGAACTTCCCGCGCACCCCTGAAATCCACGTACCCTGACAAATCACGTGTGAGACTTCCCGCGCACCCTGGTATACACGCACATGTATTTTTTGTCAGCAGGTGTCCGTGTTTGTGGGTACCCCTTTGCATGTGATGTGTCCTGGAGGGCCACAGTATAGGACATTCATCATGGCTGTATATAGGTGCTATTTGTTGGCGCACTTTTGGCGCACATTTCTTACAGGCGCAGAGACGCTACCGCCTGCTTTCTTGTGGCGGTCGTGTTTGTGCCTGTGCGCTGGTTTGAGCGTGCGCTTTTTTGCCCTATTCTATTCCATGAATACGTGTTGTAGGCGAGCGTGTGGGCGTTCCGCGCACTTGTACCCTGTACTTCCCCCGTGACGCCCACATTTTGGCAAGTTGTTCCCCATTCCGAGTGTTACGCCCCGTGTTCCGCCTACTTTTGTTGCGTGCGCCGCACTATGTGCGATTTTCGCTGTGGCCTGTGCGATTTTCGCTGTGACCTGGCGCACGCAGTTAGATGGCTTGTGCGCCAACGTGCGCCGCGCACTTTTTTATCGCACATCCAATGGTTTTCTCGCGCACGGCCTTCCATGAATCGATGTGCGCTGCTTTTCGTGCGATTTTCGCACTTGCACTGTGATTTTCGCTATTCCACTGCGATTCGCACGTTTTTGGCCACTTGCGCCGCGCTAATTATTCCATGAATCGGCCTGTAAATAAAGTTAGTGACAACTTTACCTGTTCTGGGAGACAGTAGTCAGTCCCAGAAAATGGAGTCTGAGTTGGGAAGTCTAAAAGACAACCCTGTGTCACTGCACTGAGGGTGCTGTGTGACACACAGTAAAAAGATGATGCCTACGGAGTAGGTGAAGCTCCACAGTCCAAGAACACACAAAAATGTAAAACACACACAGCAAAACGCATGTAAGATTGGGAAAAAAAGGCTCACACAAATATAAATCCTAGAAATCAAGCAAAGCTGCTGAGGGACTCAGTAGGTAAGGGAAATTAGCCATTCTGGAGAATTCTCCCTAACACTCTGGAGTATTGCTCGTTTCCTCTTTGAACTTCAGCACTTCAGTTTTCAAAACCCTGTAGCAATTTAGAATGTATATATAAAGTGCGACCAATCATTGTAGACGTTGGCCGTGTTAGATTGTTTCAGGCTGATCTATGTGCATCTTCAAGTCCTCCTTCCACTAGACATGCAAATATACATTGTAAAAGACCCAAACATCCATTCAACTGAGTGCCTAGAATCACATAACTTTAGCAGCCACCCACCATCTTGCAGTATTGTAAGCTGACCAATGCTATAAAAGAAATATGAGAGATATACTTATGTCTGCCAATATATTGCTAGGCGTGGTGTAATTTTATTCTGATGCTGCAATGGCTGACCGCAGACCTTGCCTTTAGGTAGTTATTTAACGCCAGTGCAATGGACTTGACGTAAATGGCAGGAAAGGATGATATCATGAACAAACATCGTAGTAGCAGTGATTCAGCCTATTTTTAAGAAGGGACTCCCGGGACTCCCGGGACTCTACTGCCTCATATAGACCCATCTCACTTATGTCTCCGGGGGTACAGCATCACCTATTATGGGCAGAGTCTCCCAGGGATAGGGTCCTTGTGACTGCATCGCCCTAAAGGCTGTGGTAGGAGCGTTGGCCGGGCAGGGGGTTGCAGATAGATTCTGCCCAATCTTTAAAGCATCATATGAGGACCTGGCACACTTGGTTCTGTTTTGCCCTGCATATGAGAAGGCAGGAAACCTGTTTATATCACCCTTACTAAGGGAATTGGGTGTTGTGCAATAACGGCCTGCCCTAACTTATTTGTAATGGGCAAGCTCAGCCCAAGTGGGCTGGTAGTTACTCTCGTACTTAATAATAGTGCTGGGCCAAAGGAAACGACTGTGTGAGATATTGTCATGACCAAAAACCTCCATTTATTGACAAGGAATCTGTTTGACTATATTCTCTGCACATCTGTTCCTCTTGTGATGCCAAAATGTTATGTTTATTGGTGCAATATTTGTATGTTTTTTGTATTGATTTTTTGTTGATTTTTATATAACTCTGAATAAACGTGATAAAGATGACGATTGTCTTTAGTGAATAAAGCAATAGTTTTACTCATCCACCCATACACATAAGATATGAAAATGTTGGACTTTGTGTGTCCTGGTTCCAAAATGAGCTTTGGCAAAAGAGTTATTTGCCTGGTTTAAAGTTAGTAACTTATCTCGATGTACGTACAATGTTCCAAGATTGAGGAATGGATGCACAGGGTGATAAAGGTATTTACCAGGAATCACAGTTTTTCAAGCGACAGAACTGTGATCCGAAACATAGTGTCCTGGTTCCAAAGGTGGAAAATTAACCATTAAACCACACAATGAGCAACAGACCACACCTTACCACAAATGAAGAATAGATATAGGGAGACCCGCAATATAACAGAATATGGGCCTGTTGGGAAATAGCCAGGAGAGTGTACTGGGATAATGAAACAGAAAATGATGCATATTGAAGAATGATGAGTGATCTGGCTAACACTTCAAAGAGACACGGTTGCACATTATGTCATCTGTAAAATCCTTCCTCAAACCTACTGAGGGCTCACACGGTTTTTCAGGCATTTTCTCATTTTTCGCAACTTCCGGAAAGGACTACGGCTCCTAACCACCGGAAAACAATGTCCTCCCTCACCCCAAACCCCCACAGCAGCCTCTCCCAAGAAGCCCCTCAAATGCACTCTTATCAACGCCAGATCAGTCGCCACGCATGCTCGCGAAATTCACGACCTCCTCCCCTCCAATGATCTCGACCTGCTTGCCATATCCAAAACATGGCTTCACCCTGCAGCAGGCCCTGCACTATCCATCACTATCCCCCCAGGATACGCAGTTGCGCGCAATGACACAACCCACAGCAGAGGCGATGGAGTCAGTCTGAGCTAAACAAATACCATCACCATCGGGGCCACCAAGTCCAATCCAATCCCAAACTGCGAAATGCTGTCCTCCAAACTCACTCTCTCACATACCAATACCTTCAACCTCCATGTCATATATCGCCCACCAGGCCCCACTTCATCCTTTGAGGAAGACCTCTTGCTTATTATCAATCCTACCATCAAGCCCAACGTTAAAATCCTTATCCTGGGAGACCTCAATCTGGCCTCATTGAACCCACAGACCTACATCCGCATTGCTCAGTGAACCACTGAACCCACCCACATACAGGGCCACACCCTTGATTGGATTGCCGATCTCAACTGAAACTTGACTGGCTCACCACCACAACCTGCCCGTGGTCTGACCATCACATTCGTCCTCCCCAACAACAAGATGCCTGTCCCCTGTCACTCTATGAAACCTTAGCCCGCTGCACTAAAAACATGACCAAGGACTGCCTCACACCCCTCCTCTCAGCCTTCACAATTCCTGGTCAATCTGTACAACAACACCATTGCTCTAGCTGTGGATACTCTAGCCCAGCTAAAAAAGTACAAAGTCAAGCAAGTTTTAAAAAAGAAAGCTTGGTTCACCCCTGAGCTCCTTGCCTCCCGCACCATGAAATGCGCTGCTGAAACGGCATGGAGAAAAGACCCCTTCACAGTCTCTAAAGCCCAGTACGCCTCCCTAGCCAAAGACTACAAAAGAGCTATTTACACCTCCAAAGCCAGCAGCTACAATGCCAGAATAAACAACGCACAAAGCCAACCCCTGCAAACACTTCATGATGTTACGTGAACTTTAGACGCCAGTCTCCCCTCCCACACACCTCATCATAGATGACACCGGGTGTATCAAGGTACAAGAAGCCCTGACAGGGAAAATCACCTCCCTCCAGACAAATATATGCACCAAGCAATTGGCCATCCTCACCAAACCACCACTGTCCACTTCCATGCCGCTCACTCCTCCGACCAGCCGACCCATCTCCCAATTTGACTTACGTCCTGTATCAGAACCAAAGTGACAAATTTCATCAAAGGCCTCCAGCCCTCCTAATGCAAAGGAGATGTCTGTCTGGCGCCTATCATCAAAGACTGTGCCGAGACTCTCACACCCATCATCACCTCCTCTTTTACAACACAAACTGTGTCAACTACTGCCCTATCACCACTGTGCACCTCATACTTAAAATCCTCGACTGCGCAGCATATATTCAGGTCCAACAATACCTCAAGGACAACCGCATCCTGGGCATCCACCAATTAGGCTTCCGACCAAGGCACAGAGCCGAAACCGCCTTACTGGACCTAAAAAAACCTCTTAGAGGACATCAAGCCTCACTCTGCTCCTCATGCTGGACCAATCAGCAGCATTCATCCTCGTCAACCACCAGACAATTTGCAACCACCTCACCACAACAGCAAACTTCTCCCCAGCAGCAACAGACTGGATCAGATCCTTTCTAGCAGACAGGTCTTCCTGTGTCTTCATGGACGGCCATGCTGCCCCACCGACACAGGATCCTGCATCTCCCCAACCCTGTATAACATTTATACTAAACCCCTTTTTGATCATCTGGATGTCCTTGGCATATCCTACACAAATGATGCCAATGACACCCAAATCATCCTCCCTCTCTCAGGCACCTACCACCTACATGCTGCAACCATCAACTCAGTTTATAACATTGTCCAAAACTGGATGGCATCCCACCAGTTATGCTGCAATGGTGACAAAACTGGGACACTCATTGTAGGCTCTCACTTCACACTACGCAGCATAGAACCAGTCTATAAAGCTTTTGACATTGACGGCAACCAGATCCAAAAATCTTCTGCAGCCAAATCCCTGGGCATCTACCTAAACGCCACCCTTGAAGTCTCTTGCCAGGTCAAGGATATTGCCTCCAATGCCTACACCGCAAAGCTACTGAACGCCAGCAAGCCATTCCTCACCACAACCAACCGCCTCACCGTAGCTAGAGCCATCGCGGAGCAAAATTGAACTACTATAACGCTCTCTTTGCAGAACCTCTGAATGTAACTTGTGCAAAGCAATGCCCTCCGAGCAGCCCTAGGTTTGTTCAAGCACGACCATGTCACAAAGGCTAGGTAAAATGCCCACTGGCTCCCGATCATGAATGGATTAAATTCAAGCCCCTCTCCATCACTCACAAGTGCACCACGAACACTGCCCAGGTCTCCCTATCACACCTGAAGAAGAAATACGCACCCGGAAGTGGCCCGCAAGTGGGCTGTTTGGCTGGCTGACTCCCCCCAATTTTTTACCTGTTTGTGGACTTTGGAGTGCGCAAGAGGAAGCTCTGCTTCATTGCCGCACCGTAACTCTGAGGATCTTTGTTCTTCATTTCTAAAAGCGTCACTGGGACATGGCTGACTCCGCCACCCCGCCCCACCTGGGCCTTCCACATAATCCCCTGGGTACGCCCACCTGTGCGCGCACCCGGAAGGGGCCCCCAAGTGGGCCGTTTGGCTGGCAGACTCCCTGCATTCTGCTGCCTGTTTGTGGACTTTGGAGTGCGTGTCAGCAAGTGGACACTCTGCAACATTGCTGCGCCGTAACTCTGAGGATCTTTGTTCTTCATTTCTAAAAGGTGACACTTTGCAGGACTGTGTGCCAGATAACACGCTGGGACTCGTGCTGGGGCTCTTTTCTTTCTCCAACTCCAGCGTATGTGTGTTTTTGCTTTTCTTTTAGCGTCACTGGGATGTGGTTGACACCGTCCCCTGGCCCTCCTGAGCCTTCTACATAATCCCCTGGGTACGCGCAACCGCACGCGCACCCGGAAGTGGCCCGCAAGTGGGCTGTTTGGCTGTGTTTGGTGCGCACAGTGACCAGCCTTTATCTATTTTGGGCTATTTGGACACACGTTGCACCTCTAAGTCAGTTTCTTATTCTGTGATTTAATTACAGATCTGGTCTCAAACTGTGGGCAGGTCATCATTTCTCACGCAGCCCAAGGTTTTGCCTGAGGGTTTTAAAGCAAAAACACATTTTGGAAGGTGGTCTGCCACTCTTAGTGCACTCTTGGATGCCTTGTTGAACAATGTGGGGAGTGAAGGACACCCTAGAAAGTGCGGGGTTTTGGTTGGGGTCCGATGCAGAGATCCCTATACTAGCAGACTTTTTACTTCTTAAACTGGAATAGTTTGGGATTGTCTATGTGCCCTGCTAAATCTAAGAGTGTGCGGCATAAGCAGAAGCTTAAGACGTACACATACACTTGTACTGGCCCAGTCACTAGGAAAAAAGTATGTCGGGGTTTAGGTGCAATGAAGACATACTTTCTGCCCCACTTATTTTCACTCTAGTTAAAGGCACAATAAAAATTGCATTGCCAATGACTTTACCTCCCTCCCCTTCTGACACAGCTTTATTCGCCGCCACGTATGGTGAATGCTCTCCCCTACTAATTGAATCTGGACCCCTGGATGAAAGTCTGATAGTGCCGCCCTTGGAGCATGTAGGTGTGCCTTTAAAAAATGAGGATAGGGCCCTCGGGACTGCTCCTTTTCCATCTTCCTTTTCGGTTCCAAGGATCATCTTGGATAGTTTTATGATGTCCCTTTCTCAATATCCCCAAAGTCAGGAAAGCACATGGGAAGTAACGTCCGGGCAAAGAGAAGAACACAGGGGATTAGAGATTATTGGGAAAGGTTTGGAAGCTAACATATTTGGGAGTATTCTTCGGGAGTTAAAAGTCCACATGACATTGTTAAACAAACTAAGGGGCTGTAACGAACAGACAAGGGGATAAGTAGGGCACAACGGAGACGTGTCATAACATAGGATCACAAACAAATTGTTACATTACGCCTAGTGATACCCCGTAAAAACTTCTAGTAGGCCTATCGACAGCTTCCGCTCGCAAGTCAAAGGGCATTGAATCCTCCTCGCTCAATTGCCGCCAGAAAATAAGAAGCACCCCAGTGTGTTCTTCCCCTATAAAAACAACAACCTGGGAGGCTAAGTTGAAAAGTAACAAAGGCAAAAGAACATACAGCAAAGGCCTGAAAAAGATTGCAAGAAACACATGTCGTAACTTGATCAAAGCTGACCTGATATGTTTGGTTAAGCCATCTTACCTTCACTTGTCAGGGGATGGCAAAGTCATCTGTAATCGAGATGGTGGAGTTGTTGCTCTGGACACAACTACAGATAACATGAAAAAACAGAAAACCCCAAAAACCAAGACCCTAATAGGGCCAAATGTTTGTTAAGGATCTTGGGCAACAGAAAGGTATTCTCCCAAATTATTTCCCAAAGTTAGTGGCTGAGGACAAAATGGCTGTTACAGCAGGTGTTCAGGGGAAGCCTGGCGTGTTTGTGAAAGATAACACTTTTGCTGAAAAAGGGACAAACCACAACAAACTAAGTGTGGGTACCCAAAACAAAGTGACAGAACCCAGCAAGACCTGTTCTTCCACAATAGCTACACCCATGAAATGTGTTGATCTAACTGTACAACCCTGTAAGGATATGGTGCAATTGACACCAAAACAGGGCTGCAGCTCGATTAATCCTGTACATAATACTAGAACCCTAACAGATCAGGGGTCTCAGAGCTTGTTGCGGGTCACTGACCCCATTATGGAAAAGATCGTCAGGAGGGTAGCAAAAGAAATAATGGTGGACTGCATAGATGATCATAATATATCATCTGGCCAACTGCCAGTACTTGAATCGGGTGAACGGGATCCCACAACAATAGAGGTGGTTACACAAGGTGTAGAGCCACAGGATACTGCAGGTTTGGCTAAAACTAAGGGTTCACAGGAGTACAAAAATATCAAAGTGGGTTGTCAGGCAGATATTTTAGTGCAAGAGCAAAGTACCATGAAGGAAAGACTGCATACTGACAGCCAAATCGGTAGCCATATAAATAAATGTTTGGCAGCAAATTCCTTACATAGTCAACAACAACATATATGGAACCAGCCAGATGAACAACCTCACACAATAAAATGCAGCAATACAACAAACTGGAGGCCTGCTCACCCCAAAACAGTACACAATAGTGATTTAAGGGCTGTTCCCTGGAGACAGCCGTGTCATCTTGGCCATCCAAGTGTCCTCATCTATTACTTGTTCGAGTACGGGGGACCTGACTCACTGAACAGGTGAAGATTATTTGCACTATTGAATGAAATTCCAGCATTGAGAACTATATCCTCAGCCAACATTAAGTTGGTGGATTTCATTCATCCGATTAGATTGTGTACGGATAGTTCTTAACACAAGATCTGTCTATGATGCGCTTTTAGAGCAAGTCGAGATGTTTAACAAGATGGGCTATGACCTGCTGTCATATTCTACTGGTTTTTCAAAAACGCACATCATTGATAATACTTGCACACCAAGAGAAGCCACTACTACGGGTGGTACCCCCTTGTACTTTGCCCCCCTTCAGGCTCCTGGGGAAGACATATCCAGCTGGCATTGGCTGGCCTTGTCCCTCTGCGATTCCATTCACCAGTTAAAGGAAGTAAAATCAAACCTTTAATAGTGGGGAAATCTTCATCCTCTCATGGAATACCAGGGGCTTTGGTTATTTATATGACTCATCTGAATTATGTAATAGACTAGCTTCACATTCGCTCTTGTGTTTCCAGGAAACATGGATGGCGTGCCCTTATGTTCTGGATGGGATTGAGTGATTTAGTGAACCTGCTACTAGGGGCATTTGTGGTCAACCTTCAGGAGGCTTGTTAATCGCTGTACGGTTGAATAGTAACTTCAAAGTTGTGAAATGTTCTTACATTGTGCAGGGTTTCATGGCTTTCAGGATTGAAATTGATTACTCTTTTTGTATTGTGCACCTATTAGTGGTTAACATTTACTTGTCCCCCCAAAAAAACCTGACCCAGCACTAGATCTTTTGAACAAGTATGTTTCCGAAAGAAATGATTAACTATGATGGCTTACAGATTGTGGTGGTTGAGGGTTTAAACATCCACATCAAATGTGTCTCAAATCCTGATGTAGAGGTAAAAAGATCTGGTTATGATAGGAGAACTGGCAGAAAATCAGAACAGATAAAACAATGGGAAGCATTTTTTTCACAATTGGGGTCTTTTCTCAGCTAGAGAGAGTGATGACTCACAAAGTCGTCTTCCGACGTGGTCGGACGGCCGGAACTCTTCAGTAATAGATTATATTTTTATAACACAATACCTACTTGAGATGACACCCACTTTTTAAATTCTGCACTCTGAGTTCAGTGATCACAGTATGTTGACAATAACCTAGGAGTTGGAATTGAGAAAGGAATAATCTCTGTGTCCCGCTGCTAATCTTCAGGTAAACTCAACTAAAACGAGGCTGAAGTGGGACCAAGGAAACATCTCAAAAGTGAATAAAACATTTTTGTGGACAATAACGCCTGGTCCACAATCCAGGGGAAGCATTATCTAAATACACACAATTTATTTGGCGCTTAATTGGACGGTATAACAGTGAACTCAGACATATTGCGGAGTTGGGCTTAGAAAGGGGTACTATCACACTTGAAATAAAGAGTTTGATACAGAAACGTAGAAACTGGTTAAAAAATCATACATTTAACCAAATAGAAGAAGGCAATGAAAATATGCTGTTGGCTCTAAGGGATGGTTCCAGCAGAAGCTTTTGGTTGTTAATTAACAATTTGGAGACCAACCACACCACCACACAGACTAATCCCATCAGGGAACATGTCTGGTCAGGACATTTTGGGGAAATCTATGTCCATAATGGAACGACCAAAAATTGGGACTCAGTATTAGCACTGCCCTGAAAAGTAAAATTCTCTGTAGAAGAAATAGAAGCACACATCAGAAAAGCGAGTGCCTCAAGAGCTGCCAACTCTAACAACTTGTCCAATGCCTTGATGAAGGGGACTGTGGGCTTTGGGCAAGGGTCCTGTCATTCCTGTTCAAAGATATTATCAGCAAAAAGAGTATTCCTTCTACATGGCACTTATCTTATATCGTACCCATCTATAAAACTGGGGATAAAAAAATTGTTAATGACTATCAGCCAATTGCGATTTTAGATGCAGATTCCAAGATTTTCACAAGACTTTTAATGAGAGACATGCTGGAGTGGGCGAAAAAGAACACGATCTTAAGCGCTCAGCAGTTTGGTTTTGGGAAACAGCTATGGACGGATGCAGGGGGCCTATTGTTGTCCACCCTACAGCACAAAGCCGGGAAAAATTGAGCCTCGCCAATATATCTATCAGCCATTGATCTTTCAATGGCTTTCGACTTGGTTGATAGAGACATCTTATGGAAAAAATTACAAGATCTAGGTCTCCCAAGTAATATTCTTTCCATTCTAATCCACTTGCATATAGATTCTTTTGTGCAGGCGTGTTTGACCTTGGAGGGTCTGTTATCCGGTCCCATAAAAATAATCAACGGTTTAAGGCAGGGATGCATATTTGCACCAACGTTATTTAATTTATATGTATCCGATGCAGGGGACTGTTTGGGTGGAGCCACCTTCATTCCACCAAAAATTGATGGAAGGAAGGTTGCATGGTGTGCCTACACCGATGACTTTCTTCTATTTGATCAATCGTGCAAAGGAATGCAGCACATGATTATAGCGTTCTGCTCTTATATCAAGCAAAATCATTTAAAAATCAATGCTAGTAAAACAACAATCATGAAATTGAGTACCTATAAAACTTTAAAAAATCACGATTGGTATGTAGATAACATACAGTTTTTCCTATTTTTGACAAATGTAAGAAAAACTTATATTTAGCTTTTTGGAGCATAAAATATCCCTGCAGATTGTTCAAATGTAGAAAGTGGACAAGAAATGTGTATTTTTTGTTCAGTGGTTCCTTTAATTCGCTACTATAACCTAAAGGTCATACCAAAAATAACATATGGGCTCGAATTCTATCCAGAGTCGATAATATCTATGCTGGGAAAACTAGAAACCAAAATTTGGAAAAGCTTATTGCTTTGCCTCCCAACCGCTGTTCCAATTGTGGCAATTCAGTACGAGCTTGGCCTATTGTCTCTAGGATACTACGTTCAGTGGCGTAAATTATCAATGTTTAGAAGACTAATAGTAGACTCGTGGGACAACCTATACAGAATAATGGCTGGCGATCTCCTTCATGGGAATACCAAGGTCACTGAGCTCTTAAAATTGCAAATATTGAGTTTTGAAATGCTTGAGAAACTGGGCCTTTCCTGTACAACCTTGATAGAGAATCCGATCAGGGTAAAGACATTCATACAATATTTTGATTGGTCTGAGACAACAATGGGGGTTACCTCGACTAAAATGTTTGCACAATTGGTCACTCATCAAAAAGGTTTAGGTTGCCAGAAACTTACCTAAAAAGATTCCCAAATTAAAGCTGGAGACATTGGTATATGAGATACCGATTCAATGTGTGTACAACGGCAGAAATAAGGGAAATCAGATCTGGTAAAGAGCCTTTGAGAGTACTCTATCCGTGTCGCTTTTGTAATAATACAGCTAAGAAGGAAACATTAAGACATGTGCTTCTTCATTGTAAGGCCTTACTACCGGCACGTATCAAATCATTTGGGCATTTTGTGTCAAACCTTGTGTGGGTGGATGCTGATGGCCTCTGGTGGAGGATGATGCATGGACCCTCTATATCACTTAAAATTGCAGTAGTAGACTTTTAATCTAGAGTTTGTGGCATTGTAACAATTGCTAAGGGTAATACATTTGTGTGATGGATAATCAAATGTCAAAAACCTCTGATAATATTAAAATTGGAATTGCCAAGTGTTGACAGAATTATATATGCATGATTGTTTAGGGCCTAACACTATGTTTTATTTGGATACGGGAAGCCTAGACAACATTGAAAGTACTGTGATTTGGACAATTGTATTTTACGTTGGGTCATCGTTGATGTTCTATCACAATATCTATCTTTTCTTATCAGGAGTATGCATTATGAAAATGTATAATATTACTTTAATAATTTTGTTTTTTTTTGTTTTAATGATGCTTGATATGGCATTTGATTTGTTATTTGTGTATTTGGATTGTTTTTGTGTTTTGCTTTTTGTAAAGGTTTGCTTTGCAAACCATAAACAAATAAAGGGAAAAAAAAGAAAACAAAATACACACCCCCCTCACCATCTAAGAACAACAAACATCCATCTCCTCAGAGTGCCCACCTTCACCAGAAAGACCGCAGGAGGACAGAGCTTTCCTGTCATGGCCGCCAAACTCTGGAACATTCTCCCCATCATGCTGAGAAAGGAACCCTCCTGCTGGACCTTCCGAAAAAATCTAAGAATGTGTTTTTTTGCCTAAAAGCTCCCTGTGCTAACAGACTAACACAATAGGATTCCTTTTATCACCCTACTCCCACCTTGCTACTCGAACCAAGACTTAAAGACCCCCTCCCTCCCTGGTGTGTTTCGCGTTTGTTTCTTGTATTCTGTATTTTTTGTCTCACAATGTAAATAGCTCCTAGATAACCAGGGGTACAGTGTTCTGCAACAAATGCATTAATAAATAAATCAATGCATCTACAAAATGCATTATAAGGGAGACAATATGGCATGGGATCAGAAATACTTTGTTTGTTGCTATGAATTGATTGGTGTTCCACCCTGTCTCCTATGCCTGCAACTGAGCAAGAGAGTAAAAAGTATGAACAATACATTGATTTCAACCAACTAATTAAAGGGGGAAATAAATGCATCACCAATTGCTGGTGCCTACACCGTGTTGCTCAAAAACGCATAACCAAAGAACTGTTTCAAAGATTGTACTGCACTACATGTAGAGGACAGTGCTATTGGTCGTAGAGGACAGTGCTATTAGTCAGAAATTGTTTACTTGGGGAATTTTCAGATAAAACAATGTTAAACATATAAGACACATCAAGACATCAACAACACGTTTCCATAAAATTAATACATAAATAGATAAAAATAGTTGAGATAGAGGTAGCCTTATATCTATACAAGCCCCACTTTTCTTTCTCTATATCACAAATAAAAGATGTCTAACATCCAATAGTGTCCATGCTAGTATTAGCCTTTGTACTAAGCTAGGCCAAGCAAGTAATTCATTAGAAATGTATGACACATGAATATCAGAGAGGTTACGTTATAACTAATTTTCTTCTGAGACATCTTTTCCTTATCCTGCACTGAAATACGCAACACTTTCAGCGACCTAAACAGAATCTGTTAAAGGTCTGCCTGCATGAGACTGCTGAAAGTCACTTCACCCATGATCACTGTGAGCAGCTAACAATTAGTTCCACCATTCAAAACACCCAACAAAACAATCCCTAACACCACCAGAATTAATAGACCATACCCAATAGCGCGCGCGCACACACACACACACACACACACACACACACGCAAGCACGCACGCACACACGCACGCACGCATGCACACGCACACACACACACCAGGTATACATTGCTGTGGATATAAGATGTCTTCAATCAAACATAGGCTCAGCATGTTTTTATTTACCAAATGCAGTTCAACAGGCATGGCTCTATTTTATAAGAATAAAAACAGTTTGCAAAAATACTAATAAAAATCAACCATTCTGCATTTCAAAATGTGGAGGCTTCTTTAGGACTCTTTTGGCATTACAGGTTTTGGTGGCAAGCTTCCTTCTTATCACTCTGCAGTGCATAGTAGGCCAACTGATGGCCTTGCACACAGATCTGAGAAATTCTACAAAAAATGAAAGGATACATGGATATAAATGGATATCTGAATAGGCACTCAGCCCACACCCACAGAGCCACACCCATACACACACTCCTCCCCCACACACTCAGCCCCTCACACCGCATCCAGCTCCCCAAGCCAGACATTCAGCACCCATGGCCCAATTCAGGACATACCCCACACACAGAGCACCCAGGCACCTCAACTGACACCCTTCTCCCCATACTGCCCCCACCCTTCTACCCAATGGCCTCCCCCTCATTTTCCCCAAGTGCCCCCATCCCTCTTCATCCCCAACTGCTCCTCCACCCCCCTTCTCCCACCCGTGCACACATACCCCTCACACATACAGCTGCCCCTGACATACACAGTTGTCTCCCTCTTCCCCAACTAACCCACTTCTGCCCCTGACCCCTCTTCATCCCAAACTATTCCTTTCTGCCCCCCTCCTCTCCATCTGACCCTCCTGTCTGCTCCCCAGACACAATATCTCCCACCCATGTGTACACACACAAGAACTCAGTCCCCAACACACAACCCCCAAACATAAAAACTCAGTACCCAAGCCCCCCCCACACACACACCAGTGCACAAACTCATAACCACCCCTCCCAGCAGACAGCACCCAGCCCCCTAAACTTCCCCTGTTCACCAATTGTCCCCTTTTCCCCCACTGCTCTTCTCCCCAGCTACCCCCCACAGTTCTCTCGAGCTGCCCCACCTCTTCAAATGATTTCCCCTTCTCCCCAATTCTCCACCCCTCTTCTCCCCCCAAGGCTGCTCCCAAACCCTCTTCTACCCCTCCTCTCTAAAGGCCCCCTTCTCCCACACCCCTCTTCTTCCCCAACTATCCCAGCCCTTCTCTCTCACACACACATACAAAGATGAGCATATGCACAAGCACACAGGCAGCCCTGCCCCTCAAAGCACCATTTTACTAATGCCTTTGATGTTGGGCACCCAAGTTTAATATTTACAAACAATTGCTGCTCTGCTCTGAATATGGTCTTAATGGCTCTTGAAAAGTTCCCCTCCTTAGTATTCCGGTGGCATGTGTGCACTACCGGGTGGCACAGGATGTGTGCACTACCGGGTGGCACAGGAATATGCACAGCACTGGTCAATAGGCCGTCTCTTGCTAGGTCCGAGATCTGGCATCAGATGTCTGGCCATATCTGGGACCCGGTCTGCCTCAGCCCTGACAAGGCTTCACAGAGCCCCCCAGCTTTGCCGAGGGAAGGTGGAGTTTTGGTGATATAATCTGCTCTGTCCTCCTTTCACCAGCCGGCATTCACACATTTGCAGTGTTGATTTGCTGAGCCTGTTTTCTTTCTTCTGGCATGAAAGGGACACCATGGGAATAAATGGGCCATGACAATATCTGGGATGGGGGACATCACTGTTAAAAACAGGGTTTCTACATGCTGGGCACACTACTGTTTTCAGAATGTGCCTCTTACACTATCATAGGAAAAAAAAGAAGTCATTTCCAAACTCAAAAATGATGCTAGTTTTCTTTGAAATGTGTTTTTTTTTGTCTGACTACCGGATACATACACTTTACTTTGTGTGCCCCTTCCTTTGTGTTTGATCACAGGTTATATTTATAAAGATGTTATATGCTTGTCAAATTGCTTAATGACAAATAAATGCTTCTGTGATGCGGACAGCAGTTATTAGGAAATGTAACTGTCGGATCACGGGTGCCAACTTTTGGTTTTCACAACAGGGTACAAATACCCCCTCCTCTACCCTTAACATTAGCAAGCGACCAGCCCAACCCATGTTCTGGCCAAACACATTTCATAGCACTTGTTTTGTATAAGTAATTGCAAAAAAGTTGTACGATTAACTACCAGTTTTTATTATATAGCATCTCAGCAACGGTCTCTAAACCTGCTGAGCTACCCTTGTAACCTTCTACTGTAGAGCATGTCTATGGATCCCTTAATGTACTACAAATCACTTCATTACAAACAATATTTTGGGTGCACCACTGCCATGGAAGTGGATTCAAGTGGAATTCATGTACAGTGTGGAGTTTGGAAAAAAGTAGTCTGAAAGAAATGGCCCCATTTTTAAAATATTGTTTTGAACATTCCCTTTGAGAGTAGTTCAAACACCAGCTTTGCCCCCTCAGAACTCTGACCGTCCTCCATACTCTGCCCCAACCCTTGCCCTTGAGTGATCCCCCCTTTACATTTGTTCCACTTCCACCACTGAATATATCTATATCAGTAAAAATAAACTTTGTTAAAGGGATGTTATGCTTAACTTGCACTGATAAAAACTTATGTAATTCACGGAAACACTTTGGTAAAGGGATGTTATGGTTACAGGTAAAATTTAAAAGCTCCTGAAATTCGCCAGTTATGTTAAGTGAAGCAACTATAACTCGTGCCACCACCGTGCACTGCTAAGACTAACACCCAGGACATCAAAGATGATATCACACATGTCATTGATGCCATCACTCAGCCCCAATATAGCAACATTTCCGGCCAATCTAGGAAGATTCAAGTGAAAATGTTGCCATTCCCCACCTTCTAGCAACATTCTTAACACTTAGATCAACTTACTACAACTTTCTGCACTATTTATTTTGTTCGCCAACGTCAGCAAACATCTGAAGTAACAGCAGACTTTCTGGACAGTGTCACGTGCCCATGTGTGTGCCGTGATGATGCATTCGCGAATGGGTCAGTGCTTTGCAGACTTTTATTTTCAGCTGATCTAGGAAGTTTCTAGCTGAAAGCTTACCCTTGCACAGCTCCTAGACCTATTCATACTCATTTTCATCTGCAATCCAGGAGAGAACACCTTCTTGGAAGAGTATTAGCAGGCCTGCTATGTAACTTCAAAAATGGCATCAGCCATGGCCATCCCTCTTCCACCAGAGCCACCAACACATTACGAGCTGGAGGGCCTGGACAAGGGAAAAGGTGCAATGATGCAGAATAGGATTAAGAGGACCAGGAAGATGAGATAGATGAAATGCCTATCTCTAGTACCCAGAAAGAATCAAGGTGGCAGTTCTTTCTGACCGTACAAGGGGTATCAAAGGCTTGGGCTACCCATGTTGAATGCATTGAGTGTAAAATCATACTCAGTCGTGTAAAACACAGGCAGTACTCTTTTGGTACAATGGCCATGCACCGCCATACTCGCTGATACCACCAAGGAAGTAGTAGGCTGTCTTCCTCATCTTCCTCAACCGCTACTGCCACCACACAGGCTACTCCTGTGAGGTAGAGGTTGCCACCAGCTACCTTGCAAGCCATAAAAGAGGATGTTGATCCATATCTTTCCAAGACAACAGTACTCTGAATATACTGCAACACACCCCTCTGCAGAGGGGAGGGGGTTCCATGTGCTTTCAACGCTGTAATCAAAGAGCATTTCCCCTGTCCATCTGCACCTATGTATCTGTGGTTGGTGCCCCTTCTCTCATTTCCCTCCCCCATGATACTTCCTGGCCTCTCCTGTAAAACAAATGTAAACAAAACAAAATAAAAAAACACCACAAAAAAGGTTCTTTTTTGAGCCACCTTTCACAGTTAAAAAATAGAACTTGTATCTTATAGATTCCATCTACTTTACATTTTTCAATAAAGTAGTTAGACTCAGTAAGATTCTCCAACATTTCCATCGGCATTATGAACTATGCTAATGGAAGTAATAGATAATTGTATACTACAGTTAAAGAAAAACGGACAGAAACAATTTTCTGTCACAAATACTTTTCTCAAGCATACAAGATGTAAGGAGTGAAGAAGAGTGGAATCAAAGATGACCCCATGTTTTCTGGTCTCACAGGATGGTGAGGGTAGAGGACCCAAGGAGGGAAGCCAGAGGGTAAGAGGGAAACAGGGCACAGGTGACCCAATAAGAAGGATCTCCATCTTACTGGCATTGACACAGAGATCGTTAGCCGCACACAATGCATGGATGGTGGTGGGAAAATTGTGGATTAAAGATGGGGAGCTGAAAGTAGTACAGGGAGGTTTCAAGGAAAGCTGTGTGTCATCTGCATAACACTGGAAATGAGGAGAAAAGGAACAGATCAGATGAGCCAGAGGGACAAGATAGATATTGAAGAGCCACAGCAATAGGATAGAACCCTGGGGCACGCTGCAGGTAGAGAGAGAGGTGGTGGAGGAGAAACAGCCCAGTTTTAGTTGGGAAGGGCAGTTAGTGAGGAAACAGGTCAGCCTGTCCAGTGCCAGGTCCGTGATGCTGAAGGTGTCATGTAGCCATTAAATGAGGATAGAATGACTGACCATGTTGAAAGCGGAGGAGAGATCGAGGAGCACCATCCTCAATTCTACTATGATCATAAATACCATACGCACTTCAATTATAATTCCACCATACTGAAAATACAGTATACTCCCCCTATAGTACCTATAAAAACTATACACATATCATAATAATGTATGTGGCCATGCCCCCAAGAATCTGCCCACTGGCCACATCCACCACAATATAATTCAACCATATAACAAGTATGTGCAATACACCTTAAAATAACAAGACTCACCCAGACCAATCAACCCCCCCACCAACACAATCCCAATAACGTCTTCAGACAGAAGAATTTACAGCAGACACGTGTCACGATATATTATACAGACTATCCACTGGCTTAAGGAACACAATACTTAATATCTCTCTAGGTTGTGCTTCACCGTAACCCCATGTGAATTGTACATACTAATGTCTATTTTTGCCTATTAGAGGATACATGCTAGAATATTAGTATATACTGTACATCTTGTGTGATACTTGATTGATTGTCCATTATTGTCCAGGTGCCACCAGCAATGTAACCTCTCCTGGAACACACCTCCTGCTGCTATGTAACTAAGCTTCACAAACCTCTAGATACTTTGGCGCCTTGCTACCCTTTGGGTTAGGTGCGCACTATAAATAAACAATAAAATACAATTCAAGGATCTCTTTCCCCTACAATGAATGTGGCGCACAACAAAACCACTTTTTAATTTTACAATCTAGATTTGTTGTTTAAGGAGGCCTCCAACCCGTCTCGCACCCAACCTCCACAAGCACCCCGTGTCACAGTAGACTAGGAACCAGGCCGGTGTGTTATCAATGAATATTTGATTAATTTAAGATTTAATGGGAAAATAGAATAAACTGTTACAACAGCCACCAAGGTGTGGCAACACAACTTTCAGAGTCCTTTCTGGTCAAGCAGCACACTGAGACAACTCAAAATGTATAGCACAAGAATTTACTTTTTACTTCTCTGACCACTACCATCAAAACAGTTCCAAGCACCATGAAAAATGAATGCAACCTACAGATAAGTTCATGTGCACACAAAGGATTATTGAGTCCCAGCAACCCTTGGGCAGTGACAAGGAATGGGAACACAAGGTTAAAATCTGATTTGGAGTGGGGCTTTCAGAAACAATATTGGAAGCCAGCAATGAAAGGGGCAATCCGTTTTTCTGCACCCGGAAAAATTGGTCCTTAACTAGTTAGGACAACTCCTATGAGACAGCACAAAATGTACTTTGTGCTGCTTATATTTAGAAGACAAAAAGGGCTTTAGAACATACTAGCCAGCACACAAGAGGAAACATTGATTTTAGAATATGAAACACATCGGCAAATGTAAAGGGAATGTAATTGGAAATTCGTTCTCATAATAAAGTAGGGGAAGAGGAACAGACAAGGAAAAATAGTTTTTAGCAGCTGAAGCTCAATTTCAATGGAAAAGAAAATGCAAATGGAATTTGTTTTTACTAACGCTGCAAATGGCAGGCAAGTTCTACGCAATAGGGAACTCACAATAGGAACATCGTTTTTTAGTTAAAATGACAGAGGCAAATAACAAGTGAGATCTGGGCAAAGGAATTGCTCACAATAGGAAAAATGGTTTTTAGGTTAGGATGGCAGAGCCAGAAGAAAATACAGATGCAGATAGAAATTCGTTTTTAAGCTCACAATGAAATTAATTCTTTGGGGAACATTTTATAACTATAAGCACGCACAATGTACTAGGAAGAGATAGTTGGTTTCGAATTCCAACTATCCCAATCCTGTGAAATAAATGTGGAAATTAATTAATTTGCTGAGAAAAATATACTTAGGATCTACACAAGCAACTGGAGATTCTTCAATGGGAAATGACTGAAATGCACAGGCAAAGAAAGGATTTTTCAATGGGAAAATTACTACAACGCACAGACAAGTACAGGATTTTTCAATAGGAAAATGACTGAATTGCACAAACAAATAAGATAGGGGATTTTTCCATGGGGGAATCTCTAAAGCAATGCTGAAGAGGTTAGGGTTTATTTAATCTATGGCTGGGGATGTCTATACTTACAGGAGAGGGCTTGATGGACATCAGGGGGCATCACAGCATCACCGCTGGGACAATCAAGGGGTCAGTCAAGGATTCTCTCTGTTCTCTGTGCCGGTTTTAGAACACGGCACACTCCAGCCAGGGACTCCTTCCCCTGACAATGAAGGTGGCGCACAATAAACATGCTTTTCATCTTGAATAACCCACAGGTTCTTTTATTTGAGTAGGCCTGCAACTCGTCTCGCACCCACCTTTACAAACACCACGTGTCACAATGGACTGGGAACAGGCCGGTGGGTATCAATGAGATATTATTAATTTATTATTTAATGAACAAAAGCAAAATCAAACAATTTGACACCAGCCCCCAATGTTGTGGCACACAATACAATGTTTCCTACAGAACAATTGGTACAGAAATCCTACACAGTTCACATGAATCTTGAATGCCAAACAGGAAAAATAGTTTAAAGCATGTGATTGCACTAAGATTAAGCACTCCCCTTGCAACACCCACCCCCAAACATCAGCTAACTTAATTCCCTTTGGATGGAAGGCAGTGGCAAGGAGTAAGGATAAAGAGAGAAACATCGGAATTGGACTACAGCACCCCACCCCAAGATGGGAAGTTAGAAAAGAAAATGAAAACCCGATTTGAGAGCAAAATGGCAGAATCGGATTTGCTTGTTACTCGCACAGCAGCTCACAACTGCGATGGGACAGCTAGGAAGGAAATTTGTGATGCTACAATTAAAGAGATAAAGAAGCTTATAGACTACTAATCCGCACACAGAACAACTTGGCAACTAGGTACGAAGATCGATTTTGAGAAGAAAGCAAATACAAAAGAAAAATACACACAGCAATGGAATTTCGTTTTTACTCTGGATTTGTGATGACAGGCAGCTAAGGGAAGGGCTTAGCTGTCAAAATCGGAAATCGGTTTCAAGGACCAGGAGAGAGGCACATAACAGGTGAGATGCTAGCACAATGGATTGCTCTCAAAGGGACTATAGTTTGGGTTTTCAATGGGACAGATGCAAGTTAAGAGTTCATGGGGCAATGCACAGAAATGCATGGGAAAATTCGGTGTTCAGTGACAAGGAGGCTAATTCTTAGAGACTATATTTTAAAGACTAGCCTCATTGCACGGTAGGTGGTGAGCCATGGCGCTGTTAAAATACCGGTAAAATACCGGCACCGCCTTGGTGGAAAGGGGATTTACCGCCCCATTCCAAGGTTGGAGGGGCGGTAAATCCCCCTTCCACCATTGCCCTTCCCCATTCCCATTTCTGCCCCATAGGGCTCTATGGGAATGGGGAAGGCGCTAATTACGGCACCGCAATTTTGCGGTGCCGTAATTAGCTCCGAGGTCCCTTTGCGGGTTGGATTTTAACGCCTGCAAAAATCAGGCGTTAAATCCCCCAACCCGCAAAGGGACCTCGTAGTAAGGCGGTAAGGATTTACCGGTACCAGTATTTTACCGGTACCGGTAAATCCTTACCGCCATCCGTGTAATGAGGCCTATAGTTCGTAAAATCTCTAGACAAATTGTTGATTTCAAATGAAAACAATATTGAATGTGAATTTCAATTGGAAATTAATTGGTTTATTTCCAAATAATGATAAGGATTTATCCAGACAACTGAAAGATTTATCAAAGGTTGCGCTAACATGCGCAGGCTAATACAGATTCTTCTATAGAGAGGCGAATGAGGAGGCCAGCAGGGGATGCAGAGATGTTCTCAACCATCTCTGTTGGTCTCCTCCCCAGTGCTCACAAAAAAGGACTTGAGTCCACCTTGATCCCCCAGGAAAGGAGCCTTGTCCCCCCAGGGGCTGTGTGGACATCCCGAGCACCAGATGAGAGGAAACCCAGTCTTCAGGGGAGACGTGCTGTCCAAGATCTGAGTCCGCTTTTTTCTTCAGGGAAGCTGTGTGTGGGCCATTCCTCACTTGTGGATCCACAGCGGTTGGGCGATCCCCTTGGTGGGGGAGGGAATTGTGGCTTTCCTTTTGCTGGCATGATTTCGACCTTCAAGTGCGGCTGGTCCCCCCCCTCCTGAGGACCGAGAGGACCTTAACCAACGTTCACCTCTTCTCCCTTCCGAGGCTGCCCACCGCTTTATCTGCCCGGTAAGCCCCGGCGAGGTTTAAATGACTGGGGCTGTGGCGCTACGAGAGGCGAGCTGTAGCCGAGCTGGGTCAGCTCATTAGATCTGCTTCGAGGGACTCCTGCTTCAACCCCGGTTGTCCGCACTGACCCGCCCTGTAATCTTGGTCTGGAGCGGTCGAGACCTGGAGAGACAGCTGGTGCGGGCGGGTCTCGGTGAGCCCACGACTTATACATCAGGGCTCCCATCCTGAACCCGGATCCTTGTGGAGGCTGCTGTTGTGCCGGGGACGCCCAGCAGTTTTCCTTATTTGGAACCTGTCTGCTTCTGCAGCGGCCGCAATCTCCCCCCTTGGGGGGAGCTTAGGTCGTTGTTGGTGGCCTGGGCTGGGGTGTTGGGGGTCCCGCCCATGGAAGAGGAGTGCCGTGGCGCTGATGGGCTGCGGGCCCCCATCACATACGAGGTTGGTGCTCTGGGGCCCACCCCCATATTCCCCCACCTGGAGGGTCTCTCCTAGCCTTCTCCTTCTCTGCTGCCTCTGGGGTGGGTGGCAGGGCGCGTGGCACAAGCAGTTGCCCCTCACCACATTTGGGGAGTCTCCCCCCTCACCTTGGTCACATTTGAAGGATTTTGGTGTTGTACACAGTGCGGCCAAGTCAAGGTTCCTTCGCTCTTTCCATCGCGGGCACTCCGTGATGCGCACCCTCGGCCGCCCAGCACCCATTGACTTTTTGGAGCACATTCCTGGCATACGATGCACACCTGACCCGCTGTGCACGGAACCTGAGCCTTGGACAACCCTTCCCCTGCACTGGCTCCCTCTCCCCGTGGCAATTCGCCATAAGTCTGCTCCACTTCACGACAGCCTTTGAGCTCGACAGAGCTTTGCCCGGCATCCTTGCCTAGTCAGTGGGCTAAGAGGGAAGTTACCCACCTGGAGCACCTTACACTCGCATAGGGGGCCCCCAGTAGTGACTCTCCCATTGGCTCCCCGGCTCTGTGCTTGCCGCTGGCGTGGCTTCACTTTTGGGCTCCTGCCATTCTTCCACTGCACCGGTCAGAGCCTCCAGCCTACCATCTCCCAGCTGCACTCTTTCAGAGGCCTGGTTCAAGTCCCTGTGCTGCTGGAGCCTTCATAAACTGGGCTGAATCTCTCCAGAGGTTCCGTCGTGCACCAGCTCCCCCACCACACCACTCGCCATGATGGCCCTGTCGCAGCCAGAGCCATCAGACACCAATTCAATCGCCAAAGGCATGACAGCCCTACTAGAGGAAATTTCGGGGCTTTAGAGCGGACATTGCGGTTAGGCTGCACACCTTGGACAAAAAGATTGATACCATCGACGACCGAGTTCAAGCTCTGGAAGCGAACACAGCATCTATTGATTTGCTGGAGACCCAGTTTGATATACGCTTGGCGGAAGTGGAGAGAAGGGAGGAGAAGTGCACCTTAAAACTTGACGACTTAGAGAATAGGGAAAGTCATTGTAACCTACGCTTCCTGGGCTTTCCGGAGCGAGTAGGCTAGACGTAGTCGGATATAATTAGAGCTGTCAATGCTGTAATCAGTTCGCTTTTTGACAAGGCCAATGCCAGCGAGCCAACTATTGACAGGGCACACAGAGCAGGTGTCTCCGCTAGGCATCCCAGATCTGTCCTGGTGAGGTTTCATACTTCTCCGAGAAAAGCTAAATCTTGGATCTGGCTCGGAAAAGAGGACAGATTAGCTTGGGGAACACGCAAATCTCCATCTACCAAGACCTGTCTGCCCTCACTCTGGCAAGCCGCCGACTCTGTGCCGCCCTGACTAAGATGCTTCAGTCCAAGGGGGTGCGGTACAGGTGGGGATATCCTTTTTAATTTTCGTTTGAATTGGAGGGCTTCAAGTATGTCTTGGTTAGGGAGGACGATATACACAGACTGTCTCAGGAACTGTTGGGTGACCCAGGTGCGGAGCCTGCCGAGGTTACGAGGGAGAGAGAATTATCTGGCCCTCGTAAGACTAATGTTTCCACAGAGAGATGCAAGGTTCGAGGCCATAGAACATTCAGAAGGGTCATCCCAGCCTCTCCGGGATCTTCCAACGACTTACGACGCTCTGGTTGCCGGCCAATCTACTCTGCTGGGTTGGTGCACTCTGACCTGGTCTTGACTTGTGTGCTAATCTCTGTGGGTTCAATGCATTTTTGTTCATTCAAGCTCTTGTTGTTGGAGAAATGATGATCTTAATCCGTCACTGTCCTTCTCAGGTACTGGCTTTGGCCGGTAGGAGAGGTGGGGGTTGGATGATTTTGTGTGTGTTTAGTTCTGGGAGGGATTCTCAATTGTGATAATGTTGGGTTTGGAAGCCTGGAGGGGGGAGACGCAGGTGGCCTGACCTAGCGACAAAGCTTTGGTTGCTAGTAGCTCAGGTGCTCAGGGATGGGGAGGGTGGGGATGGGATGTTCTGTTCTGGTTTGTTCAGTTTGCATGGGACTTTTACCTGCCAGGCCATAAATGGTGTTATGAGGGTACAGGGCTAATTGGGTGCTATTATTCATGGAAGCATGACGGGGAGAGGGACACTACACACCTCCTGATTGGAGTCTTTAAATGTGCTCATCTCCCTGATGGATGATTTGCTTCATTTACTGACAGTGGGGTCGTTAAACATGCATGGGTTGAACTCTCCCGCTAAAAGATCGATGGTGGTGAGATTGTTCAACAGACTCCAGCTGCACTTTCTTTTTCTACAGGAGACACACTGGGTTAAGGGGAAGGAGCCGAAGCTCAGAGCTCGGAGCACGCAGCACACATTTCATTCACCATGCCAGGCAAAGAAACGTGGGGTTGCACTCTCGGTATCTCCTAAAGCTCATTTTTCACCTAAGGCCCACATTATGGTTAAGGGGGAAGTGAGAGGGAGATTGCTTACAGCAGTATGTATATATGCCCGAACGAGGCCCAAGATCTTTTCTGGGAGGAAATGAAACAGAGAATTATAGCTTTCACAGAGGGTATCCTACTGGTGGGAGGATATTTCAACATGGTTCTTGACCCAGAGAGTGATAGAAAGTCAGCAAATCAGCCTATTGATCTGCATCAGCAGCGGAGGTTAGCGGCCACATTCCAAAGGGTTAACAGGGAGTTGGACTTGGTGGACTCACATACATCAACCCTGGGACCCCATGCAACTTTTTCCAGGATAGATCATATCTTGATACCTCGCTCCGAGAACACGTATTTGATTTCAAGGTCGAGGTGGTTCTGTGGTAGGACCACGATATGGTCACGATCCGCTTCGGTGTCCCTCACCCCGTCACCTGATAGATCATGCTGGTCATGCAACAACCTCCTGTTGCAAGATAAGGAACTGGCCCAGACCCTCCTCGCCTTGCTATCAATGACAATGGGGAAGTAGGAGTAATGGGGGGGTGGGACGCGTTCAAAGCCACAATCAGGGGCACCCTCATAGAAATGGTCTTGAGGAGAAAAAGCTAAGTGAAAAAATAAGAGCGATCCAGCCAGGAGGGAAATTGAAAACTCAAATGTTCCCAGGCAAGTGGGCAGAGCTTCAACAGCTTAGGGCACATATGGCAGCCCTCCTCGTTGGTCAGACAAAATGAAACTAGCCTTCCTAAAGCAGAAGTATATGAAGAAAGGGGAAAAGGCGGATAAGATACTGGCCTGGAGGCTGAGAGAACCCAGGAATAGCAAAAGGCTAGATTCTATTCGATCCTCAGAGGGGGAAAAACTCACTAGCGAGCCCGCCATAGTGGAACAATTTCGCCAATATTACAAGCGCCTGTATACGTCAGAATACTCTGGGGACAGTACTGATATTTACTGATTTTTGGATTTGCTGCCCATCCCCCTCCTCCCTTCCAAAATATTGGACTCCCTTGAACTCCCCATTTCGCCTCAAGAGGTAATGGACACCATTTCCACCTTGAAGGGAGGTACCTCCCTGGGAGATGACAGCTTTACGGTCTGCTTTTATAAAGTTTTCCGCTCTGCCCTAGCACCGTTTATGTCCAAAATGTTTAATGCAGCTGTGGAAACAGGATCCCTCCACAAAGCAATGATGTCAGCCCTCATTGTGGTAATTCCTAAGGCAGGGAAAGACCCCACCCAGTGTCCATCTTATCGCCCCATTTCACACCTGAACACAGATGTCAAGATACTGGCCAAACTCCTCGCCAATAGACTAGCTAAACACCTCACGTCCTTGGTGCATGGAGACCAGGTTGGTTTTGTGCCCGGGAGACAAGGTGCAGACAATATAAGAAAGACCCTGGACCTCATGAGGTTTTGAATCGCGATTTTGAGGCCTATCTCCTCTCATTGGACTCAGAAAAGGCCTTTGACCGGGTCGCATGGCCTTATATGGGTAAAGTCCTTCAAAAAATAGGCCTGAGAGATAGATTTTGTGGATGGGTCGCAGCCCTGCATAATGGTCCCTCGGCAAGGGTCTCAGTTATTAGCACCACCTTTGCAACTCTTCTCCTCTCCATGGGCACTCGCCAGGGGTCTCCTATATTGCCCCTTCTATATGCTTTGGCAATGGGGCCCCTGGCCATTGCAATTAGGTCAAGCCCCCGAATATCTGGGGTTCATTGCGGAGACTATGACTTCAAACTCTCGCTTTTTGCCGATTACATATTAGCTTAATTGATCAATGTCAGTAATTCCCTCCCAAGTCTACTGGAGCTAATCTGTTCCTTTGGGGTCTTCTCTGGTCTCAAGATCAACTTATCTAAGTCGGGCATAATGCTCATGGGCGACAAAGACTATGAATCAGAGGAAAGCACAAGCTATTGGGAATGAGAATAGAAGGTGTGGCTGTCCCCTACTTGGGAGTATCCATCCCTAAGGACCTGGGAAAGCTATTTGAGGCCAACTTTACCCCGATCTTGGTGAAGATTAGTAAAGACCTTAAAAGCTGTGTGCCGTTAACCCTTTCATGGTTTGGCCATAGGGTCACAGTCAAAAAGAATGTCTTGCCCGCCTTCTCTACCTTTTTACGTGATTTCCCATTGTCGTTCCAGCATCCTTCTTTTCAACCCTGCATGCTCGGGTTCAGCACTTCATCTGGGGTGGTAAAAGAGCAAGAGTTAAGCACTCAATCTTAACCCTACCAAAATCTTGCAGGGGTTTCGGGCTCCCTGACTTTAGGTTGTACCACAAGGCGGCTCACCTTCGAGTGATGCTGGAGCACATGAGGGATGACATGAGCACGTATTGGTCCTATATTGAGGACAATCAATCTCACCCTAAAAAAGTTACTGACCTCCTGTGGGCCTTCCCCAAAGCTCTCTCACCCCATCTCAGAAATCATCCGACCATGGCTGTGTTATGGGCGTCCTGGAGGGGAGACAAAGATAATAAATTGTTATCCCTCTGGCTATCCTGCCTGACTTCAATGTAGGGGCCCTACTTTATCGTAGGAGCCAAGGGATTCTGTGATTCCCAGTCATGGTTGGACATAGGCCTGGAGAGGGCAGCCCAGCTCTTCCGCCAGGGTGCCTTCACTGAGTATGACGAACTTGCCGCTGCAATGGGGGACAACCCACTCACTGTGTTTGAATATTTGCGTTTTAAGGGTATCTTTACCCACTCCAGATGGCTTGCTGACTTAGTTCGCCCGCTTAAACCTCTTGAGAAAATTATAGTGGAGTCTACTACTAGGAAGGGCTGTCTCTCTGGGATTTACAAAACTCTAATTATGGCGAACTTATATGGTAGACAAGTCTTCAAGCGACTCTGGGAGTTGAGGCTGGGGATGTCTCTTGAGGAGCCGACATGGAGCGGGATCTTGACCTTCCTTACACCCCCTGGAGATGCTCCTAGGCACACTATCCCTGGACTCTGATGTGTGCTCTTTCCCAAAGGTGGTTGAGGCGATGCTGAGAGCTGGGAGACATGCCCTTGCCCAGAAATGGAAAAGTCCCTCCATCCCCTCTAAAGCTGAATGGCTTGCCAAGTTAGGAGCCTTTTTACATACGATAAACTTTCAGCAATAACCAACAATAAAATTGACTCCTTCCTTTTGAACTGGTCTTTTGTTCTCCTTAGTGATGAATGTGGTGCCTTGAAACTGTAGCTCTCGGTAGTTACCTGAGCAATGACATCCTTGCTTGTATTGCTTGTTAAATGTATTCTGCCTTATTCTTGGATTTAGTCATCGTCCTCACTATGTCAGTTGTACTAGAATGTCTTGCCCCATGAGTTGTTGTTTCTCCAAGCTAGCTCCACACAACACTTGGTTGGGCCTGGTGATGTTGTGAGCAGGGGGGAGGGGACGGAGTGGAGTTGGGGTTGCGAAGTAAAGTTTCTATTTTGTTTTTTTATGGTTGTCGTCAGGTCTATACTGGCGCTCTTGTATGTTAAAATGCTTAATAAAAACAAAGTTAAAAAAAGGTGAGTTAATTATACTGTCAATTTGGACTTTGAATGGGATTTTTGATAGGATTTTCTATGGGATTTTCAATGGGATTTTCTATGGGTTTATGTTGCAAAAAGAAAAGGGGTATGCAGTATGGGACTGGGGTTATTTTCTACTAACAAAGTAAGCCTTGACTTGGGATTCTGGACAACCAACAGAATCTCTGGTCTCTCTGGAGAGCTAGGGCCAGGGGTATGGTCTCCACACTCTCCTGGTTGGGATTCTGGACAGCCAGGCTGGATCTCAGGACTCTCTGGACAGCTAGGCAAGGGGGTCGGTCTCTGCACTCTATTGGATGGGATCAGCTGCTTCCATCCTCTTTCTCCTGTCTCCCTGGATTCTTGTGTGTGTCCCTGATCATGTGCCTAGTAAAGTCTCCCCTTATATAGCCCAAATTACATAATTTATTTTACAATCTGGGGAAAGTGTTCTAGAATTACTCCTACCCTGGGATAGGAAAGCCTACCATTCCTTTCCCGGTCCTCTGGCTTCATTGGTTCAAGGGGAGGGGTCACCATCTGTCCATTTGGCATTTATGACAGTTCTTTGTTCTCTTGACCAACTTGTTAGCAAAACTGAGTTATGTATCATAACTCCCAAATTATACTACACACTACCATAAGAAATAGATAGGTTGTTGTTTCAGGGGGTCATGGGGAATTAGACAAGCCGATCGACGACTCTGTGCGGGGTAGCATGGCCCCTTGGCACCATTTGGTCATTTTCATGAAATGTATAATAGTTATCACTCTGCAAATAATTAAGCATATGCATAATGTACATCTCCATCTTTCCACCGACTGTCAAATTTGTCCCATTTTAAAATCAGCCAGAATCAAGTTTTTACTGGCCATTTCAGTTCACAAGTCCTATAAACATGCATTTAGGCTCTGAAAATCTGCCTGGAAATCATATGGGAAATATCATAAAACCACATTATTTCTTGTTTTGAGTGCTGGGGAAAAATGCCTAAAATGTATAACTCATTTAATGTCAATTTAGAGGAACTGTCATAGATGGGAGGGTGTTGCTTTAACCCCTCCCCCCCCCAGCCAAATGTCTCCCCCTGGCTCAGCTTGCAACAAAGTACTTTTATTGAACTGTTTGAAGTTTGTTATTTTGTCCTGGGAAGTGGATGAAAAAGAAACTTCAACTTCTTGGTCCAGCACTGTCCACACTTGCTCTGTTTGCTGCCAGGGCTGCCTTCTATTCTGGTAGAACAGAGGATCATCATGCCCTCCACCACATCAATGTCATTGCGGAAGGATTCACTGATCAATGTGACTTCCAGTGGGAGGCCCGGCTTTCAATTGGGAAGTGTCCTGCCTAAGCCAAACCGGTTTTACTGGTATTCTTCAGCCTCTGCCAAGTTTACTGAAGTCTTGTAAGGGAGAATATAATGTACATTGCTTAGCCAACCCCCACCCACAACACTTTTCACTGAGGTCTCTGTGCGAGCATAATTCCCTGTGTTACATTGACTTTTAAATGCCATTTTTTCCGTTATATTCTTTCACACGTGTGCAGCCGCATTTCTCATTTAATGTTAGAAATGTGGTTCTTTAGTTCATGGGTTTAATTTGATCTGTCCGTTTGCGTGGGTTTTGCATTGACTGTTGATCCATGGACACAGAGGTGTAATCTCCCTGCACAGGGTTCTTTGATTTGACACAGGAGTAAAGAACAAACTAAGCTGTTTTCTTTTATTTGCAGTGTTTCAGAATGCTGCTGTCCACATGAAAGGGAAAACAAAGCTGTGTCAGTTGCAATGTGAAATCCTTGCCCCTCATGTGAATGAACAGTAAGACAAGGCTTTTTTTGGGATGTATTGCCTACCTTTTTGGCATTCAGATGGAATAAAGTAAACTCAAGGCCGTTTTAAATGCAGTCATGACTTCTTATTATTCCGATGAACGAAAAGTAAACACAGAACCATTCTGAATGCAGGTCATGACTTCTCATCATTCAGATGAAAGGAAAGCAAATGTTCTTAGTGAAAGGTTCAGCTTCTGATCATTCAAAATGGGATCAAAACAACCGCAGAGCCATTCTTTGGGTTGCAGTGTTCAATGCTGGCCACATATCTGCCAGGGAAGCATAGCACAGGCATTTTTTGTGGCACATTTTTAAATGCATTTTTAGGTGAAGGGGATTTCTGTTAGGGCCTGTGCACCCCACACCTTCAAAAAGGGTCCCAATCCAGCTTTTACAGCTCTTGGCTCTACTTCAAGATGTAGGCCTCACTCTGTTAGTATGTTTCCAGATTTTGTCAGCTGCACACCTCAAAATGTGGTAGTGAGAGTCCTGATTTCAGGCAGAGTGACTTATTTATAAGGCAACTGACATCACAGACATGTCATCGTTCTAGCAGCATGGATTAGGCAGTGTTCAGAGGTTCCCTCCCATCTGTGGGCCGATAGGTCCAGAGAATATGGGAGTGTTTGGGAGTGTTTTGGGGAATGTCCCGGGGGATGTCCAGGGGAGAAGACCCAATCCATCATCTAACTTGGACATGGGGCTGGGTCTGGTTTTTGCACATGGAAATCTCACTGTATGACAAATGCTGTTTCTCTTTATATTTAATACTATATTTTTTGGTGATTCACCTAAACTTTGTCTGGTGTCTGTGCGACCTATGGGTGCAAAGCTACAGTATTTTCTTATTTACTCAAGAACTATATTAATGAGAAATACGGAGCTCGGTGGGCAAAATATAGGTCATATTTTACATATTTTCTCAAAATGTTATGGTTCTCACATTCATACAGAGAGCCACATTACGTTTTTCTTTATAACTTTTGGTATGTTGATGTCACCAAAATTGTTTTTGGTTCACCAGAAGTGGCTCGCTGACCGCAGTTCAGAAATATGAACATGAATAGTGTGCGATCAATATTGACAAAGTTATCACATTACATATCTCCCATTTTGTACAATGGGAGGGAACTCACTCCTTAACATCCTTGGAATGGATCTGTTACTGGCTGTGACATCAAGAGGGGTTCCTGTGTTTAGATTAGCCCATGCATGGCTCAAGGCCTAATGGCCAGTTTTATTATGGCCTAAGTGGTTTAAGTCATAAAAGCTGGGGAGCAGGGCAATTCCTTATCTCGCCCCCTACAAAAATGATATCTACCAGCCTTTGGTTTGTATTTTTAAGAAAATAGCCTCATGTTTGAAGGGGTAACCAGACTTCCATTCCCATGACAATGGGCTTTGAAATCTAGTTTCACATTTGAGGACCCACAGCAGAGAAACAAAACCAGAAACCAAGATTTGGTCGTGCCTCTGCTGAAAGCATTTTACTTTTAACTAACCCTTAAAATGCACACAATCTGAACATGTAAACCCTTGGAAAAGTAGTTTCCTGCAAACAGTGGTTACAGAAGGGCAACATTATTATATATATAGAGACATTAACAGTACATCTAAATGCTTAAAGTGATAATTTTAAAGGCACAATTGAAATGTCAATGGGTGAAGTTTCAGCCGTGAAACCTTCATTCAGTTGCAATTCACATCTCCTTGTAGATTCAGTGAATTATGGTTTCCTCTGTGATGGGCACATGATGAACAGAACTCCAGCTCATTTATAACAACTCTTGCACACATTTTGAGGAGCATATCTTTAACTGAAAGGGAAAAACAGATTTTACATGCAATTGTCTCTGTCACAGCAAAGGGTTCCATTCTGCTGCACAGGCTTGCACACATTTCTTGGCATTTTCATTTAACATTATGGAAACTGCTGTTTCTGACAATATGTCTTCAGCTCTCCAAGACTTGTTTGCACATTTTGTCTCATGGCTTTCCCTTTCGTAAGGCAATTAACCTTTTTAGGCATCTCCATGTTTTGATGCTTAATTTAGCTCCTTTTCGCTTTGAAATTTTAGGGCCTTATTCCCATGTTAATTCAAGGCATGCCTTTCATTTTGGGGAGCCCTAATACTGACTCTGGCCTTTAATCATGGCATTCAGGGCTATTTCACCACACACACGGCAGCGCCCGTGCAGGTTTTTTTCAACTATAAAATATAGCTCTATATCAACTTATCAAAATAACCCCAACTATAGTTTCCAGTCTTCTTTTCCTCAATGCTCAGTCCGCGGACAATGGTCGTGATCCGCCCTTCCAATATGGAGACCGTTTCCAAAATGATGACGCACCTCATGTTTTCAAACATCCAATTAGCATGCGCCTCTCTGAAAAATTTGGTGACCATTCGCTAAAAGGCATCAAAGTCATAAGCTGCCCAAAAATAACCTTTTCTATAAATTAAGCAACTTAACCAAGGATATTACTACAATTCATTATATAAACATATCTCATAAGCAAATATCGCCATTCCTTATTTTGACAGAAATGGCAAACACACTTCAGTGGCTAGAAGAAAACGTTGCCAATGAGTGAAGAAATCTGTAATGGTAAACAATACATCTTTCAATAAAAACAAATGGTGTAATTTATGGCGAGCTCATTGAAATAATATTTCTTCTTTTCTTATAGTACATAGTTTACATGAAGAAACTACACCAGAGATTAATTATGCAGAATCCCAACAATCAAAAAAAACAATCCCAAACCCCAACTGTACAGGATCAAATAATGATATTGTCTTCAAAATTGGATGTTATGTTATGTTAATGAAATTTGTACAGCACACGGTCACCCAGAGGTATCTTGGCGCTAGAGAGGGAGGTAGAAAGTAATCTTCCAAAAGCAATAGTGGACTAGAACAAAAGTGTTTTAGTGCCATCCTGAACGTTAAGTGATTAGAAAAGTGTTTTACTGTCAATGGTAAGTTATTCCAGATTTGCGCTGCAACAACTGAGTAAGCCTGCCCCCCAATGTGTGATTGACAGAAAATCGGCACAAGAAGCAAACCGGCCGATGCCGAATGCAAAGGACAGGAAGGAAGATACTGGGTAAATTAGGACCAGAGGTATTCTGCCCCCTGTCCATGCAGCACCCGATAAACAATGCAAAGTGCCTTAAACTTGATCCATTGCTAGACTGGAAGCCAATGTAGGGCACGCAGCACCAGGGAAATATGGGCCCCGTAAGGAGACCCTGTTGCCTCCCGGCCGGTCAAGTTTTGAAGGCATTGAAGCCGTTGGATCATACCGTTGGGCTGTGCAAGATATAAAGATTTACAATAATCCAATCTGCTTAGCACCGAGGCTGCAACCACTGGGGGGCGGAGATAGCCAGTAGCATAGGAAGCACCTTAGTGTTTTGCGATGGAAATTACCTGCTTTTCATACTGCAGATACTTGGTCATTCATGGAAAGAGAGGCTGAAAGAATTACTCCCAAATTCTTCACCTTGGTCACAGGGATAGGAAGAGCACCAAGGGATGAAGGACAAAAAGAAGACACCCAAAAGTGTAGGATCAGGGGGCGTGCCTACCACCATCACCTCCATCTTGTCCCCATTCAACCTCAACCAGTTGCGACTCATCCACTCACCCACACAGTCAGGCACTGATGGAGACACGACAACACCACAGTCCAATCAAGATCTAATTGTATCAGGATCTGAGTGTCATCGGCATAGGAGTAGCACCTGATGCTGAGGAAGTGGATGAGACAGATCAATGGCCAGATGTAAATGTTGAAGAGAATGGGAGACAAGGCGGAGCCCTGCGGAACCCCACAGGTAAGGTGGCTGGAGTCCGAAAGAAAGGAAGCAAGAGAAAGAACCTGTGTGCGATCGGCCAAGAATGATGAAAACCAGGCTAACACCTGACCCGAGATACAATCTCAGTCAGGCGAGTAAGCAGAGTGAGGTGGTCTAGGGTGTTAAACGCGGCTGACAGATCTAAAGGAATCAGTGCACCGACCCCATCTGCATCAACCAGTCTGGAGATGTCATCCAGACCCGAAACAAGTACACTTTTGGTGCCCCGACCAGACCTAAAACCTGATTGGACAAGGTAAGAAAGTTTAGAGGATTCCTTCATAGAAAAAGGAAGTAGAGAGATAGGACTAGAATTAGAAAAGCGAGATGGGTCCAGTGAGGATTTTTTCATCGGGGGAATGACCATGGCGATCTTCAATTCCGATGGGAAAATGGATGAATTTACCAATGACTTTAAAGAACTTTTACATTATGTAAAAAATTATGTTCTTAGAAGTGTTGATTATCCCTGTCCTATTTGTACCTGATCCCCTTACCACAGCAATCACCCCAATCAAATTCACACAACATAAATAAAAGACGCTTTGATGAACTCTTCTCCCTCTCTCCCTTCCTCCCTCCCCAGAGGATGACATTATCGAAATTCCAAACTCTCTGTTAAGGTCTTAGACCGATAATCAAGTAAACAACAGAATCCACTAACCTGGACAGGCAGCAGTGACTTGGAAGATGTTATTTCGAAGATAGCAAAGATTTCCCTGTAAATTCTACCTCCCTCTGTCTGAAGAAAACCAGGAGGAGAGGGGGCAGTACTCCCAGGGAAATCCTCTGGGGAAGGAAACCCTGAGCCAGTCTGTGGAATGGAGATTCAAGGGTTCTGACTTTCGGAGACTGGATTAGAGTGTTACGCCGATATCAGCCTTCAATGGTCTGGATGACGTGAAGAGTAATCACTGGGAATGTTCCACAGATTAGGTTGCACTAAGAAGAAAATGTTACAAGTAAGAGGAGATCTGATTGAGGAAAAGAAGAATAAATAAAGTCCACAGGAGTACCACCCACCTACGATCTGTAGCAGGTATGTGGGAGGTATGATGCAGACATAAACGGAAGGCTTCCTAGTAAAGAGAGAGTAAGGGAAAAGAGTTCCTAAATGGTGAAACAAAAGGCGCCAATCGAATACCTATAGAAGCCGCTCCGTACTCAAGTCAGTACGGTGAGGAAACTGAGAGAGAGTACTCTGACGAGCAGCGGGTATAGAAGAGGCGAAAACCATGTAAGCTGGCGAGACGGATTAGTTTGTGAGTATTGAGCGCTATGGAAGAGTCGGAAGAATTTATTTTAAATACATGGTTACAGAGCTCAAGTACCGTGAGGTGGGGACCATATGGAGGTGTTAGGGAGAATGCTCATTTATGGCTAATTTCCCTTACCTAGTGAGTCCCTCAGAAGCTTTGCTGGATTTCTGGGGTTTATTTTTTCCACCTGGTAAGAGTGTGAGCCTTTTTTCCCACTCTTACAGTGTATTTTTGTGTGTGTTGTACTTTTTGTGCTCATGGGCTATGGAGTGTCACCAACTCCCTAGGCATCATCTTTTTACTTGTGTGTCACACAGCACCTTTAGTGCAGTGACACAGGGATGTCTTTTAGACTTCCCTTGTGAACTCCTTTTCTGGGGATGACTACTGTCCCCCAGAAACATGTAAAGTCACCATTGTCTTTACTAGTCCTTTTAAAATACAGATTCAATACAAACCATTTTACAATATCTTACAATGGAGTACGGGAGGGGAATATCTTTCCCCTGTCCTTCTGTAACTCAAGGGGCACTTTTGTGTCCCCCTTCCCGATTTGACATGGCTGGTGGAAGTGGTAACTATTATTTTTACACGGATTCCCGTGTTAATGTTCTGGCTGTGGTGACAGATGTGAACATAAAACCCACTACCCATATCATTTTAATCATGGGTCCTAGCATGGTTTTTTGCCATTTCTTGTTGGAAAGGTCTTTCTTGTTGTTTGCTTTTCGCGCCAAACCAGGTTTGGTTTCTCTGTTCGTGTCCTTTGGCGGCTTCTACAAAGAAGCCCTCCTGTGGCGTCTGGGTGTCTAGGTGGGCTGAATATGAGGCAGGGGTTTAGTAACCCGCTGCACAGGGTCGCCACTGGAACTACAAGAACTGAAGAGAAGTGGAGAAGAAGACGGCTGCTGCAACTCCTGAATCCCAGTGAAGCCCTGCTGCAGTCCTGAGCTATCTACCCTTCAACGACAGAGAAGATCCAGTATGGAGTCTTCTTCCCTTGAGCCTGGTGGGATCAACCAGCTCACCTTCTACATCTAGAGAATCCTCTTCTGGGTCGAAATCACTGCACAAAGCTGTAGTGGTCCGGCTAGCCATCAGAAGAGCCCTCTCCTGTTTTTAAGGAGCGCACCTTTTATTCATTGTTGCTTTGCTGCTGCTGGCTTCATCCCTGGGTAGTGCAGATCACTCCAGACGTCCTCATTCTTGTCACCAGGACTGAAGCTTTGAGTCTGCAGGAACTACCAGGAACAACTGCCGTAGCACCAGCTTTCTTCATCCGAATAAGGTACTGTGTCCATTTGGTCGTTCTCTCCATCCGACCTTAAGGAATCGGGGTGAAACCTTTTCCTTTCCGAAGGCTTGTCCTTTCTTCCTTCCGTCTTATAACTTTTGCTTCCCTCTGACAAAATCAAGTACTCCTGGCAATGTTACTCTTGAACTATTCTAACCGTGTCATCCTCGACAACAGAGCCCCTGCTCCATTTGACACTGGCACAGGCCTATTGACTTTTATCTGCCTCTTAGAAAACGTCCTTTGATTCTATTGCCTTGATTTGTATCCACTATTCCCTGGTTTTAATTCTGTGTGCTAAGTGTGTTTGACTTCGGGTGCATTTCTTCCCACGGGTACGCTTTTCTTTCGTAGACCGAACTGTCATTACTGTCAAAAAGCGATTGCGTATTAACCCACGGTAACGTCTTTGTTTCAAAACACTGGTCTGTCAAATCCTACTGTACTTGCCTTGAATTGACCTGAACCAGAGGAATTGGTTGTGTCTAGTATGTTTAGAGTGTGGTATTATTTAATAGAAGTGAAGTGTTTTGTGAACAGATGGTTTAACAATAAATGTACTTATATTATTTAACCAGAAACCTTGAGTCTGTGTTTGTTTGAGTCACAGTAATTGTAGTCCTTTGTGTAATCTCTACTACTGCTCAGCTACTCTTGCGATAAGTCTGGCTGCTCTGCTAAGGCTACCACTATAACTGTGTAGTACAGGCTTGTACCAAAGGTGAAATTGTACTATCACTTGTAGACTTAATTGTATGTAGTGTTCCCTAAGGGAACTGCATATGATTCTGCCTAACAGGAGGCTGAGGAGAAAAGGCGAAGGAAACATCTTGAGCGTGATTACTGAAATAGTCTCATGCAGATCCCCGGAGAAATTCGCAGAGAAGTCTCTGATAGCGGAGAGTCGCTGGAGTCGAGGTTGAACAGTCCTAAGTACCCACAAAAAAAAGGAAATTAAAATTGAGATATTAAGTAGAAAAGAAATCTGCAATCCTAGTAAGCATCAATTTACAAAGCGTCTTTCCTAAGAGTAGCGACGCACTGAGCCGCTTCACTCAGATTGCTATATGCGGTCACATGATCAGCTGTCGACGCCAGGAGTGTGCGTGCAGAAACTGCACGGTCTGCCAAAGAGGAACAGGGAATACCATTGGCCATCTAGGGGAAACCACAAACAAGGAATCGTAGAGTTGGCCGCGGTGCCAGAGAGACCATCGCCGATAACAGGATGTAACACTCTCCCATTTATGTTTCCCATTCTAATACCCCATCCCTTTCATAATTTGTTTTGCTTTTTCTACTATAAATATCTTGTATATCATTGTGTAATAAATTCTTATTTTTTCTTTAAAAGCCCTAGTCTGTAGACATTGCGCCCTGTTCGGGCATGTCTGGTCTACCATGACATACTTTTAATTACTCTGCAAACAATATGCCCCTTTGCAGATATCAGTGCGCATGCACCCTGCATCTCCTGCTTGACAGGGTCCACAGACACCCGCCGCCGTGGACGCCCCGGACATCATCATGTGACCGCATCCGTGAAGCATGACGGCGTGTTCTTGGATGGTGTGCGCCACAGCAGACAGTTTGAAACTGCATTTTTGGCCATTATGAGGTGTTTCAAGTTGAAAGTTTACCCTTCAAGAGCTCCTAGAGACACTTCTTTCATGATCTATTCAACTTTTTACACCTTTACAAGGCCTATTTTTGGCACGGTAGTCCGCCGACAGTACCTCTGAAGGGTCCCACCCATTACTTTTATTCATTCTCAATCTGGCACACCAGGATAGGGAATATTTTTTTTTCCAAAATTACTGTTATTAGTCATTTTGAGTACAAAAACAGACATATATGTGTATCACATATTTAGCACTTTCAACTTGAATCCACTCATGACTAGTTAAACATAAAACTACGGATTTGGGTGAAACTCCCTCCCTCCCACCACCTATCCCCCCTAAGGAGACACGGTTGAGCACAAGCACAAGTTCACAGTTCCAGGGCATTAAAGATCTTGGGGGGCCCTGGCGTTTGGTGTAACCTTGGGACTTTAATATGCCTCCAGGAAAGGGGCCCATTCCATTTCTCTACACTGGAATTGTCCATGGATGGCCCCTGTAATGTTCTCCATTTGATAAAGTTTTCTGGCTTTCCGGGCCCTTGTACGCTCCGTGGGGAGGCTTTTGACTTTCCAACTGATTGTGAGACAGACCCTGGCTGCAAGTAGTAGGAAACAGGTCACGTGGGGAACTTTAATCAGCTGACCTTCTTGATCTTCGAGACCAAACAGCACCAGCCTTGGGCCGAGGGCCCTGGCAATCCCTTCTAGGCTCTTGATCCATGCCAGCACCTCACTCCAGTATGTCTATGTTTTCGGCCAGCACCACCACATATGCCAGTAGTCTGCAGCGTCTCTTCATTCCCTCCAGTATTGAGGGCTGGTTTGCTCGAACATTTTGGAGAGCCGCAGTGGGTCATAATGCCACCTATGCAGTAGCGTGATGAGATGCAGTTTGTACTGTGCTGAGGCCGATGTTTGTTGCACTGTCATGCACATTCTGGCCCAGAGCTGATCCGACAATAGTGGCTCTAAGTCTCTTTCGCATCTTTTTTGAGACTCTCTAGGCTGTTTTGTTTCTCTGCTATCAGAGAACCATAGAAGGGCGAAGTGAGCTCTCTACTCGATTGAGTCTCATTAAGTATGCATTCAAAGGCGGTGAGGTCTCTTTGAAGTTTGTCCTTCCATAATGGCGCCATGAGCACCCCCTTTAGTTGGAGGAACATGAACACTCTCAGAGGACCCTGTTGTTAGGCTTCCCTCCAGTTCTTGAATCGTTACACACCCTTCCTTCTTTATGATTTGCCCCACTCGTACCATTTCTGATATCGGATCGGGTCCTGAATTTTGTCTCTGACCAGCAGGGCCCAAATACAGCTCAGTCGGGAAGGCCACATTGTGAGATCCCTCATTTCCCTCTTGTTCCACCAGATCTTCATGATGGGGCCCATTGCAACATGATTCAGTACGCTCTTTGGGAATGCTTTTTCCGGGGCCCATAACCATTCCCCAAGCAATACTGGCCTGAGTCTGTAGTTTTCAATGGCCACGCATTGCTTCTGCTTGTCCCCTCTAAGATGTGGAATGAGGGCTTGGTACTGTGCTGCCCGGTAATAGGTGTAGGGGTCCGGTAGCCCAACTCCTCCTTTTTCCTTTGATTGGATTAGTCTTGTATGCGATGCATTGTTTTTTCCCCTGCCAGAGGAATTTCGTGAACATTCCTCGCAGCTCAATGAAGTGTACTGCCGGGACGGCGACTGGTAGCATGTGATAGTAGTATAGGATTTTGGGCAGTATCACCATCTTTATGGCATTCAAGCGGCCTAGCCAGGATACTGTGAGCTTGCCCCATCTTTCTAGCTCATTCCTTAGTTCCGATAACAACGGGGGCAAGTTTGCTTCATAGAGATCTTCAAGGCTCTTAGTAATGTTGCTACCCAGGTATGTCAGGTCCTTTTGCATTATGGGTATACCCCCTGCTAGCGTGTCTTATTCTCTGAGATTCATTGGGGCTCCATATGTGAAGAGGGATGATTTCTCTTCGTTGACTTTAAGACCTGCCCATTTTCCAAATTCTTTGATTAGCCGCATCAAGCAAGGTATTGCTACGGTGGGGTCATGGAGGAAGAGCATGATGTCGTAGGCGAACATGGCCAATTTATGTTCTGTGTCGCTGATCGTAACCCCCTTGATGGTCGGATCCTTCCTTATCATGTTGGCCGGGAGCTCGATCGACACGGCATAGAGAAATGGGGACAGGTGGCAACCATGCCTAGTTCCTCTAGTCAGGCTAAATTCTCTTGAGAGATCATTGTTCACAGCCACTCTACCTTTAGGGTTGACGTGCGTTGCTTGTATCCCTGTAATGAATCGCTTACCAAACCCCATATTTTCGAGGATAGATCAAAGGAAAGCCAACTCCACCCGGTCAAAGGCCTTTTCCGAATCAACACTCAAGAGCCCATGATCCCCCATTGTTCTTTGGGAGTGATCCATGATGTCTAGTGTTATTCTTATGGCATCTGACCCTTGTCCCCCTTTAATGAAACCCACTTGGTCTGGGTGGATCAGGCATGCAATCAGGTCTTCCATTCGAGTGGCCAGGACTCTCACATAAATCTTGGCGTCTGTGTTTAGAAGTGAGATTGGACGGTAAGATTTGCATAAGGCAGGATCTTTCTCTGCTTTTGGGAGCACTACTATATGTGCTACTGAGAAGGAGGGCGGGGCCTGGCCAGAGTCCCATATATGGTTGAACAGCTTGGCAAGATGAGGCGATAGGGTCTTTGTGAAATGTTTGTAGAAGCCAATTGTGTACACATCATCACCTGGGGCCCCTCCGGGTGGGAGGTGCTTAATTGCCGCTTGGACTTCTTGGGGGATTATACAGGATTCTAAAAGGGCGTGTTCCGCAGTTGTGAGGTGTGTTAGATCGGCCTTGTGTATGTATTACCCCATCCAGCTCCATCCCTTTCTCCCTCTGAAGTATACAGATATGCATACTAATCAGCAAATTGATCGGCTATACCTTCTGGGGAGTGCACAAGACCACCATCTTTTGTTTTGATCCTATCCACCCGCCTCTCTGTTCTTTGGGTTCTTAGTCTATTCGTTAGCATCTTATCTGCCTTGTTGTCACGCCCCCACCTTCATCCACGCGTTCCATGGACACATCTCATAATCCAGCCCCCACTATCACCACCAAAATACATGCCAGGACATACTCTCCCCTGCAGGCCTACCGGCAAGGAATGGGACAAGGTCAGCGACGCCGGTTCTTGCTATCTCAGCGTTGGTTTCCATTCCGGCGTTGGCAGTTGCCATGGAGACGCGCCACGGGCATTCTACAACGTCTCCGTTGCCGGCACATGAGAGCTCCTCCTTCAGCACGTTCGATCACGTGACGGATGATGAGAGTCACGTGATCATTAGTCAGCGTTCAAAAGGGACGCGCTGACTGCCCTCCAGCGCTTCACAGCTGATCCTGTTGGGCGCATTACGGATTACGGATTACAGACTACTACCACTGACCTCGGATTGATCTTGGACTCTGATTTGGCTTCTTCCTTCACGGTACCTTTGTTTGGAACTATTTTCTCCTGGATTCGACCACATTTCCGTCCCTGGATTGCTATTGGATTGCCCTTTTGTTATGAACTTTGTTCTTGGATTACGCACTTTTCAACTGATTGATTTACGTTTTCTGGCTTCTACGTAAGGTGGTGATTTCATTCCTACTAAGTGCTTTACCAAACTGTCATCTGGTCGTCACCCTTGCCGGCTGCCTCCGACAAACATCCTTACACCATTATTAAGTCCCGACCAACTCCTAAGGGTAAGCCCTATTGTAGACTTATTACATATTCATACACAAGTCTGGGGTTCTGTGTTTATGACCTAACTTCGTGTTTGCCTTACAGTGGTCATAGGGGGCATCTTCCGGCATTCCTGGTTCCGGCTGACGAAAATCCACCACCTGTGGCCACAAGGACCGCTCGGGCAGTAATTTCTTGTTTGCTCGAGTGGTACTTGGGGACGGAGGTTTCATCGGCTACACGACCATCAAGTCTTGACACTTGTCCACCTTTTCGTAAAATTTCTGCTTTAGGAGCGTTAGCTTTCTCAGGACGTCAACTTTGCCTAATACTTTCAGCTCTTCACTTTTCCGCGTGAGCGTTTCTAGATGTTCCCCTTTTATATGAGCCCAGTGCGTGTAACTTCTCCTCCTGGCAAGTGATGTCTTTCCTAATCTTCTCTTCTTGTAATTTCCTTTCCCTTTTCCATAGGGCCCCTTGTTTCATCAGGTGCCCCCTCCATACTGCTTTCCCTGGCTTCTCAAACTGTTGTGATGCCGACTTATCCCTCCCCATTGATCTGGAAATATTCCTGAATCACTTCGCCAAGTTCCTGAGAGTAGAGCTTATCCTTTAAAAGGAATTAATTGCAGCGCCACTTGGTCTTTTCTCGTGCTGAGTCCCTCCATTTCTAATGTTGCTATGACCATGTCGTGGTCTGACCAACCAATTGGGTGAATCTCGCTGCTTTTGATTGATGCCGCAGGCCCTCTGGCCACTAGCAGATAGTCGATTCTGGTGAAAATCCTGAGGGCTGCTGATCGAAATGTGCAACCTTTTGCAGCTGGATTTATTGTCCACCAGGCTCGCATCCACCAGGCTGTTTTGGAATGAACAGCTTCCTCCTTAGGGGGGAGTCTAGTAATCACTTGTGTGGTTTGCCTGTCCATTTAAGGCACCGCCCATGTATTAAAGTCTCCCCCTATTAACCTACTCCCATGGTGGATCCCACTATTATCGAGAGGGCTTCCCTATAAGATTTTCCATGGCTTTGGTTGGGTGCGTAAACATTTGCCAAAGTAACGGGGGTCCTTTCCCACTCCCCCCTCTCCAACAAGAGTCTCCCATCCATGAAAGATTGCACTTTGGGATTTTCTAATTTTAATCTTTTGTGGAGGATCATACCTACCCCGCCCTCTTGTGACCTGTCGAGGCCCAGTATACTTGGCACAATCTTCTCCCTCTCAGAGTTTTTTCTTCTCCTCCCTTTAGTCTTGTTTCTTGAACAAAGAGCAGATCTAGGTCTGCTCTATCAAATTCTCGCACCAATAGGGATCGCTTAGTGGGCAAGTTAAGCCCTTTGACATTGAGGGTGCCTATTTTCAGGGTTCCTACCTCTGGCCTACGATCGCTAGGCTGGTGCCATTTTCAGGTTGGGTCACACCAGATTTGCGACTTCCCTCCCCAACCTTTCTTGTGTTCAGCATTCAGTACTGTGCCTCGAAGTGCCCCCTTTCGGCTGTCCCATTTTGTGTCTTCCCGCCCCTTACCCCCTGAACAAGTTACCAACTTAACCCCAACAAGTGAATGGTGGGCAAAAAACTACCCCATAATTGAGCCACGGTCATTGTAACTGACCTAGGTTCCCTGGGTTGGGATGCCCTCCTAAAATTGAGGGCCACTAGGTTAGGGCTACTGCCCAAGCAGTTCAATTGCTTTGTTATTCCTTTCCTTCAATGTGAGTGTGTGTGATCGGTTCCAGGCATTTTATTGTCTCTTTCGCCTCATCATGCAGGTTTAACCGTTGACTCTGGGCTCAGTTTGGCATACTTTCTCCCCGCCTTGTCTCTTTCGCCTCATCATGGAGGTTTAACCGTTGACTCTGGGCTCAGTTTGGCATACTTTCTCCCCGCCTTGTCTCTTTCGCCTCATCATGGAGGTTTCACCGTTGACTCTGGGCTCAGTTTGGCATACTTTCTCCCCGCCTTGTCTCTTTCGCCTCATCATGGAGGTTTAACCGTTGACTCTGGGCTCAGTTTGGCATACTTTCTCCCCGCCTTGTCTCTTTCGCCTCATCATGGAGGTTTAACCGTTGACTCTGGGCTCAGTTTGGCATACTTTCTCCCCGCCTTGTCTCTTTCGCCTCGTCTGTCTCCGGTATACCGATTATTCTTAGGTTAGACCTCCTTTCCCTATTTTCCATGTCATCCATTTTAAGGGTGGGCTCCTCTTCTTTCCTTTCTATTTCTGTCATGCATGAATTCAGCTTCATTTTCATTAAGACTGTGTTGACCTGGTTGTGTTCTAGGTTCTCAACTTTATTCTCAATGTACTCTCCCCTCCTGTACTGCTGTAGTCTGTCTAGGCTTATCCCTGCAACTAGCTTTGCTCTCTGCTGCCTGATTTTGATGGGGGCGTTGACTGGACTGTGGGGTGGGTCCCCCAGAGCTTCTCCTCCCGATTCCAGGTTTCTTACAGCTTATTTTGGGATTCATTGGGGAGGTCCACGGGTGACTTTTCCTCCCTGAAGCCTTTTTTTTTTTGGCGGGTTGGGGTGTTGGTGTGGACTTTACTGCTGACAATACTAGACCTTGTTGCTGGGGTCTCACCCAAGTTGTGCGGTAGGCTTTGGCGCTCTTGCTAATGTTAGTGAGGGCTCTTCAGCCTCAGTGCCTCCGCGTACGGTGTGGCCGCACTGTGTACAGGCACTCCAGTGGCTCCCCCTATTTCAGTTGTAGTGGATCCCCCATGCACTGTGCTTCTCTTGTCAGTCCCTCGGGTGCAGTCTAGCTGCCCCAAAGGTGGGGGTGACCCGTACAGCAGTTGGTAGACCTCCAACCCTTTGCGTTGTCCGTGTTGCCCTTGCTATAACTAGTCATTTCTCTGCTGCTGCCGGTACTCCCCCTGTGTCTTTAAGTCACTGGGGGGATGAACCGCAGTTATTTCATGGCCGCGCCTTTCCCTCTCCTGAAAATGCTGGTGTGCTTTGGTGATTGTGTGTGGCTCGGTGGGGGGGCGCAGCAATTGGGGAAGCCTCCAGCCCCGTATGTTTGCCGCACTGCCCTCGCTGTAATGAGTCACTTCTCTGCCGCTGCCGGGTCACCCCCCTGCATCCCAAAGTCTATTAGGAGATGATCCTTTGTCATTTTGGGGCCACGGCTCTACCTCTACCGGGAGTGCTGGTGTGCTTTTAGTGAGTATGTGTGGTTTAGTGAGGGGGCAGCCCCTTACCTTCTTCTCCCAGGCAGCTTGTGGCGTCTTGGCAGGTGTCCGCTCTAGTTGTGTCCTTCACCGGCTCAATCCACTGACAGGGTGGTGGGGCGGCACCGAAAGGGCTAGTTTGCCCCTTCAATTTGCAAAAAAGTATCAGGCTATGTTCTGTGCGCGTTGCAGGATCTCATTCCATTTTGGTGCCGTCCTTTATCGGGGTATCCGTCCTTCGCCACACCTATCAGTCCTGGCTTTTCCCCCTTTCAATTTCCTGTGGTCTGGCGGGGGGCCGCAGCACTCACCGGGACTCCACCGCTGTGTTAAGATTCAAGGGGCCCGGCAAGTCCGCCCGTGGGCTCCCGTGTCTTTCCAGCACTGCGCAGCCACCTCCTGGGGCACAGCCAGGGCCCGGGCTGCACTGCGCGGGGGTGGGGAGATGGGCACTGCCTCCTCCACCTATGCTCTACCCCTTGCCTCCTTAAGTGGTCTTCTCCTCATCAGCGCCGCGGGATACGTTGGTGCTGATCGTGCTTCAGTTATGACCACTACTTGCTACTCCCGGCTTGGGCAGCGCCCTCTGCGTGGTTTGGCGCTCTGTATCCATGGGCCTCTCTCCTCCTCGCTCAACACAGTCAATTCTCCTCCGTTCTTGCCTGCTCTCCGGAGTTTGAGGCCAAATCACAGGCTGATACGGTTCACACAGCCGTTTCTGGTGTTCTAAATGCTGTTTAGAAGTTGGAAACCACTCTTTCTCATCTCTGATAAACACGCTGGGTCAGGAGCCTCGGATCAGGTGGCCATTGCCATGCGCGCCCCCTAGTATTCTTTGAGAGAGAATCTTTTGACAGCTACTTCCAGCAGACTTCCAGGAGTTTAAGAATGACATATGTCATGGTCATCCCACCTTCCCAGGGGCCACCACCACAACCACTACCACCATCACCATATGGAGGGCCTGGACAGGGGAACAGGCGTGATGATGCGGAGGAAGATCCAGCACCCAGAGAGAGTCATGGTGTGGCAGTTCTTTAAGATCGTTAGGAGTGTACCAAAAGCTTGGACTGCCAAGGTAGAATGCATTGAGTTTGTGGTCGTGCTCACTCGAGGACAACCTGGGTAGTAGTCTTCTGAGACCACCTCCATGGGACACCACACTCACTCTAATGACCGGGGGCTCTGAGAAAGGCTGTTCCTCTCTCAGGGAGAAGTAAGTTATGTTCCTCCACCACATCTTCCTCAACTGCTCCTTCCACGAAACAGGCATCTCCTGTGGGACAGAGGATCCCACCGCCTGCCTCACAGGCCATGCAGAATGCTGTTAACCATTACTTTTCGAGGGTCACAATACTCCGTCTGTACTGCGATGCACCGCGCTGCAGAGGGAGCAGTTTCAGAGTGCTTTTGAGGCCGCGGTCACGGAGCATGATAAACACTGCCACCGACCTTAGATTTAAGGCACACCCAACATCTTCCCCTAGCCACCTTCCCCTCAGTATCTGTGGTTGGTGCCCCTTCCCTCCCTTCGCTCCCCTGCCTTACCTCCTCGCCTCTCCTACAAAAAAACAAAATCCCAAAAATACATAATAGCCAGAAAGACAATAAATAAAAGGTCCCTTTAGGAATCACCTTTCAAAGTTAAAAAATAGAACTAAAAATAAAAATCACAGGACCTTTTGCAGCCTGCACAGTCTGCGGACAGTACGAAAGTCTATGGACACCTGGAAAATTCCAGGCATTAGGTGGGGGAATTTAAATCAATGAACTTTTATTTTTGGGGGGGTTTATTTACTGAACTACACATGTTTAACTGAACTTGTTCTTTTTTCTGATTTTCACAAAAACTGTTTAACTGCTTCTAATTTGTTTCTGTTTTTGTTTTTTATTTACTACAACTACTAAAAAAAAAACTTCACAGCATATTTCACATGTGCACAAAAATTGTTTCAGAGCATTTTGGATATTCAAAAGAGAAATCTGATTTCTGATAACAGTGAAATGCAATCCAGCTCCTCAAAAAATATGAATGCCACCTAACTTGATATTTTCGTTTTCAAAAGATACCCTTCCTAAAGCATATATAAAAGCACATACACCTTTATTGAAATGCTGCTTAGCTTCTTCCATTTGAGGACAAAAACAGTTTGGGCTTCTCTGTATTTGACTTTGATTGATTGCAGAAGAAATAATCTTCACAGCTGGAAACAGTTCTGTTAGGATTCTGAACATGTCCTTCATGGCAAACTGCAAAGATCCTGCAGTCACATAGCCCAAATTGTTGCCTTCTCAATGAACAATAATAATATTTGGACGTTTAAAGTGATCTATACTCTCACAGAATGGGGACAAAAGTTACCCAGTTTAAGCCACAATCTGCATTCCACGAAACTTCCACTTCGCCCAATCCATTAGTAGCAGAGATGACACGAGATTCAGTATAAACCTTTGGTGAATGATTCCAAGAATTTCCCACCATCCTCACACTCTGCTTCTTCATAGTCATAGCCATCTTCACTACACAGAACAAAGAAAACACTTCCTACTATATACCCCTGGACACTTCCACTCCTCCTCCAGACCCACAAAACCTGATTGGCTAGTGCCCCAATGTCCTATTTCCATGCCAGACATCCTTAAAAGACACGGATGGCACCAGCAAGTCCGCGGACTACCGCAGTGTCCGCGGACACTGTCGCAAAGGGCAGCCCTTCCACCTACATTAAGCACAACCATCATAATATAATTAAACCATATTACAAATATGTAAAATACACCTTTAAATAACAACACTCAGCATAAACCGCTGCACTCCCAATGTAGTCCGAAGACAGTAAAGATGACCGTAGACTCTGCAGCACCTGCAATGCTTTTATTCACCTATAAAAACAGCCCTATCAACTTTTTTCCACTCTCCCACCCTTTCCAGACCCCCTTTCAGCCACAAAATAACCCTAAATATGTTTTCCAGGTGCTGTCCGCAGATCCAACAAGGCTACTGTTTAAAAAAATCAGACACAGCTCACGTTTTTCAACATCCAATCAGCAGGCGCTGATATGGTTCAGAGGTGTACGCAGACCCCGAATCAGGAAGTGAGTCCACCGACCGGACCCAGATTTCACACATTTTTTTACCTACGTTTTGGCCATTTTTTTAAAAACTACAGGACAGATTCACACCAAATTTGCAAAAGCATGCTTTCGAGACCAGACCGCTGCTCCTTAAGCACACGTGCATGTTTGGTGAAAATCCGTCCAGCAGTTTGGGCTGTAAGCGCAAGGAAATTTTATTTTTCATGGTGTCTATGAGGATTTAAAAAATGTTGGGACTGCCCTATAACTTTGCCCCTTCCCGGTCAAACCACACCAAACTTCACAAAATCATTTAGAGGGAGCCATATACTTTCTTTGTAAAGTTTTTTGAGTATTCGTCCAGGGGAAGCAAAGTTATAAGCCGCCCAAAAAGTGTTTGCTGGCCATGTAATATATACAGCGCCGGCTGAAAGTCCTCTCAGAAGGTCGGACCGTGTAATAGCACCCCCACGGCGATGCAAATGAAGTGCATTTTTCTTCCAGCTCAATGTCATGCAAACTTAAGTATCGCATCGATACTTACATTTGCATGACGGTGAGCTGGAGGCAAAGCACCCTTTATTTTCTATTGGTTCAATTAGTGAGGTGCCAGTGCCTAATATAAAATCACCTGCGCCTGGCGTGGCCTTTCAACACACAATACAAGAACAGCAGGCAGCTCCTTTACTGTGCACTGAGCCCCCTGCGGTTCTTGTAATGTGTGCTTAAGGGCAGCACCCAGCGAGAGACAGGGAGAAAAGTTTTTTCGGTGCGTCCCCCGCCTCTACCCCTGGGGCACACAGAAAAATCTTGCACAGCATGCTAGCAGACCTAGGGTCAGCACTGAATATATATCTATTCTCCCTGCATCGGCACCGCTGTGCTATGTGCTCCTCAGTCATTACAAAAGAACCACAAATAGAGATGAATACGTTGAAATTAGAACCATGTATTTCCGAATTGTAAGCCGCCTCTGCTAATTATGCCCTCTGCATTTTGTTCCTCCGTTTGTTTATTTCTGATATGGGCTGCATGATGCCTTCCTTGGACAAGGTATATACATTGCTTTAAGTAGGCCGGGGTCAGCCGGGCCGGTCCCAAGCAGTCTACAAATGAACATATGTGAAGATCTGCTTTCCAACCTTGACTCTAGCATTCCCTCTGTCCTCATCCTACTCGATCTCTCCTCTGCCTTCGACACAGTCAACCATACCATCCTGCTCAACCATCTCCGTGATAACCTGGGCATCACCGATCAGGCTCTGGCCTGGCTGACCTCTTTCCTCTCTGATCGACCCTCCCAGGTCCAACTTGGGTCCTTCCTATCATCTATTTTCCTCTCCGCCTGTGGTGTTCCCCAGGGTTCTAACCTCTCGCCGTGGCTTTTCAACCAATACCTAGCAACTCTCGCCCACTGTATTGCCATTTTCTGCTCAAACGTCCAGTGCTACGCAGATGACACTCAGCGCATTTTTAGGCTGCCCTCGGCCACCTCCTCCACCTCTCTCATCACTGATTGCCTAGCTGCCATTCAAGATTGGTGTGCAGCCAACAATCTCTGTCTGAATGCCAGCAAGACTGAGATCCTCCTCATCGGCACACCATCACCTTCCTTTCCCCTCATTCTCTGGCCGGCCTCCCTTGGCCCTCCTCCTATCCCTACCTGCGAGGCCAAGAACCTTGGTGTCACCTTTGATTCCACACTCTCCTTCTCCGCCCACATCGCTGATGTATCAAAAAAGTCAAACTTCCTACTGCCCCTCCTCAGAAGTACTCTTCCTTTCCTCTCATTCCCCCAGAAGCTCACTGTCTCCCAAGCTCTGGTTCTCTCTAAGTTGGACTATTGCAACAGCCTCTTTCTTAATCTAGCTGCCTCTACTCTCCGCCCTTTGCAACTTATCCAGAACAGGACTGCAAGACTTGTCCTTGGCCTCAAGCCCTGGGATCGTATCTCTCCAGCTCTGAAATCTCTCCATTGGCTCCCAGTGGATTCAAGGATTAAATTCAAAACCCTCTGCATTGTCAGCAAGGCTTTCTGGGGCCTGGGTCCAACATACCTTCAGCTATCCCTCCGCAAATACCTCCCATCTCGGCCACTCTGCTCCTCTACCTCTAACTCCCTCAGGGTCAGTCGTTTCTCAAAGAAACAAGCTGGGGGTAGATCTCTGTCTTCGGCTGGGGCCTCCCTCTGGAACAGCCTCCCTGCCACTCTAAACCTTGAGGAGAACCATCTCCGGTTCCGGAAGCACCTCAAGACCTTCCACTTTGCTTCTGCCTTTGCCCCCCTCTCCCCTGCTGACTCTACTCTCCCTCAGCACCATGCACCTGGCCACCCTCTTTCTTCTGGGCCCATGTACCTGCTCCTCTTGCCATCCGCACGCACTGCCTCCGGGCCACCCCTTGCACTGGGGTCTGTATCTGTGCCCATACAGCCCCCACCCCTTTGTTTTGTTCTTCCTGCAGTTATCAGACCTACCCAGCCTGCTGCCTTAAACCCAGCACTGCCATTTGCTGGCTGCACTCCCTCTGTTTGTTGACTTTTTATTTATTAATTTATTTATTATTATTTATGTTTTTTCCCTCCTTTTGTCCCCCCTTCCATGCACTTCTCTCTCTCCCCCTCTACCATGCACTTGCACGTTCTCAATGTCACTGGGCCTAGTAAGATTGTTGTTTTTGTTTCTCCTCTGTTCCTCTTCCCTTGCCTTGTCGCGCTCTGAAACACTTGTGTATGAGCGCGATAGAAATAAAAAATCAATATCAATATCAATATCAATACATAGAGTGGGGCTGAGCCAGGGCCCTGCTGGGGCCCCCTGGTCCCACCTCAACATTGGCAGGACACATTATCCCTTTGCAGCCGCGATCGAAGATGCACCTCCCATTAAGTCAGGCAAGCTGACAAAAGTGCCAGCTAGCCACATCGACACACATGAAGCCATCTTTTATAAAGCTTTTCTGACGTCAAAGATTTATAGAAAATGGCTTGAATTGTGTACTTTTTAAGCCATCTTTTATAAACATAGAAATGTTTAAAATGGATGTCTTGAAAAGTACACAAACCATAAGGTATGCACACACATGTATAAATGTTATATATTTGTGTGTGTACATTACTAAGGTTTGTGTACTTTTCAAGCCATCTTTTATAAACATAGAAATATGTTATATTTCTATGTTTATAGAAAATAGCTTGCATAGTACACAAATCATAGTAAGGTACTCATACAAACATATAAATGCTTACATGCATTTATATATTTATTTGCGTACCTGACCATTGTTTGTGTACTTTTTTAGGCCACGCCCATCCCACAAGCCATGCCCCCAAATGAGGGCCCCCCTCGATTTCATACCCCACTTAAAGTCCTTGGTATACAGGACTTGAATTGAGCCACGGATACCTGGGGGAAAAAAAAGGGCAGAGGGAGTTGCCAGTGCTTAAGTGGTGACCGGAATGTTTACAGATCTGAAAGTGTGGAACACGTCCATCTGCTAATGAATACCGTCTGCTTCACACTTGTGGCAGTATTCCCGGAGGGTAAACAGCCAGACGGTGCGCACTGGTGCACACCTTCATCGGCTCCTTAATGGGTGATCTACAGTGGGAGAGTCGCAAGGCCTTCTTTAATGTTCTTAAACATTTTCTTGAAGTTGTCTCTTCTCGTTATTCTGATGTTTTCTCAGTTGATTGCTCCCGATGTTTAGAAGGTTTCAGGGGATCCCCTCCGAGCTGGGCTGTCAAGTCATGTACTGTAGACACCTCCAGAATGCCACGCAGCCGCATTGATGGTGTGTGGACGCTATTGTACACAGTTACCAAGCTGTCTAAAGTGCAATGTGGCATTCCAGGCACTTTTTGTCCCAGTATTCAAGCCGCTGTTCGATCTGAAATAAGCTGGTTGTTTGCGCGGTTCCAGTTCAGAGATCATGTTTTCCTATAGCTTAACCAATAAACGCAAGACCAAATGGAGCGCTGTGATTGAGTTGGGACACAATGCTATTGGGTCTTGTGCAGAGTCTAGCATTCCACAAAAACAGCATTCGGGCGAATGATCAGTCAAGTGTTGTGAGAACATTGTGAGGATGGCAGAATACAAACTCTTTGTCTTTTCATGGAGGGTCGTTCCTTTGCCAGTTATTGTGTGTGCATCATTGTTGGTTAGCACTGAAGAGCTCTGCATGAGTCGGGGAGATCTAAGTGGTCCGAGTGAACTCTTGTTCAATTTGGACCAAGAGCTGAGCCAAGGTATTTCTGTCGGGCAGCAGTTGTTACAGCTGCCTCCCTATGAATTGCCACTGTAATGTCTCTGGAGGCAATACTACCCTGTGCCGAAAGGTAGTTACTGACATTTTGAGGAAGAAACCCTTTAAGAGGATTAACCACATCCTTTGCTGGAACCACCTGGCCCTGGGGAGACACATATAATGTCCCGGGCTGCAAAAAGGTCACCTGCTCCCTTTCCCCCTGCGGCCCTCCTGCACTGGCTCCCTTTTGAACCACTATGGTCCCGGCTTCCTTGCCGGCCTTGACTACTCTGCCCGCTTCTACCTCTGTACCGCAGGCATGCTCATCACTTATGTGCGGACCACTGTCCCCTGCTCCCCCCGTAAGTCTATCACTGATGGCAATCTGCTCCACATTGCCACATTTAACATTCGCTCAGCTGTCAAACACTCTAACACTCGCTCAACTGTCAAACACTCCTCTGACATCTGTAACCTCCTTGAACTCCTGGATCCTGATGTTCTTGCCCTCACTGAAACCTGGTTCAAGGATAGCTCTATCACAGGTTTTGACGCACTTCTCTTAGAAGGCTAGAAGATACTCTCTCTGCCTAGACCAAACAGACCAGGTGAGGGAGTAGCTCCTGAATTGATCACTGTGTCTGTCATTCCCACACAGACCTACTCATCCTTTGAGTGCCTGGTCTGCAGGCTCCCCTTCTCTCCTAACTCCTCACTCCTGCTGGCCACCTTCTATCGCCCACCTGCTCAGCCCTCCCTCTTCCTCTCGGAATTGTCTGACCTGACCTCCTCTCTCCTTTGTTCCTCTTCTCAGCTCCTCCTACTGAGTGATCTCAACATCCATCCCGACTCACCTGATTCCTCAGGACCTTTCCGCAACCTTTGTGACTCTCTCTCTCTTTCCATCTTACCCTCACTGCCAAAGCACAGCGCTGGAAATACCTTGGATGCTCTCATCTCAACTGGCATTCCTCTATCTATCCCTCTCACTACTTCACTCTCCTGGACTGATCACTCTCTCCTCTCTTCTCACTTGAAGCTCTCCGATCCTCTGGCATCGGTAAGCCCGGCACGACTTCCCGCCCACAAGGTCATCCTACCAATGAAAAGAGTGTCAGTAGCTGCCTTTGCCTCCTGCTACTATCTTCATTCCACTCCTGTGGCTGACTCCCACCCTGACACACCACTCTCTCACTTTAACCTCTCAGTTTCCAACACTCTTGATGTTCTTTCCCCTGTCATGAGGGTATGACTGAAGCCTACCAAAAAGTGCAACTTTGGCACAACTCTGAACTGGCTGCCATTAAACGCGAGTGCAGAGCAGCCGAATAGAAATGGGATTCCTCAGGGTCATCCTCTGACACACTGGCCTGCCGCCCCCTGCAAAGGCAAACTCTGCATCCTCTACAAGAAAAGAGTATTTATTCAAGCCTGCATCTACGCCGCATCCAATAACACGGCCAAACCTTTCAAAGTCTGTAAGGAATCAGCCAACCCTACCACAGTCTCCTCCACCATTTCACCCACCCAGGCCCCTTGCTCGGCGCTGGCTGCACACTTCAACTCAAAAACACAGGATATCCTATACTCTCTCTCTTCCTCATCGCCTCATGCATCAACATCTCTTGTACCACCTTTGGCCACCTCCACCCCTCCCCTTCTTCTCTCTTTCTTACCCCTATCACACCTGAGGAGGTCACTAGACAAGTCAGGTCTATGAAAGCCACTTCCAAGCAGGTGGGACCCATGTTCCTCCAAAACCACCAAGGACAACATTGACTCTCTCACCCCAGCCTTGGCTGACCTCTGCAACCCATTCTTCGCTACTGGAGGCTTCCCCACTGCTCTTTAGCACTCCCCTGTGCACCATCTCTTCAAAAATCCTTCTGGTGACCCTTCCATTCTGGCCAAACATAGCCTGATCTCTATCACTCCTTTTCTGTGCAAACTCTTAGAGAAGTTGGTTATTTCCCATTTTACCCTCCACACGGAATCTGTTGGCTACTTCCATGACCACCAGTCTGGCTTTAGAGCATCCAGAGGCACAGAAATTGCTCTTAAGCACACCTGTGAAGATCTGCTCTCAAATCTTGATTCTAACTCTCCCTCGGTCCTCATTGTACTTGCCCTCTCCTCTGCCTTTGATACAGTGATCCACAACATCCTGATCGCACGTCTATGTGATACCCTGGGCATCACTGCGTGGCTATACTCCTTTCTCTCTGAATGCCCATGCCAAGTGGAACTAGGGTCTTTTCTCTCCCCTATCACTCTCTCTACTTGTGGTGTCCCCAGGGATCTAACCTAGCCCCCTAGTTATTTAATGGCTACATGGCCCGCCTGGCCCGTATGATAGCCACCTTTATTTCCAACTCTCAGTGTTATGCGGATGACACGCAGCTCTCCTTCAGGATACCCTTGATCTCTTCCTCACTGATACCAGACTGTGCTGCAAACAACCTCTGCCTCCATGCCAGTAAAATGCCAGAAATTGTTCTCATTGGGAAACCTGCTCCTGCCTTCCCTCTTTCTCTCTGGCCGGCCTCCCTTGGCCCTGCGCCTCCACCTACCAACGAGGCAAAAAACCTAGGGGTCATCTTTGACTCCACTCTCGCCTTCTCGTCTCACATCATGAACATCACTAAAATGCCCCACTAACAGCAGGCCCTTCTCAGAGGTATTCTCCCTTTTCTCACCTACCCCCACAGACTCACCGTCTACAGAGACCTTCCCATCTCTAGGCTTAACTACTGCAACAGCCTCTTTCTCAACATGCCCTCTTCTACTCTCCGTCCTCTTCAACTCATCCGGAAATGAACCGCAAGACTTATCCTTGGCCTCAAGCCCAGGGGCCGCACCGCTCCGGCGGTAAAATCACTTCACTGGCTCCCCGTGGCTGCAAGGATTAAGTTCAAGACCCTTTGCATTGTCCACAAGGCTTTCTGGGGCCTGGGCCACTCTACCTACAACACTCTCTTCCTAAATACTCGCCTACCCGAGCCCTCTGCTTGTCTTTCTCCAACTCTCTGCGGGTGATTCGCTTCTCCAAGCAGAGACTTTGTGGGGAGATCTTTATCCTCTGCAGGTGTCTCCCTCTGGAACAGCCTCCCTGCCTCTCCATATCTTGAGCCTGATCTCTGTAAATTACAGCTTTCCTCTTCGCCTCCTCCTCTCTCCCCCTCCCCTTCTAACCACCTCTTCCTGCTCTCTCACTCTCTCTCTTCTACTTCTGCTCAGTTTCGCTGCCTGGCTGCCTGGTGCACCTACAGAGCCTCACAGGTCCCAAGCTTTCCTCGCCAGTCTCCTGCACTTGCCCCCGGGCCTTGCACTTGCTGCAGCACTACTGCACTTTGGTTACGACCCATGAGAGTGGTATCTCTCTGCACTTAACCCATGTTCTGAAGGGGCTGGGTGCACTTGACGCTATTTCCCCACTCATGCACTTCTTTTTCTGTCCACCTGCATGAACTGAATGTACCATGCCTAGTAAGATCCTTTGTCTTGTCTTTCTTATGTCTTTCCCTCCCATACAGGGTTGTGCACTGGGATATATCCCAGCTGCTGACAGTTATCCATCTACAGTTCCTTGTGACTCTACCTTTCTAGCCCGGGAGTCCTTCACAATATCTCTCTTACTGGAAAACATGTTTTGTGTGCTCAAGTTGGTACTGATACCACTGTTACCCTAGTAGTAACTGGAAATATTAAAAGTACTTTAAAATCATTTCTCTTCTATGTGCTGCTCCTCAGAGCTGAGCTGCAGCTTCATTAATACAGTAGTTGTTTGCGATAAGTATATTACAAGTGTCTATAAATGCAATATACAGTGTAAGTGTCCTGGCTGTGTAAATCAATTAACTGTGGCTCTAGTCTACAAAATGTGTAAGTACATTAACTGTGCCCTTATTCTTCAAAATTAAGTTAAAGAATTTTTTTGATGAATTAATGATCATATTTGCAGAGCATATTTCCAATCACTGTCTAATGTCCATTCTCTTTTGTTTTAGCTCCAGTTGTTTGGTCATAAAGATGGCTTTGGAAACAACACTGTTGGTGTTCCTCCTGCTGGGGGCGTTCTCCGGCACCTTCTCCCAAACACAATGCAAACCCCCTGATGGAGAGAGTCGTTCTCAGACTTTCCAGCGACAGCATCACGACGGTCCGAAGACAAAGCATGGAAACGATTACTGCGGTGCAATGATGAACATAAAGTGTATGACAAACCAGGATCCCCCGATGACAAAGTGCAAAGAGACCAATACGTTTATCCACACCCCAAAGAAAACCATCCAATCGGTGTGCAGCATTGGCGGCAAGCCTTACCAAGGTAGCGCTAACCTGAGAGTAAGTAATGCGCCTTTCAGTGTCACGACCTGCAAGATCAAAAGAAAATCTGGGACCCACCCATGCCAGTACAAAGCAAAGTCTTACACCAGGAAAATCATCATTTGGTGTGAAAATGGATTGCCTATGCACTATGATGAAGGCATAATTGTACCAAAATAAAGCAGATGATTTACACCTGTTCCTATTACTATTTATTTTCTCAACAAAACCATGTAATTTTGGGAAGAAATGCAGAACCATCCAAAAAATGTATTTTATGTTGCAGTCGGTTGGCTTTCATTGCACTAAAACAATTAGCGTTTAGATGGGGTCTGGTAAGCGCTTCTACTATTCTGCAGTATTTTTGAACTTATCTTGTTGATACAATAAATTGTATCTCATCCTACGAAACACACCTCTCAACAAAGTTCACTATTTTGTGTAGTGGCCGCCGGGGCAGATCATCCACAATGGGCGATAGAACATTATCCTGCGAACATCGGCTATCATGGACCAGCCAAAACCCGCTAGTAAAAACTCTGTACACTCCTGGGCTTGCTTAACTGCGAAACAGTTGCAGTTCCTGGGTGAGTATCCCCAATGGGTCATGTAAGGCTGGGGGGCATTTTGCTGCAACCGGCTGAGCAAGCACGGTTGGGCTGTCTGTAACTAGGTCAGCAGCCTGCAAGCACCCATGTCTGGCTGCTAAGCACTTAGATGCTGACAAACATGGAGCAGTTGACAAACATGATGCACTTTCCTTAACAAATAATAGGTTGAATATGCCATCCTCAGGCCTTGCAGAAGCCTGCCAGCCTGCACTGAGTACTGTAACCGCCCGACAACCCAAAAGAAAAAAAAACCTCTAGGGAAAGCGGCTCAGTGCACCATTTTGTGAGAAGAACAAGAGCTTTATTTTGTATACAAAAAGGAAAAGGCAACAGGGTATTAAAAGTCCACTGCTCTAGAGCTCTCTTCTTCAAAGCAAACCGCACGTTATAATTGCGAGAATCATCATTCGTGACATATACAATATACAGGGTGCAGCCCCAAACATCATTGGCTGCTGCCTATTTACATACTAGTAATCACATACAAACCCCTAGTTCATTGGTTGCGTCTTCTCTGACTCCAACGCCTTCACACGTGGGTGATGGTCTCTTCTCCATGGATCACTGAAAAATGATTGGGTATGTTTCTGAAAACACTGTCCTGCCTTAAGACCTAATCACGTGATGTGCACCTGGCCGTCAACATGCGCTCAGTGGATAACATTGTAGTTAGACTGGTCTTTACGAATAAAACTTCCCTTTTCTCACCCCAGACACAGAGTTGGCCTCCCCATCGTAATCCTATGAGAGTTGCCATCATATTTTGCTCTCCCTGATACCCTCCCACTAATCAGTCTAAATAGTGAACTGGTAGTTCAAATGGGATGGCCAGTATCCTGGGGGATGCTAGGGTCCTAAATCGCTGCTTGTGTTTTGGCAGCTGAAGACCTTTTTCTGGCTCCCATGGGTTTGTCCTTCACAATCTGCCGCAACCCTTACTCTTGTTGGGCCGCTCGCATTCCTTTCTAATTTTGCAAAAGCTCAAACAAGATTTATTCATGTGTGTTTCTGTTCACTACTTCACCTGGGGTGGGGGAGGAATATTCACCCACAAAGCCTTGTTGTTTCGTGCTTCCAACAGAGCCTGCAAGGTTTCAGGCCTACCTTTGAATATGGTGTCAGACATCCATTCTATATAAATATTGTGCACATGCAATGTATTCACCTAGCCTTCTATAGAGCTTGTTGGTTGTTTGCCTTATAAAGTCCTATAATAAATGTGCCCTGTGCCATTTACCTATACCGCAAGTACCCCCTCCACCCACTCATGTGGATTTCCCACGTATTAGTACACTTTCCACAATCAAAATCATTTGGGAGGTGCTGGGATCTGAACGTGCATCCCAACAGTCCAACCTTTAGGTAATTCTCCATTTACTAACCCCACCTTCTCTCTCTCCCTATCCGCTTCATCCTTATGGACCCACACGCTACATACATGGTGCAAGCTTTACCCATCCCGGCATACTTCTCTGGAGTGCATGTGAGATAAATACATCCTCCATCACCCACTAAATAAACCCAATGCTCCCTGTAATTCTCCAGGTCTGGTGGGGGTGAAGTCAGGGTACACGAGGGATGTTTTGGTCATTCAATTCTGACCAAACATGGCTTACTTGGGTCCTCTTTCTGAACTTGCCTGTTCTTTGTACCTGGGAGAGCAATTCTTACCCCGATAGAAACCATCATCTTTGAACTCTTTGACACAGCATCGAAGCATCATTTGGCACGTACAAAATGACACTGAAAAGGAGCACCACGATCGAGACAAATATTATCACCAATGTAACAGCCATGTTGGTGCCTATGAAAATAATGTATCGAATGAGTCTTCAGTCTGAACCACCGCCACGCCTTCGATGCCAGTTTTCAACTTGTGCAGGGCCCCTATGATATGTGTAAGTGACCAATTTTCTGCATTATTTGGGGGGAGGACGTATGTGCATCAAGACAGTCCAATTTATTTACATATGTCCCTCCCTCCAACGCCATCAGAAGATCCAGGTCGTACCAGTTCTGGCGTGTCATTAACCGGATCACCCTCAATTTGCTCTTGATAGCATTCATGCCAGTATCATTTGTCAGCTGGATCATCTTCCATCTCACGATCTGCAGCCATTTGTTGCAGCCTCGACTCCTGGCATCAGAAGGGAGGTGAAGAACACCTCTGTTTTGGTGTACAGGCGATATTTATCTGGAATTGCTTTAAGCAGTTTGAAGAAATCTTTGGACAAGTAATTCGACTGCTTCTTCCAGATCTTCAGTGAACACTTCCTCCTCTTTGCCTCCAGGGGTTGGGTCAGAACTTGATTCTATCGCTACATGCCAGGCTTAGATGAAACTTAGATGAGCTTCAGGCACCACGAGAACAGCTGAGTGCAATGTTGTTAGTGCACAGGTGCCTCGCCAGGATGATGGGAGCTGCAGATATGCTTGCTGGCTGCACATCCAGTAGAGATCCATAAGGGCTGATGTTCCTCCTGCGAGATCTGGAATGAACAGTGTTTTATTGCATTTGGTTTGCATGCCCCCGGAACTGTTCCGTGCTCTCGGAAACAAATCTCATATTATTCCACTGCTTGGACCTTCACTAGAACTTCTTGTGTCTCAATCCATGTCAATTTTGAAACATATGTGGCCCATATTGGGAAACAGTTATTATGGATAGTCCATATCACTTAATCTCTGAACCATGTGACCCCTCCTACTGCGCAGCTCACCACTGCATGTTCCCGACTGTTTGACACAAACAAACACTCCATCCAATTGTAGCAAGAGTCGCGGCTTACATTGAGGGGTGCTACCTTCTTTGGCATATTGTTCTTCATCCATGTCCATTCATACAACTTGTGCCCCTGGAATAGACTGCAAACCCAACACAGTGCCAGATGAGCTAAACAATGGGCTTCCACGGATGACATTTCCTAGGGTGCTAACATTTTGGGCACCCCTGATGCGTCAGGATGAGGGAGCAGACATAGCTCCCATTACACCTCTGTATCACCACCAAGCTCATGTGGCTGTAGCACGTTACTAAATTCTGGAAGGTGCACATCAGACATTGTATCAAGAACTACTCCTTTGTACTGAGCATACTCATGTTCTTCATCAAATCCCCTTTTAAACTGCAACTTTAATTGCCATAATATTGTGTCATGTGTGTGTTCTTATAGAATTCACTACAGTGGTCATAAAATCATCAGTACGTGTTGTGACTATTTCCACATCCCCATGTACTACACCCCCCCCATTTATATGCCTCAACCATATAAACATACTTGACAAATTCAAAAATATACCAGACAGAAATACTCAGACAAGATAGAAAAAGAACTGTAACACAGCGAGACCTAAAAAACAACTAGAGCGTACTGAAAGCAGAACAATTAAACAGTGTGTTATCAATGGAAAAAATATTTTTGGTGTTTGAATGTACACAATTACTAGAATAACTGTATTAATACCATACTACACACATATACATACATATATATTGAATCGACAACACAGTAATAGAAGTTTAAAAACCCAACTATAACAATGAACAAGTGGTCATAAAATGTGTTTCCGTCTTTGTACCAGTATTTACAAAAGACGTTCAGGTAATATACTCATAGAAGGAGGTGGTGTATGGGGTGCTTTCCGGACATCAGAAAGATGTATCCAATACCACAGTTCCTTCTCCTTGACTGCAAGTGGAGTGGCATACACTACCGTATAAGGTCCATTATAGTGTGGCTCACTCCACCTGCAGACAAACACTACATCCCCGGGTGCAGCTGGAGTGGTGGTGGGCTTGCAGAACCTGGTGCAGCGCTGTTGTCCTCTTCCCCTCGTCATGGTGCAATCTGTCGAGAAAGACATTTTGTTAATTCTGTGAGATATGATTTGAACTCCTCTCCTAGAATTGATGCAGCCCTGTGAGCATCAGATGCTCTACACACAGGGGATAGTGTCATGTGCGCATCTCCCCGTGACTATCTTGTGAGGGGAGAGGTGATGGTCCTTACAGGGCTGGGTCCTTAAACTGAAAATGGCCAAAGGTAAGCAATGGACCCAATTTTTCTAAGTGTGGCACACAGTTAAGACAACTTAGCCTTCAAGAGGCAGTACATGTTTGAACAATGTTGTTGGCCTGGGGATTGTAAGTGAAGCACATCTTGTGTTTAATCCCTTAAAGAGCTGCAATTTCTTTAAAAAGTTAATTGAATAAGTGGGAGCCATTTTCACTTTTACAAGTTTCCCACACTTCCCATCGGGGAAACACTTCTCTGACCAAAAATGTAGCTGCCTATTTGGCATCAGTGTGTGCGTATGGACCAGCCTCAATCCAACGGGAGAAAGGACACACCACAACTATGAGATAACGAAAGGTATTACACCGTTCTTCCTTTTCTGCAAAATCAATGTGGAGATCTCGAAATGGGCTAATTGGATGTGGCAGTGTGCCCCTCAATGTCCTTAGGGTGTGTCCAGTGTTGTATGTCTGACAAATCACACAGTTAGATGTAAACATTTAGTAGTTCCTGTATATTTGGCACATACTAATCAGCAGCGATATGCTGCTTAGACACATGTGAGGGGTAGTGGAACTGATCAAATGCTACTAAAACCAATTCCTGGGGCATGGTCACTTTCCCTGTGCTACCCTGTCTCCATACTAGGTCCACAGGCGACTGCATACCCCCTCCTTTGTCACAGTAATGTTTCACTCTGGGGTGCTTGGGCCTGTAATTCAATAACGTCAGTAATGGGTAACAAAGTATGCAGAAACCTCTATAATTGCATACCAACAAGTGTTGGGTGTTAAGGGATATCTGGCACTGGTAAAGTTGCAGCCAATTTCAAGGCCGTTTCCATGGCTTCAGTGCCAAGAAAAATGAAGTCCATGCCATTAGTATGGGTGGCACACTTGACGATAGTGCCAAGTTCTGGCTGTGAGAGAGAATGGATCAGTCTATCTAAGAGGGCTGTATGCTGTACTGGGGATCCATCCGCTCTCCGAAATCCCTCTTCTCTTCGATCTTGACAATCCCAAATGCACAGTTGTCATCTAATATGCCGAGTTAGAATCAATCGTTACTCGGCATCTCTGTGCTGTCTCTAGCGCATCATTCAGAGCAATCAGTTATGCCGCCTGGGCAGAGTAATGCCCCGGTAGCCTCCGTTGGAAGAAAACCCTGTACTCTCCATTAATCAATCGGACCACTAATGCCACAATATGTCGCTGGCCAGTCTCCTGATCAACAGCCGATGAGCCATCAACAAAAAACACAGCTCTGTCATGTAAGGCATAATCACACGCTTTAGGATTGTCCTCATCCTGTCCTTCATGCATGACACAGCCATGAACGTCATCATCTTCAAAAGGTGACAGGGTTCACTGTCTTACAGCGAACAATGTGAATAGATGGTCTAGACAGGATAACTTCATATGCCAAGGACCCACTGTGGAGTTAATGTGGACTTGAACTTCTCTAGTACCGCAAATACTGCGTGTTCTATGTACAGAGTCACTGAGCGTCCATGACAATTGTGGCTGACTTCTCAATAGAAAAAGCAGCTACAGCTAACACTTGTTCACAGAGAAACCGTCCTTGCATGACAGAATCTAACATTCCACTAGAGTATGCCAAAAGTTTATGGCCCATAGAGCTGGGTTGTGTCAGTACTGCCATCATCATTTGGCGGTCTGGGTGAAAAAAGGTAAAACTCTTTAGTGTAATCAGGGGTTGATAAAACAGGGGCAGTAGAAATGACATTTTTCAATTCCTGAAACCTGGTGAGCATCTCGTCAGTCCAAATAACAGTATTTTTTGTGTGTTAGGCTGCGCGTTCTCGTGTCACTCTCTTACTATTGACTGAAATCAATTTCCCTAAATACAACACTTGCTGACAATACTGTAGGTTCACTCTATCCACCTTGTATCCTGTGTCGGACAACAACTGCAATAATATGATGGAATCTTCCCTACACTGTTGCTTAGTATTGCTACACACCAACAATTCATCCACATATTGAATGATGTTACTGGGCACTTGAATATTATCCAAATCATCGTGCAGAACCCTGTTAAAAATACTGGGGGATTCAGAGTACCCCTGTGGGAGCCTAGAATGTTGGAACCGCCTACCGGCAAATGTGAATGCAGTGAAATATTGTGAATCAGGATGTAATGGGAGCGAGAAGAAGGTGTTCTTCAGGTCCACGACAGTGAAGTGTGTAGTCACCGTGGGTATGTTGCACAATATCGTGTGCAGGATTAGATACCACAGGAAATTCTGCCTGTACCACATCCTTGATATGATATGATATGATATGGCATTTATAACACGCCTATAGACAAGTGTTTCAAGGTGCGACGAGGCAAGGGAGGGGGAACAGGGGAAGACAGATAACGATCCTACTAGGCCAGGTGTCATTCAGATCATGCAAGTGCATGGGAAGGGGGAAAAGGGAAAGTGCGAGGGTGAGGGGGAGCGGAAAGTGCAGTACATGGGATAGAAGGATAAGAATAAATAAACGGCCAGCTAGTGGCAAGGTAAGTGCAGGCGTAAGTGCAGGTATGGGGACTGTCCTTAAGGGGGTATGAATCCTGGATGAGTCTCCAACTTGCCCCCTCTTCAATTTCTTTACAGAGTAAATAGCCGCATTGCACAGAGAATTGGACGGGACTATAATACTCTGGAGAAAAAGGGCCATAATATGTCATAATTGCGGGAAGCTGCTCTTCCTCTTCCAACTTATCCACCTTATACCACTCCTCCTCCCCTGCTTGTGAGTGTTCATACTATTGGTCAGATCGTACCGTCCCACAATCCAAACTGTCTGCCTGCATTCTCGTTCTGTCCTTCTGTTAGGCAGAATCCAGTGCAGTTCCCTTAGAGAGCACTACACCAGATTAGGACTACAGGTGAGAGCAATAAATCCCCTTTGCTATCAGTCTGTACCACAAAGATTTAGTTGGTAGCTGTGGCTGAGCAGTCAGACTTATCTCAAGAGGAAGATGAGCAGTATTCAGGGTTTACACAATAGGCAGTACAGTACTATGGAGCAAGGAAACACTGACCAAAGATTTGTATCAAAAAGAGAATATATTTGTTCTATACACATCTAGTTCCAACACATAGATCACAGTTGATAAAGTAAGTAAAGTTTTGTCAAGAAAAAGCATATACAACTCCCTATTCAATTGTAGACAAGTTTGCGCTAAAGTGAAAACTGAGCAAAACGGCACAGTGAAAACCAACTACAAATGGCACTCTAGCAATTCAACGAAAGGGAGGGAAAGCACAAGTTAAACCAAAATATCTTCAGACACCCCCTAGCAATACTCCCCTGAAGTTATGTGAACAAGTAATGCACAGTCACACTTTAGCCAAAAGATAAGTGAATGAAAACTGAGCAAAATGGCACTCCACAAGTTAAAACAGTAGGAAGGAAGAGGGGTTTAGAAGATTTAGGTGCATCAACACATTTATCATTGAAAACCAATCTAGTGAGAGCAGATCTAACAAATCAGCCAGAGTCAATAGGCCTGAGCCAAAGTCAGTGGTACAGGACCAAGAGCTTAGGAGCAAAAATGTTCTTGTAGCTGCAGTCAAGTCTTTAGTAGAAAAATATTGAAGAGGTAGATGCGAGGCGAAAGACAATGTTAAGAGAGAGGGCAGCCGACCCCACAAGTAGTTAAAGGATTGAAAACACCTTTAGGGCTACTACGGAGAAAGGGTGGCCTGGCGGAACAATGTACCTTAAACGTGTAGACATGGCTCCTGCGGTGGCGGTTGTTCCTGGTAGTTCCTGCAGGTCGAGGGGTCCAACAGAGGAAGAGAGACTCTCGTCGTGGAGGAAGGTTCGAGTCGCTGCACTACCCAGGGATGAAACCAGCCACCAAACGAAGTTTAAAAGGTACGCTCCTTTTAATCGCGGTCCGGGTCGATAGCTGCCTGGCTATCCGGTCTCCAACTGCTGGACACTGTCGATTCAAACAAGGCAGGTCGAGGAAGCGATAGGTGAACTGGTTGAAGAAAAGTGGTGAGACGATCCGGCGGGGCTTCGCCGGTGGTGTAGATGCTGAAGATGTCTGTGGCTTCTCTCCCCTTCGGTTCCGTATTTCCAGTGGCAAAGTCTTGCTCTTCCAGTCCTCAGGACCCTGCTTTTATGCAGAAAGAGACCCATTCATACAGCCTAGCTGTCACTCACACAGTGGAGTGGTCTTCTTTGCGGGAGACCCTCCAGCCTATCAGGTTAGAGTGCGACCTGAGTTGCTGTGGCAACTCTGTCCAGGGGTTCTACTCCCCCTCCCAAACAACAGACCCACCCCAGACTCAGAGGCGCCGAACGGAGGGCTTCTTGGCAGAAGCCCGCCAAAAGAGCGAAAAAAGGATCCCTGACCTGGGTTAGGATTTTAGAGCAAGACACGAGAAAGAAATTATATCAAAGTTCTGGCAAATAAAACCTACCGGAGTAAAGTTAATAATAAAATAAACCGGCGGTATGTTAGAGGCTATCAGTAAAAGTGTTAGCCTCAAACAATGGAAAAATCCCATAGGGAGATATTCGCGAACGAATATAAAAGGTAGTAACCACTGCCACCAGCCAGAAACTTTGTAGAGGGGGACTGTAAGGTACCCTCTCGAAAATGAACATAGGGGAAAAACTATTAACCCCTTCCAGTACTTCCATTTTAAGATGGGCTGTATGGTTTGGTTCATAGAGATTGACTAGTAAAGTCAACAGGGACTTTACATGTCCTGGGAGGCAGTAGTCAGTCCCAGGGTATGGAGTCTATGTTTGGGGGTTGCTACGACACCCCTGGGTCACTGCACGGAAGGTGCTGTGTAACACATGTGCATAAAGATGGTTCCTATGGGTGAGAGAAAAGATCCCATAGGCATTAAACACAAAAATAGCCTAGAACACACATCACAAAGATGCCTAAGAGTGGGAAAAAGAGTCTCACTCTTAGCAGGTAAAAAAATAATAATAAACCCTTCAAATCCAGCAAAGCTGCTGGGGGACTCTGTAGGTAAGGGAAATTAGTCATGAAATGAGAATTCTCCCTAACACCTCCCTCTCGTTCTCTATGTGAACATCCTTGACAAAAGTGCTTTGTATTTGAAGAAAAATGTCTCCCGCCTTCCATTCGTCAGACCGTCCAGGTGCTCGTTGTCTGTCTCTTCTGTCTAACTTCAACCTGGCTAGTTCCTCTTCCACCTTTCTCAAAGCTTATTCCAACTCCTTCTGTGATTTCCCATCTCTTTCTTCCAGGGCTCTAACTCTCGCAGTCGCCATAGGGTTGGGGAGGTTACGATACTGGGCCTGTGTGGGCGGTGAGGGTGCAGTAGCAGGCAAAGGGAGATAGTTAGGATTTGTGTATCTTGATGCGGCACAGGTGGGGCAAAAACCTAGCAGGGTAAGAGACTGATCTGTTCCTGCAGGGAATACTGGAGCCGGGGGGGGCCTGGAGCATTCGGGGTGGTAGGCGTGGTTGCAGTTGGGACACAGGTGGTGATCAGCACATTAACCGTTTTAGGGTGATTGAAGGGACATCTTCCAAATATTCCACAAGTTTGCACAATTCGAGTACTTCCTTCCTGTTTTTAAACGTTTTACCCTCTATAACCATTCCTTATTGTACTTAAGGATTTTTTCTTGATACAAAGGAAGAACTTCACACACCAACTCCGACTGGGTTACCGGCTCCATTGTAGCTGCCCCTCTATCACCACTATATAATACTTCTGTTGGCCGACCCCAGAACCAACGGACTGTTCTCCCCTTTTAGCCCCGCTCTCTTGTTACAAGTCCCTGCTACCAATGCCTCTACCACAACTACTTCTCGTCATCATGCCCTCCTTACAATGGGCAGACGGTTCACAGGCCCACTAAATGCAAAGAGCCAACATCCGTATTCTTTTTCCTTCATTACACGGCACTATCTTCTTCCCTAGTTAAAGGGTTCTGTTACACCACAATCCTCGATATTATAATCAAGCCAACCTATACATAATGTCACGCCCTCAAACACTCACTCTCCACTCTCTTACCCCACTAGTTTTTTTCATTAAAAGATGCACTTGCATCTACGTGCCCTCCCGAAATCCTCCATCATAGGGTCCCATCAATGGCCTGCACAATCCGGGAAAGCACCCTGCTCCAAAGAACAGGCAGGGATTCTGATAACACGGCTCCTGTAATCCTTTCCAAGGTGTGCAAAAGGGACTGGTTGCTGTAAGTGAGCACAACCCCCCTGTATGTGCAGCCAGGAATCCTCTATCCTCGCTGGGGAGTCTGGGATCATGTTGGGGTCACCAATTTGTAGAGTAACCTCTCAAAAACCAGACCAAAAAATAACAACATTCTGGGGAAAAAGGCTTGTTGCACCCTTTTGTGAGAAGAGTAAGAGCTTTATTTTGTATACAAAAAGGAAAAAGCAACAAGGTATTGTAAGTCCATTGCCGTAGAGCGCTCTTGTCTTGAAAGCAAATAGCATATTAGAACTGTAAGAATCGTCATTTGTGGCATATACAATATACAGTGTTCCTCCCCCACCCTCCTTGGCTGCTGCCTATTTACATACTACTAATCGCGTATGGACCCCTAATTGGTTGCGTCTTCTCTGACTCTGTCTTCATGCATGGGTGATGATTTATTCACCTTGGATCACTGTAAAATGATTGGGTAGGCTTCTGAAAACACTGCCCTGCCCTAAGACCTAATCACGTGATGGTCAGTATGGTCCCTTTTCTCATCCCAGACACTCAGGCGCCCCGTCATGCCCCCCGTCGTTATCGTCTAAGAGTAAGCATCATCCTTTACTCTCCCCGGTACAAATCACAGACTTTGTTGTCCTCTGCTTCCTCCTTATCAGCTACCCCTCAAGGGCATGCCCGGGATTCCTGCAGGTCCCACTAATCAGTCTAAATAGTGAAGGATTTAGGAGTTTTGCTTATGGGCAACTGGTAGTTCAAATGAGATGGCCATTATCCTGGGGGTGGGGGGGGGTGCTCGTGCCCTAAATCTCTGCTTGTTTTTTGGCAGCTGAAGACCTCTGCCCTGGCTCCCATGGGATTGTCCTTCACAACCGGCCGCAGTCTTTACATCTGTTGGGCCACTCACATTCCTTACTAATTTTGCAAATCTCAAACAAGATGTATTCATGTGTGCTTGTGTTCCCTACTTCGCCTGGGGTGAGGCGGAATATTCAACCACGAAGACTTGTTGTTTCGTGCTTCCAACACAGCCTGTGATGATTCAGTCCTACCTTCGAATATGGTGTCAAATATCCATTCTATATAAATATTGCAATGTATTCACCTAGCATTCTATAAAGCTTATTGGTTGATTGCCTTATAAAGTCCTATGATAAACGTGCCATGTGCCTTTCACCTATACCTGAAAGTCTCCCCCCCTGTACCTGCCCATGTTTATTTCCCCCATGTTAGTACACTTTCCGCAATCAACATCTTTTGGGAGGGGCTGGGATCGGGATCTGAACATGCATCACAACATTTGCCACTTGCCCTCTTTGTTGCAGATCTTCCAAAATGTGCTGCTATGCCACTACACAGAATGGAGAAATACCTACTGTATTATAATGTGTGTGGGCGATGTTATGCAGTGTTGGTGTCTAGTGGTGTGTGTGGAGATGCAGACATTCTTCACTGTTTCCAGATCAACATTCCAGCTCTCCAAACCAAACCACTTCATCCCCATTGGTCCTACTCACAACACCATATACAGTGGCACAGGTTACTCTGTACTCCTTTTACCCAAACACTGAGTGCCTACAATAAAGACCTCACATTGCTCAATGTGGGCAACACGAGTTATCAGAATCCAATGGGATCAGATGTGAAAGAAGCCCACAGTTCTTTGTAATTTTGAAAACTTTGTTAATTAATACTGTCACAGATGATCGTAAGAATACCCAGGCTCCAGAGATTGGTTCAAGGGTTTTCATTTCAAACTTGGCAATCAATATGATGGTTTGATGGCAGCATGCTGAATTGTGGCACACTAAGGGACATCCCTCTCTCATCTCTCATGGGTGTCTTGTCGCCCTAAAATGGTTGTCCCTAAACCCCAGGTGCCAGAAAACATCAGGTCTCTGTGTTCTTGTCTGCAAGACAAAATGTAAATCTATCGATGGTACTGACACCAACGGCACACATTCATCTTCCTTTTGAAAACAATCGGGGGTGTTACAAGGGCTAACGAATACCTTGTTTCAGAAGTCACTCAATGACCGGGGTTATACCTTCCTCAGCTTCCTGTTTTAATGGCTATTGGGGATGTTTTTTGGAGGAGTCAATTGTAGTCTTAACAGGATCTCCATTGCAAATGTAGCCATTTCATTATCATGAACAGACCCTGTGGGAAGCCACTTCTTAATTGTTGAAAATCAGGTGACCACTCTCCAGTCTCTGGTGTTCAGGGTCGGACTGGGACAACACAGGAGCCCGGGCAGCAAAACGAAAGTGGCCCACTAGCCCCCAGCCCCAGAAAATAGCCCACATTAGAAAAATGCAATTACAACATTTTTTTATAGCATACCATCTAAAATAAATCATCTCTAGGGACCAGCAATTTTGGAATGGAAGGCACAGTGAGATTAAATGAGTTACAGAGGATCACATACTTTGGTTAAATGTTGAAACCTGAATATGACCCCTTCTCCAATTTGCACACCTGGCCACACTATTGTGCAGCTTAATTTGCACAGCAAGATAAACATTCGTGTGAATATGTGGGTTTGAAGATCTGAAAATATTATCTGTTTCATAGTGATGACTTGCAATGTAGACACACTTTATGATGAACCAAAAATACATCCACCTAACTAAATGTACATATATATTTTGTAAAAAAATTAAAATGAATAGAGATGCAAGTTACTCAAAAAGAAGGTGATTGAAGCTTTGTTTTTCTATTTTAAGTGGAAGAGTAGAAGTATCACTATGCACAGCGATATGAGACCAAGGACCTAATTACGAATTTGAAGGAAACTGAAAAGAAGAAGCAATAAAACAACCTCCTTTTTTCAGCACGTCTGATTATGGGTTGAGTTATTTCCTCTGGAGTTAATTCTTCTATGCTCCAATGAAGTCACATGGGACCCACTCGCTCAATCAGGTGGAAATTCACTAGGTACTACTGGTGGTAATTTCATTCTGTTCGAAGGAATTAGTACTGCAAACACCTTCAAACTTTGAATGCAGTCCTACATCTGCTTTTGCTTTTACTACTGTACTCCCAAAAATCAAAATACAAATAAACTTGTGATGAAGTCACTTGCTCATGGTCATTATTTGACAGGTATGCAGGTGTATAAAACAAACTGAACGGCACAGCTTTGTGAGGGAGCATGAGGGGAGTGGATTTCTTTGCTTACCTTGTGATTGCATTTTATAAACACCAACTTGTTTCGATCTTATGAATGACAACCACTTGAAAACCTGATATTTGTGAACAGAGTATGAAGCTCTGTGTGAGAAGCGAGAACATTCTTACCCAGAGAATCCACGATTTCTTAATAACGGAGGAAAAAGATAAAACGCTGCAGCATATAGGGAGATAACTGGGTTAGTCACTCACACTACAAAACTAGACCTTCTGTTTTGTGCAAGGTCACTATTACTCCCTTAGTTATGAACTGTACTGCTAGTGCATGGTGGTGTGAGTCCTCAGGAACAGAGACTCATGCTCTAAGAAGCGCCCTGAGTCCCCTTCACACTCTAGTTCATTCACCTTAGCACACTTAGCAAACATCTAACCAACACCCTAGAGTCCACAAATGCCTTTGTTATATTTAGTTGAGCTTGTGCTGTACCTGAAACCCCACACAACCCCACTCAAGTCCTCATTGAGTCCTTACTATGGAATGAGCCTTGAACAAGAAACTAATGTTCCTAGGAGTGACCCAGTGGACACCATAAAAGAAATCTCAAAAGCAGCAAAAGTATTAATCACTATATGTGGTACAAAACAAATCAATCGAGTGTCTAAAGAGGACTCAGTCTGCATTGTCCTCTATACAAGAAAACCCACAACTACCTAAAGGCAATTTGTGGGCACTATACAAAACGTGATTTGGTGTGTCATTGACAAATAACCTCTCAAGCTCTTAGAGGTGATTGGGTGTGCATTGGACTATACAAGAACATCAATTGAAACCCCTGGAGAACACTCACAGTGCTTATACTGAAATCTCACTAGCTACAAGACGTGGTCAGTGTGGGGTACAAATGAAAACATACTAAAACCTGGATTTGGTGCAAACCGTTCACTGTAGAAACAAATCCACTTAGCCTCAATGCTTGTAGGTGTCCACAAAAAAAGATCAAGCACCTAAAGATGATTGTTGTGCATATACAAGAAACTTCACCAACACTTATATCAGGCCTCAAAATGTTCACTCATAACTACACATTGGGCCTCATTACACGGATGGCGGTAAGGGATTACCGGCACCGGTAAGGGCACCGGTGCCGGTAATCCCTTACCGACCTACTACGAGGTCCCTCAGTGGGTCCCATCCTTAACGTGTGGTCAGACTTCAGAGCAAATAATGGTACCGCTACTTGCAGTACCGTTATTTGCTCCTTCCCCATTCCCATTGACCCCTATGGGGGCTCAAATGGGAATGTGGAAGGGCCTTGGTGAATGGGGAATTACCGCCCCCGCCAACCTTGGAATGGGGCGGTAATTCCGCCATTCACCATGCCGGACTCCGGCAGCAACCATGGCGCTACTAGCGCCATGGTTACCGCCACCCGTGTAATGAGGCCCATTGGCTAGTGATAATTGACTCCTGGTGAGTATGAAATGGTGTGCATGTAGAGAGGTGATGGGGTGAATAGCCTTTGGTGTCTGACCAGTAGCTTGAAACTACACATTTGTACCCCGGCCTACGTGATACTATGAGGAGGAAAGACATGGGGCCTCATTACGAGTATGGAGACAGCCATGCCCTTAATAAGGGCATGGCTGCCTCCATACCGGGTTCCAGTACCGGGTTCCTCCAATGAGGACTTACCGGGCCATTCCAACCTTGGAGGACCCGGTAAGTCCTCTTCGGAAAAACCCATCCCCATACCCATTTGAGCCCCCATAGGGCTCGATGGGAATGGGGAGGGAGCTAATAACGGGCCTTTTAAGAACGGGCCCATTATTTATTTATTTATTTATTTATTTATTTATTTATTTTTATATAGCGCGCAAGCAGCCCAGGGGCATTGAGGCGCTGTTACTTGCAAGAACTTAGTTACACAGGTACAGGCATGGTAGCGGTCGTTGACACATTATGAATACTACAAAACATCATACTGTTGTTACAGATATTGCACATAGTGATTATATTACAACTTATGCAACGGGTCATATGATAAGTATTCATGCTGATGTGAAGGGCCTTATGTGAAGAGGATGGTTTTCAAAGCTTTGCGGAAGGTCGTGAGGGAGGCCTCATCTCGGATAGTGGGAGGTAGGGCATTCCAGTGAGTGCGTGCGAGATAAGGGAAGCTGGATCCACCCACTCTGGCTCTTTTTACTAGTGGCACAGAGAGCATGTTGGTATACGGTGATCTGATTGGCCTGGTAGTGCAGACGGGGTGGATCGTTTGTGAGAGGTAGGCAGGAGCAGTGAGGTAAATGCACTTGTGGGTCAGTTTCAGGGCTTTGAAGACAATCCTTTCCTTTATTGGGAGCCAGTGGGCTAATTTTCTGGCCTCAGAAATGTGTTCTCTTTTGGCAATGCCTTGGGCTTCCCCGAGAGCATTGTTCTGTATTACTTGTAGTCTCTCTAAGTTTTTATTTGAGGTTCCTAGAAAGAGTACGTTACAGTAGTCTAGCCTAGAGCCAGTGATGGCTCTGGCTATATTGGTGCAGTTCTCTTTGGAGAGAAAGGGTCTGACATCGTTGATAAGTTTGGCATGATATGCAGCTGCGGAGGCTATTGCGTTGACTTGTCTATCCATGGATAGGCTGGAATCCAGGTAGACTCCCAGAATTTTGACAGAATCTGAGACAGGAATTTTAATGGTGTCGATGGTGAAGTGGCTGAATTGTGAGTCTAGGTTTTTTAGCATGTCGGGGGAACCTACCAGGAGGAGTTCAGTCTTTTCGGAGTTGAGGCATAGTCCAAGCCTGATTTGCATATGGTCTTTCCTTTCTGTAATGGCTTGGCAGGCGAAGAACGGTGGTCTGGAGGGTTGCCCAGAGCATTGCCAGTGGTTAAGATTAAGTCTAAACCTTCCAGCCATCACCTCTTTGTTTTTGCTATGTCACCCCGAGTGGGACGGGTATGCCCAGACGTGGGTCCCGTGCCTGCTGGGCCTAGAGACCCAAGCTACTCCTCACTGATGAGCCCCAACAAGGGCGAAACATGTTTGGGGATGCTTGTGGTCTCGTGCAGAAGGGATGTGGCCTAGCAGTTCGGGCTGGACTGCCCCTTTTGGGGTGGGGCCAAGCCTGATTTGCATATGGTCTTTCCCTTGTGTAATGGCTTGGCAGGTGAGGAACGGGGGTCTGGAGGGTTGCCCAGAGCATTGCCAGTGGTTAAGATTAAGTCTAAACCTTCCAGCCATCACCTCTTTGTTTTTGCTATGTCACCCCGAGTGGGACGGGTATGCCCAGACGTGGGTCCCGTGCCTGCTGGGCCTAGAGACCCAAGCTACTCCTCACTGATAAGCCCCAACAAGGGCGAAACATGTTTGGGGATGCTTGTGGTCTCGTGCAGAAGGGATGTGGCCTAGCAGTTCGGGCTGGACCGCCCCTTTTGGGGTGGGGCCAAGCCTGATTTGCATATGGTCTTTCCCTTCTGTAATGGCTTGGCAGGCGAAGAACGGTGGTCTGGAGGGTTGCCCAGAGCATTGCCAGTGGTTAAGATTAAGTCTAAACCTTCCAGCCATCACCTCTTTGTTTTTGCTATGTCACCCCGAGTGGGACGGGTATGCCCAGATGTGGGTCCCGTGCCTGCTGGGCCTAGAGACCCAAGCTACTCCTCACTGATGAGCCCCAACAAGGGCGAAACATGTTTGGGGATGCTTGTGTTCTCGTGCAGAAGGGATGTGGCCTAGCAGTTCGGGCTGGACTGCCCCTTTTGGGGTGGGGCCAAGCCTGATTTGCATATGGTCTTTCCCTTCTGTAATGGCTTGGAAGGCGAAGAACGGTGGTCTGGAGGGTTGCGCAGAGCATTGCCAGTGGTTAAGATTAAGTCTAAATCTTCCAGCCATCACCTCTTTGTTTTTGCTATGTCACCCCGAGTGGGACGGGTATGCCCAGACGTGGGTCCCGTGCCTGCTGGGCCTAGAGACCCAAGCTACTCCTCACTGATGAGCCCCAACAAGGGCGAAACATGTTTGGGGATGCTTGTGGTCTCGTGCAGAAGGGATGTGGCCTAGCAGTTCGGGCTGGACTGCCCCTTTTGGGGTGGGGCCAAGCCTGATTTGCATATGGTCTTTCCCTTCTGTAATGGCTTGGAAGGCGAAGAACGGTGGTCTGGAGGGTTGCGCAGAGCATTGCCAGTGGTTAAGATTAAGTCTAAATCTTCCAGCCATCACCTCTTTGTTTTTGCTATGTCACCCCGAGTGGGACGGGTATGCCCAGACGTGGGTCCCGTGCCTGCTGGGTTTAGAGACCCAAGCTACTCCTCACTGATGAGCCCCAACAAGGGCGAAACATGTTTGGGGATGCTTGTGTTCTCGTGCAGAAGGGATGTGGCCTAGCAGTTCGGGCTGGACTGCCCCTTTTGGGGTGGGGCCAAGCCTGATTTGCATATGGTCTTTCCCTTCTGTAATGGCTTGGAAGGCGAAGAACGGTGGTCTGGAGGGTTGCGCAGAGCATTGCCAGTGGTTAAGATTAAGTCTAAATCTTCCAGCCATCACCTCTTTGTTTTTGCTATGTCACCCCGAGTGGGACGGGTATGCCCAGACGTGGGTCCCGTGCCTGCTGGGCCTAGAGACCCAAGCTACTCCTCACTGATGAGCCCCAACAAGGGCGAAACATGTTTGGGGATGCTTGTGGTCTCGTGCAGAAGGGATGTGGCCTAGCAGTTCGGGCTGGACTGCCCCTTTTGGGGTGGGGCCAAGCCTGATTTGCATATGGTCTTTCCCTTCTGTAATGGCTTGGCAGGCGAAGAACGGTGGTCTGGAGGGTTGCCCAGAGCATTGCCAGTGGTTAAGATTAAGTCTAAACCTTCCAGCCATCACCTCTTTGTTTTTGCTATGTCACACCGAGTGGGACGGGTATGCCCAGATGTGGGTCCCGTGCCTGCTGGGCCTAGAGACCCAAGCTACTCCTCACTGATAAGCCCCAACAAGGGCGAAACATGTTTGGGGATGCTTGTGGTCTCGTGCAGAAGGGATGTGGCCTAGCAGTTCGGGCTGGACTGCCCCTTTTGGGGTGGGGCCAAGCCTGATTTGCATATGGTCTTTCCCTTCTGTAATGGCTTGGCAGGCGAAGAACGGTGGTCTGGAGGGTTGCCCAGAGCATTGCCAGTGGTTAAGATTAAGTCTAAACCTTCCAGCCATCACCTCTTTGTTTTTGCTATGTCACCCGAGTGGGATGGGTATGCCCAGACGTGGGTCCCGTGCCTGCTGGGCCTAGAGACCCAAGCTACTCCTCACTGATGAGCCCCAACAAGGGCGAAACATGTTTGGGGATGCTTGTGGTCTCGTGCAGAAGGGATGTAGCCTAGCAGTTCGGGCTGGACTGCCCCTTTTGGGGTGGGGCCAAGCCTGATTTGCATATGGTCTTTCTCTTCTGTAATGGCTTGGCAGGCGAAGAACGGTGGTCTGGAGGGTTGCCCAGAGCATTGCCAGTGGTTAAGATTAAGTCTAAACCTTCCAGCCATCACCTCTTTGTTTTTGCTATGTCACCCCGAGTGGGACGGGTATGCCCAGACGTGGGTCCCGTGCCTGCTGGGTTTAGAGACCCAAGCTACTCCTCACTGATGAGCCCCAACAAGGGCGAAACATGTTTGGGGATGCTTGTGGTCTCGTGCAGAAGGGATGTGGCCTAGCAGTTCGGGCTGGACTGCCCCTTTTGGGGTGGGGCCAAGCCTGATTTGCATATGGTCTTTCCCTTCTGTAATGGCTTGGCAGGCGAAGAACGGTGGTCTGGAGGGTTGCCCAGAGCATTGCCAGTGGTTAAGATTAAGTCTAAACCTTCCAGCCATCACCTCTTTGTTTTTGCTATGTCACACCGAGTGGGACGGGTATGCCCAGATGTGGGTCCCGTGCCTGCTGGGCCTTGAGACCCAAGCTACTCCTCACTGATAAGCCCCAACAAGGGCGAAACATGTTTGGGGATGCTTGTGGTCTCGTGCAGAAGGGATGTGGCCTAGCAGTTCGGGCTGGACTGCCCCTTTTGGGGTGGGGCCAAGTCTGATTTGCATATGGTCTTTCCCTTCTGTAATGGCTTGGCAGGCGAAGAACGGTGGTCTGGAGGGTTGCCCAGAGCATTGCCAGTGGTTAAGATTAAGTCTAAACCTTCCAGCCATCACCTCTTTGTTTTTGCTATGTCACCCCGAGTGGGATGGGTATGCCCAGACGTGGGTCCCGTGCCTGCTGGGCCTAGAGACCCAAGCTACTCCTCACTGATGAGCCCCAACAAGGGCGAAACATGTTTGGGGATGCTTGTGGTCTCGTGCAGAAGGGATGTAGCCTAGCAGTTCGGGCTGGGCTGCCCCTTTTGGGGTGGGGCCAAGCCTGATTTGCATATGGTCTTTCCCTTCTGTAATGGCTTGGCAGGCGAAGAACGGTGGTCTGGAGGGTTGCCCAGAGCATTGCCAGTGGTTAAGATTAAGTCTAAACCTTCCAGCCATCACCTCTTTGTTTTTGCTATGTCACCCCGAGTGGGACGGGTATGCCCAGACGTGGGTCCCGTGCCTGCTGGGTTTAGAGACCCAAGCTACTCCTCACTGATGAGCCCCAAAAAGGGCGAAACATGTTTGGGGATGCTTGTGGTCTCGTGCAGAAGGGATGTGGCCTAGCAGTTTGGGCTGGACTGCCCCTTTTGGGGTGGGGCCAAGCCTGATTTGCATATGGTCTTTCCCTTCTGTAATGGCTTGGCAGGCGAAGAACGGTGGTCTGGAGGGTTGCCCAGAGCATTGCCAGTGGTTAAGATTAAGTCTAAACCTTCCAGTCATCACCTCTTTGTTTTTGCTATGTCACCCCGAGTGGGACGGGTATGCCCAGACGTGGGTCCCGTGCCTGCTGGGCCTAGAGACCCAAGCTTCTCCTCACTGATGAGCCCCAACAAGGGCGAAACATGTTTGGGGATGCTTGTGGTCTCGTGCAGAAGGGATGTGGCCTAGCAGTTCGGGCTGGACTGCCCCTTTTGGGGTGGGGCCAAGCCTGATTTGCATATGGTCTTTCCCTTCTGTAATGGCTTGGCAGGCGAAGAACGGTGGTCTGGAGGGTTACCCAGAGCATTGCCAGTGGTTAAGATTAAGTCTAAACCTTCCAGCCGTCACCTCTTTGTTTTTGCTATGTCACCCCGAGTGGGACGGGTATGCCCAGACGTGGGTCCCGTGCCTGCTGGGCCTAGAGACCCAAGCTACTCCTCACTGATGAGCCCCAACAAGGGCGAAACATGTTTGGGGATGCTTGTGGTCTCGTGCAGAAGGGATGTGGCCTAGCAGTTCGGGCTGGACTGCCCCTTTTGGGGTGGGGCCAAGCCTGATTTGCATATGGTCTTTCCCTTCTGTAATGGCTTGGCAGGCGAAGAACGGTGGTCTGGAGGGTTGCCCAGAGCATTGCCAGTGGTTAAGATTAAGTCTAAACCTTCCAGCCATTACCTCTTTGTTTTTGCTATGTCACCCCGAGTGGGACGGGTATGCCCAGACGTGGGTCCCGTGCCTGCTGGGCCTAGAGACCCAAGCTACTCCTCACTGATGAGCCCCAACAAGGGCGAAACATGTTTGGGGATGCTTGTGGTCTCGTGCAGAAGGGATGTGGCCTAGCAGTTCGGGCTGGACTGCCCCTTTTGGGGTGGGGCCAAGCCTGATTTGCATATGGTCTTTCCCTTCTGTAATGGCTTGGCAGGTGAAGAACAGTGGTCTGGAGGGTTGCCCAGAGCATTGACAGTGGTTAAGATTAAGTCTAAACCTTCCAGCCATCACCTCTTTGTTTTTGCTATGTCACCCCGAGTGGGACGGGTATGCCCAGACGTGGGTCCCGTGCCTGCTGGGCCTAGAGACCCAAGCTACTCCTCACTGATGAGCCCCAACAAGGGCGAAACATGTTTGGGGATGCTTGTGGTCTCATGCAGAAGGGATGTGGCCTAGCAGTTCGGGCTGGACTGCCCCTTTTGGGGTGGGGCCAAGCCTGATTTGCATATGGTCTTTCTCTTCTGTAATGGCTTGGCAGGCGAAGAACGGTGGTCTGGAGGGTTGCCCAGAGCATTGCCAGTGGTTAAGATTAAGTCTAAACCTTCCAGCCATCACCTCTTTGTTTTTGCATAGTCCATTGTCTGCCATCCAGGCTTGGATGGTGTTGTAGAGGTTGTTGAGGGTCAGGGAGTCAGTGTCATAGTTCCCAGTGAGGGTGAGGAGGATCTGAGTGTCATCGGCATAGTTGGTGTAGGAGATGCCCGTAGCATCGAGGATGAGGAAGAGGGGTCGTGTGAAGATGTTGTAGAGGGTGGGGGAGAGGCAGGAGCCTTGGGGCACACCACAGAGTATGATAGTTGGTGAGGCGGAGGCTAGGTCAGAGAATACTTGCATGGTTCTGTCTTGTAGGAAGGAAGTGATCCAAGCTGTGGCCTCTGGGGAGAATTTGGCCGTGGAGGAGAGGTGGTGGCATAGGACGCCACGATCAACGAGGTCGAAGGCCGCGGAAAGGTCAAGGAGTAGGAGAAGTGCTGGTTTACCCATGTCTCTAGCATCATCCATCTGCTTTTTCAAGTCAAGCAGGGCGGTTTCGGTCATGTGTCTGGGACGGAAACCAGATTGGCGGAGTCCAAGGAGTTTGTTCTCTTCAAAGAAGTGCTGAACCTGCAAGTAGGCTGCTTTGTCCAGTCTTTTGAGGAGGAATGGGACAGTGGTGATAGGTCTGTAGTTGTTGGGGGAGGTGGGATCGAGAGTTGTTTTTTAAAAGAGGGCGGACCCAAGCTTCCTTGAGGGAGGCGGGGACTTTCCCTGTGGTAAAGGAGGCATTCACAAAGGCTATTAGGAAGGGAGCTAGCGCTTCCGTGCAGTCTTTGATAATGGAGGCTGGGCAGGCATCACCTTTGCAGTTAGAGGGCTTGATGTTCCTCATAATGTTGATGATGTTTTTTACCTGAAAGGGTTTGAAGGAGAAAGGTTGGGGGGGGGGTCCGGGACAGGTGGTGGGACAGGGATGTGCTTATTAGGAAGGGCTTGTTTGGTCGCTAGTATTTTGTTTTTGAGGAGGCTTAGTTTGGTTTGCATGGCCGTTTGTATTTCATCACACCAGTCTTTGTCTTTGGTGAAGTTCTGGGGGGCGGGAGAGGGTGTCTCGAGCTCCCTAAAAATGGCGAAGATTAATTTTGTGCTAGATTGGGCTTCCGAGATTCTGGATTCAAAAGATTTGGCCTTTGCTTGGGTGATTGCCTTTTTGTATTTAGTGGATTGGGCCTTAAAGATCATCTTATCTTTGTCAGAGTGGGACGTTTGCCACTGTGTGAGTGCAGCCTTTTTCTCTTTGCGGAGTATGAGGAGATCAGGGGTGAACCATGAGTTGGAGTGGGTAGTAGTGGGTTTGGATTTGCGGGGTTTTAGAGGAGCAATGGAGTTGATAGCTGCTTTGATGGCAGCATCATAGGCTGTTGGGAGAGTTTCTGGGTCCGTGAAGAAAGGTGGTCTGAAGGCTTGGTGGAAGGAAAATAGCCTTATCTTTGTGAGCTGGCGGGAGTTTCTGGCGAGGCAGGGTGGGAGCAGTTGGGGTGCGGGGGCAGTGGAGGAGCTCATTGTGAGGATGTTAAAGGTGATGATGTGGTGGTCAGACCATGGGGTGGGAGTGTTTCCTGTGATGATGAGTGGGCAGTTGTGCTGTGTGACCCAGTCGAGAGTTCTGCATTGGGTGTGAATTGGGCTAAGGATGGTGTTCTTGTAGCCTAGAGCCTTGAGGGCTGAGTCAAGGGATTTGGCTGCTAAGTCCTTACTATCCAGGAGACCTAGGTTTACATCCCCAAGGAGAATGGATTTAGACTGTTTTTTGAGGTTGTCAGAGAGGAGGTGGATGAGAGAGGCTTGGAAGTCTCCTGTTGGGCCTTCAGGGCAGTAGATAGTGTGCAGAGTAATGGTGCAGTGGGGAGAGAGGGTTATTTTGACATGGAGGTAGTCGCTGTTGTTATGCAGGGATTTCTCTACCTTTCTGATAGTGATGGAATAGCCAGGGGGTAGGGCGAGGGAGAGCGCAGGGCCGGAGGCCTCATGTAGCTAGGTTTCTGAGATCATGAGCAAATCGAGGTCATGGGTGGTTAGCAGGTCATGGATGTCTAGAGCGTGAGCATTAATGGACCTAGCGTTAATCATGGCGCATTTCAGATGGGGTTTAGTAGCGGCTGGGGGGGGGGTTCATGCGGAGAGAGGGTGAGGTGGAGGGGGTGGTTGCTCTGTGCGAGTTGGGGGATTTGCACATCACATATTTTACACTGGGGGCTCATTTTCAGTGGTGGTGGACACATGTGGTGTAGCATTTGGCACAATAGCATTCAAAATGGTGGTAGAAGAATTGCACATCACATATTTTACACTGGGGGGCTCATTTTCAGTGATGGTGGACACATATGGAGTAGCATTTGGCACAATAGCATTCAAAATGGTGGTAGAAGAATTGCACATCACATATTTTGCACTGGGGGCTCATTTTCAGTGGTGGTGGACACATGTGGAGTAGCGTTTGGCACAATAGCATTCAAAATGGTGGTAGAAGAATTGCACATCACATATTTTGCACTGGGGGTCATTTTCAGTGGTGGTGGACACGTGTGGAATCACATTTATTATGGAGGCAGTACAATTGTATGAGGTGATAAATACTTCATTTGGCGCTATATTGGCAGTATTTGTAGCGGCTGTGGGCTTTGAAGTTGATGGAGGAGTCTGGTCCTCTTAGCAGACTGAGAGAGTTGCACGGTACGTGAACATAGCCGGGCATTACGGTTGCTCGTGGGGATGGGCTGAGAGCTGATGGTGGCTTGCAGAGTACGGGTGCGCAATCTGTGGCGTCTTGAGGTAGAGCATGGGTTAGTGAGAAGCTTGCAATGGAAATGCTTCTTACCTTCCAGATGCGGCATAGTTTTGGGACAAACGGCAGACGAGCAGCGAAGAGCTGCAAAGAGGAGTGCAGGCCTTGTCCTCTGGCCTTCTCCTTGCGGCTTCGCCTTTTGGCTCACTCCCTCTCCCTTTAAAGCAGGGGGGAGGAGCCGGCAGTGCTGTCGGGCGCAGGAAGGCTGGTGATTTCGGCGGGAAATTTGAAAAAAGATGCAGGGCTGATGCTGGCAATCCTTGTAGCAGCTGGGCCCTCCATGATGAGGGGCACTGCCGTGTGCATGGAGCATGATGCGACTGGGGCACCGAAAGCAATAGAATGCTGAGAGATCAGCTGTTGAAGCTGATCGGGCTGAGGCGCTCGCAGCAGAGCTGCAAAGAGGAGTGCAGGCCTTGTCCTCTGGCCTTCTCCTTGCGGCTTCGCCTTGTGGCTCACTCCCTGTCCCTTTAAAGCAGGGGGGAGGAGCCAGCCGTGCTGTCGGGCACGGGAAGGCTGGTGATTTCGGCAGGAAATTTGAAAAAAGGTGCAGGGCTGATGCTGGCGATCTTTGTAGCATCTGGGCCCTCCATGATGTTATTAGCTCCCTGGTTACCTCGCTGGACCCACTAAGGAGCCTGGTTTTACCAGGCATCCTTACCGGGTCCCACAAGGGAACCTCGTAATAGGGCGTCCCGTAATGAAGGGTGCCGGTCCCGAGCGCCAGTCTTGTAATGAGGCCCATAATCTTCCACACTGAAATGGTGTTTGCACTTAAACGCATGATATGATATGATATGATATTTTATTTGCATTGCGCTCGTACACAAGTGTTTCAGAGTGCGACTAGGCAAGGGAGGGGAACAAGGAAGGACACAGCACAACATAAAAACGATCTTACTAGGCCCAGTGACATTGAGAACGCGCAAGTGTATGGGAAAAGGAAAAGCGAAAAAGTGCATGGAAGGGGGAGAGTGGAAAGTGAAGAAGCTGAGGAGCGCAGATAAATAAAATAAATAGAAAATTGAGGCAAACTGTGGTAGTGCAGCCAGCAAGTATGAAGCATGAAGTATAACCATGTCATTTAGATTCCTGAGGGAGAAAATTCCCACCCAGAAAAGTACAGAAGTTTCCACGTTCAGCTGCAGCAATCAGCAGACCTGCCCTACTGACGTACTCCCATGTAATGACCTGCATGGAGCTCCATTGCATGTTCCGCTGCAGCAATCAGCAGACCTGCCCTACTGACGTACTCCCATGTAATGACCTGCATGGAGCTCCATTGCATGTTCAGCTGCAGTAATCAGCAGACCTACCCTACTGACGTACTCCCATGAAATGACCTGCATGGAGCTCCATTGCATGTTCCGCTGCAGCAATCAGCAGACCTGCCCTACTAGGTGCCCTACTATCAATGCTAGGTCCCTCCCAGCCCATGCCCTTGACATTGCTGATCTCATCACCACACAAAATCTTGATTTTATTGCCAACACGGAAACGTGGTTGCACGCAGCTTCAGGCCCTTCACTGGCACTCGCCATCCTTAATAGATACTCCATTATCAGAAACGACCGCAACTCCAACCTTTCCAAAGGAGGTGGAGTCGCATTTATCCACAATGATGACATCAATATAAGACTCATTCCCAAAACACAACTCAGCTTGGCTGAGTCCCTCTCAGCTAAACTTTTTCCATCTCACAACAGCACAGCTACTATGCACCTCATATACAGACCCCCGGGTCCACTCGCGACTTTCTCTCATGACATCTCAACCATTCTGGCTGACAACACCAAACCTAACTCCAAAGTTTTACTCCTTGCTGATCTTAATCTCAGATTACTAGATCCCAATGACTCACATGCTGGCGAGATCGCCAGCAACATCTCTAACCTAGGATTCTCGCATCGCATTCTCGAACCCACCCACTCCAAAGGGAGGATGCTCGATTGGATTGCTGACTTAAATTGCAACATGCATATCATCTTCAACAACCCTTGTGCCTGGTCAGACCACCACATAATCACTTTCAACATTCCAGCCAATGAACCTCACACTAAACCTAACATTGCACCATCCATTCCTACTAGAAACAAAAAGGACATTACCAAGGACAAACTTCTCCCTCTCATCCTGCCCATACTAAATAATCAGGCTCTCTCATCTGATGACCCTACGGTCTTGGGTTGACATCTTTAACCAAACATTGCTCAAAGCGATTAACACCATAGCACCGCCTAAAACTAGGAAACCTAAACAGCGTGCCCACCTCAACTGCTAGTTCACTCCTTATCTCAGAACTCTTCTCAAAGAAAAGCAGAGTGTGAAGCACTCTGGAAAAGCCTTGCTTCTGAGACTAACAAAAACTACCTCATTATAGCAACCTTGAATAACAAGGAAGCTATTCTACAAGCTAAAAAAGAGACCTACAACCAATGCATCACACAGGCTGAATCTAACACGAAGGAGTTATTCAAAATTCTTAAGGAACTAGAATCCCCAGCCCCCACCCCTGAAACTTGCAATAATGACAGCACGTGGTGCGAAAACATTCAAAAAGCTCTCCTCACTAAAATATCCACCCTACAATCCAAAATTAACACTAAGCAAAACTCCTTACAAACTCCTAACCAAACCTTTGACTAATAAACCTAGAAACGATCTATTCACTCACACTCCTTTTAGTTTTGCCCCGCTCACGATCACCGAGGTAGAAAGTATCATTAATAAATTGAAACCTTTCAACTGACAAGGCGACTCCTGTCCCACTCCTATCATCAAGGAATCTGCCCATGAACTTGCCCCATTCATCACCGCATTTATCAATTCCTCATTTCTTATGGGCACTGTTCCTGACAACCTTAAGGACGCTTGGGTCATCCCATTACTTAAAAAACCCTCTCTGGACCCGAGAGGCCGATCACTACAGTCCCGTCTTATTGAAAATACTGGACAGGGCAGCATATTAACAGATCCAAAAATATCTGGAAAACAACAATTTGCTAGGCACAAGACAATCTGGCTTCCGTCCCAAGCATGGGACGGAAACAGCTTTATTAGATCTCAAAACACAAATTGAGGACTTAAAAGACAACGGAAAAATGGCCCTACTATTACTACTCGACCTATCGGCAACCTTTAATCTTGTTAACCATCAAATCCTTTGCCGCCACTTCAAATCAGCTGTTCACTTCTCTGCAAAACCCACCCCGGTGCCTTGTGGGGTTCCACAGGGCTCGTGCACCTCACCAACGCTCTATAACATCTTCACTAAACCGTTGTTTGATGTTCTTGGCTATCTGGGTGTCACATACACCAACTATGCTGATGACACCCAGATACTTATCTCAATCACAGGTGACCACACAGCGGACGCAAAAGCCGTGAATGATATTTATCAAGTTATCCAAGCTTGTATCCAAGCTTGGATGGCCCAACATGAGCTCTGTCTTAATGATGACAAGACAGAGCTCCTCATCCTGGGTTCCCAATGACTGAATAAACTTGACCCCACCTTCAAAACTTTCAACATCGATGGTAACCTTATTAAAGTTTCATCCGACACCAAAACATTAGGAATCTACCTCGATTCCACTCGATCATTGATTAGATAAACGCAGTTGTCTCGGCCTCCGCCTACACATGTAAGCTTATTACAGCCTGCCGCCCTTTCCTTAACACACAGAACTGCACTGTCTTGGCCAGGACATTGGTTATGTCCAAACTGGGCTACTGCAATGCCTTATACCTGCCCTTAACATCACCAAATCTTCACACATCTCTGAAATTAGGAAAAGCCTACACTGGCTCTCAGTAACACAAAGAATATCACTGAAATCACTTACCCTCACACATAAATGTCTGAACAATCAGGCCCCCTCCTACCTCTCCTCTCGCTTCTCTCATTACACGCCTACTCGCATTCTTAGATCGGCTCAAACACAATGCTTGACCATCCCTAGATACAAACTGCAGAAAGCTTGGGGTACTAGCTTCCCTGTCCTTGCTTCCTAACTTTGAAATTTGATTCCATCACATATCAGATCTGAACATTCTCCAACCCTTTTTAAACAAATAACCACATTGTGGCCTGCTACCACCAATGTCTAAACAACTAAATTCATCTAGGACAGTTCTCGGCTCTTATACTGCCGTTAGCTGTACTTACTTTTTGCTAAACTGTAGATAGTGTAGATATTGTACACTGCTCACTTGGTTTAACTACACTGTAACAGGAGATGTTGTTGCATATCATCTTGTATACTATGCAAAATGTTATTCTTTGTATATATTGCATATATTGTAACCTTACTGTATTGTACTTACCCTGTCAAGATATGCACCCTGTTGCCCTTTGGCCTGGCTGTGCTATATAAATAAAAATAAATACAAAAAAAAATACTGACATACTCCCATGAGATGACCTGCATGGAGCTCCATTGCATGCTCAGCTGCAGCAATCAGCAGACCTGCCCTACTGACATACTCCCATGAGATGACCTGCATGGAGCTCCATTGCATGTTCAGCTGCAGCAATCAGCAGACCTGCCCTACTGACGTACTCCCATGAGATGACCTGCATGGAACTCCATTGCATGGTAAGCTGCAGCAATCAACAGACCTGCCCTACTGACGTACTCCCATGTAATGACCTGCATGGAACTCCATTGCATGTTCAGCTGCAGCAATCAGCAGACCTGCCCTACTGACGTACTCCCGTGAGATGACCTGCATGGAACTCCATTGCATGTTCAGCTGCAGCAATCAGCAGACCTGCCCTACTGACGTACTCCCATGTAATGACCTGCATGGAACTCCATTGCATGTTCAGCTGCAGCAATCAGCAGACCTGCCCTACTGACGTACTCCCGTGAGATGACCTGCATGGAACTCCATTGCATGTTCAGCTGCAGCAATCAGCAGACCTGCCCTATTGACGTACTCCCGTGAGATGACCTGCATGGAACTCCATTGCATGTTCAGCTGCAGCAATCAGCAGACCTGCCCTACTGATGTACTCCCGTGAGATGACCTGCATGGAGCTCCATTGCATGGGCGTTCATGAAATTAAGCCAGAACGATGGCTCATTCACCACCTGCTTCATTGATCTTCCTCATGCTGCGTTGACCACCCTAGCCCTTATGATTGGTCAAAATCCTTGTCTGGACCTGCCTTTTTCCACCGGTGGTTATTCCACTGCTAATTATACCACCTTTGAGTAATTAATTGGAGGGTTTGGACCTGGTGATTTTTTTTAATTAATTTACTTGATTGCATCTGTCTTTCTTCATAGACCTTCACCATCATATTGCTCCTCCCAACTATGTTCAGAAGAGGCACTTTACCCTCGTCCTGCTATTAAGCCAAACACAAGGATACCTTTGTGGACATGTGTCCTTCTTTCTGCAAAAGAACTAGACCGCTGTGGCCCTCAGACTATGCTTAAGCAATGGCAATGCTTTGACCGAAATCTGCCCTTTATCTTCTCCTCAGAATGCTTTGTGAGGGAGCATGGAGCAGCTGCCAGTAGTGAGTGCTCACAAAAACAAGAAACACAAATAAAAATCTGTTAGTTTTTGGAACTAGCCCAACATCAAAAAAGTTGAAGGCCAGTTTTAAAACTCAAGAACTTTAGCTTGTGGTGGTGGCCATTAGAAGCAGGGAGAACTACGAACACATTTCAAGCTCAATTTGCTGTTAAAATAGCCATGAAACACAAGAGGGTATCAGGTAATATTATCCCCACCAATAATATCACCATATATATGCTCGTGGGGTGAGGCCATAGGCAATATTATTGGTGGGGATAATTTATGGGGTAAATGGGACCAAGGGTTCCAGGGGTGTCCCCCGCTCCCTTCTAAAAAATATAGGGGTTTCAGGGGTGTCTCCTACAGGTTCCATGGTTTATTATCACCACAAAAATATGGCGATATTTTTGTATGGCAATATTTTTGTGAGGCTATTAACACATGGAACCCACACGAGGGACTGATTAAACACAACTCTATATTAGTTTGAATACACAGGACGAGCACAGCTGCAAATGCCTTTACTTGAACATGAATCTCAGCTGAAGCTCGATGTGTGTTGGGTATCCCACTGATGGGGTGAAACTAACAGGTACACGAATCTAACACTTAATAGAAGGCAAACTATCGTTGAGGATGTGCAGCTTTAATTAAGTGCCAGGCTATTATGCAAGTCTATACTCGTCCTTGGCACTTAAGGGGTTAATTGTCTGAAAGGTGTCTTGGAACCCGAGGGCCCTAACTAGGAGAGAGTATTCCAGTGAGGTGTTGTAGCTCAGTAATTACCCGGTCATTGAGACGTTTTACATGCCAATCCCGGCTTCTACTGCTGACCACCGTCCATGATCTTGGACAGATGTCTTTATTTTCCTGTGCCTCCCTGTATCCCGCCCGAGTCTTGTCATGCATTGAGAAATAGGTTAATCCCTAGCATAAAGCACTGCATAAGAAGGCCATGTCTGTATGCACATAATGACGCAATACACAGAGCCACATACACAAGGAAAGCTGCAGTCGCACATCCTTCGAATTAGAGGCTGGGGTGGTGCCCTGAATCCTACATCAACATGACACGTTTACCGCCATTCCAGGGCAGTGAGTGTGAACTATAACCTACACTGACACCCCCCTGTACCCCCAGTGACAACACTTTTCTGGATCATGTTCGATGATCTGTTTCTAAATTATGCCAGCCATCTGAGGTCACTACACAAATGAACCCCTGCACGTAAATTACTGATGCTGCTGTGTCCTTCAAATTGAGGTGCTGAGCTAACTCTATTAGACAAGCCTTTCTAGCTATTTTATATAGTGAAATCGGGGCACAACTCAGTGACAAGAAAGCAGTCACCCATCTGACTTGAGGAAAGCCACTGGGAGACGCGGTTCACAAACTTGCCAACATTCTGAAATATAAAAATAATAATTCGCATAACAATGACATCACAGGAAAATACAAAACATACATTGTTGGCACCATTGAAACATTCTACATACACAACCCTTCGAACAGCACAAGATGGAAAGATGTTCAAATGTTAAAAATGTATAATTCTGAATGGTAAGTTAACACCAAATTCAATTACCTAACTTCACAGAAAAATCAAGCAACGTTTGCCACTGCTCTGTAGCAGCAGCCTGGGCAGTACATATGTATTCCAACATGGAGACGAATTCCCCCCTCAGTCTGATAGACAGATGCTGTGTGATGGTGTTACGCTCTGCCACTTGCCTTCACTGCTGGTTCACCTAAGAGTTGTGCCGCCAAGAGTCAATTAGCTGTCAGGTCAGTGGATCGGTCTGAGCCCAATCAAAGTAATCACCTAGCAGCACACTGTACAGACAAACTCATTCATGCGTTGCTTGCTTTGACCTGCAGCCTGCCTTAGTCACATTAATTATCTGCCACTGTAAAAAGCAGTAGGATATTCCACCCAAATCTGTAGCCGGTAGGGTTGCTTAAAAAGCAGTAGCCTACTGCCTAAATCTGTAGGGGTGGCAAGTATGGGTTCATAGGTGATTTCGATCTGTTGTTTGTCGGGTGAATTCAGAGCTCTAAAGGGCTTGCTCTTGGGAAAGGATTTCATGCCGGGCAACAGCCCAGGACCATGGCGACTGCAGGGGCCCAGGTCTGAGAAGGGAGAGCTGGCAGTGTTAGCACATCAATCCAAAAAGTCAGGTGGGCAGTGGCACCGAGCAGCACTTCCTGCAGAGGGCTGCTCCTCTGACCCCTGACACTACGTCTACCGACGCACGCCGGAAAGAATATAAGAATGGCATCGTAGCGTCCTCACCTCACCAGTCATGAACAACAATGAGCTGGCAAAGTGTTTCTATGTATATTTCTTTTCATCCATGTGTAGACTCTGAATGCAAGCTAGCCACATTGCACTCACATTATTTTAGTGCAATATGGAGCATGCATTCAATATAATAAAAAGCAGCCCTCATATTGGCCAGGAAAACCGGCCCATAGTTTTGCAAACATTTACCAGGCATTGGCTGAATGCCCGTTGGGCCAATCCAACCCTACTGGTGGTGTAGATGTATCTGGCAGGAGCTGGAAAACAGCTTCAGTGTTCTAAATGGGAACACTCAGAAATATATCTTCCAGTGTGGAGAGAGGAGAAATGTGTGTGTGTCAGTGATAAGGTCTACATTGAAAGTGAGGAGTTCCCTAACCCAGTGCTCTACACACACGCTCTATATCCCTGCTGCCTTCTCATTGTCCGAAGAGTATGGTAGTATGTGCTAAACAGGAAACAGATCTAACGTCACACTTGCATGGAACATGCAGGCCCCCTAGGTCCACTGGTATGAAGGGAGTGACAGTGAGGTCAGAATTAATCTTGATCAATTTAGGGCAATAGCAATTGGCTGGAGTGAAATTTGGCGCGTTAGGGTTTGGGTAGAGGCCAGGTTCATTTACATTGGGATTGGGGAAAATATTCTGGGTGCCCACAGTGGTGGTCAGGATCCAACCTTGCTCTTGTATGTTAGGAAACATATTCTACTGGGGTCTGTAGGGGCATTCATTGTTCCGGTGTCCAGACGGTTTACAATGATTGAATGCCAATGGCTCAGCATACTGTTACTGCATTGCTTGATATTCTTGCTGTCCCTGGTATGTTTGCCACTCCGTGGGGCTGTATTTGGGGCTCCTCTGCCCCTGCCTGTAACTCTGCCCACAGAACCTTACAAGGGTCCTTACCAGACTGTGACAGTCATATGACAATCTGAAGACAAATCACAGCAATCAATCCTGTGGTGCGCAAAAGGTGTATGACAAACCAGAACCCAATTGGATTCAAGATCTACGCTGTTATATATGCAGTGCCAGTTTGCACAGACATGGGAAGAAGTCAAAAGATGGGCGGTGCATCTCTCCCATGACCTCACACAAGCAGTATAATTCCACTAGTATGCACAATTACCTCTGAAAATACTGCAGGTGTGTTAGTGCGTGAGAGTGGGACTTCATGTTTTACTCTCTGTACCACAGGCCCCATGACAGACAGAATCTGCTTGATGCTGGTATGTCTGTAACATTTTCAGTAGACATCTTCCACTACTTTTGTGTAAATCCTTGGATTTTGGATGCTTATGGGAAAAGCTAATCACCGCCGGGAAGTACCCGGCAAAGTGTATTCTCTTGCAAATTGGTACCGGAATTCCAGAATCAGGTTATGGCTGTAGAGGGATGGGTATTACAGCAGTCTTTGGGATGAAAAGTTCAAATTCATAATAGGCCTGTGGCCCAGTAGTCAAATCTGTCACAGCAAAAGGTATAATATAACACACACATGACCGCCATATAAGTCGCACCTCTACAGCAAGAGAGCGTCCCCGGAATGGATTGGTTCCTCTTATCCAATCAAGCACATCCGGCAGGCGCAAGCCGGCTTTCGACTCGAGTAAGGCATTTGAAGAAGGCTACTGACTGAGCTGACCGAGCGTGCTGAGCAGGGGTGGTCTGGGAACCAAAAGGGGCCCTGGAAATAATTTTCAAAGTGGCCCCAAATTACACATTTTCAGCAAGCCCATTCCTTTTCCTATTGGAACATTTTGAAATACCACACAAAAGAGGCCCAGGGTGCAGAGGCCTACTGGGAAATCTCCAGAGTTCCCTATAGGCCAGTCCACCCCTGGTGCTGAGCTAAGAGCACCTGACAGCTCATCCACACATTATCAGCCTGTCTCATTGCGCTATTGACGCCTGCTTTACTAATTGTCGCCCTAAGACACCCCAGGCCCTGCTACGAGGACTGTAAACAACACTTTGCTGCACATCAAACAATCCCGCACCCGCACAGTGAGACTCTGCTCCGCTAACTGTGCATCTAAATCTACTTGAGGCATATGTCTGTAGGCTACATTTGCATGGCGGCGCTCGCATATTAAATCCAGCACGCTCGATCCAGCACTCGTGATGTTAACCCTCCGCCCACCTTGATACTCTCGGTGCAACTGTAATAACGTGCGCATCACACCCGCCTAACCGGAAAAGCAACATGTGTTTCATGTTCCTGGTGTTGTTACTCTTGTACCTTAATCCTCACCTAGCAAAATTATTGTGTATGCGTTTTTGTTCACTATAACTTGTCCGGCAGAAAACCGCCCCCTCCCCACCCGCCTATTAATATACTGTTGAATCTGCCATAGAATTGCCACGCGCACTATCGCTTGTTTGCTGCATTCGCGTGCATTTAATTGCGTGTAACATCTGTAATGACATACTACACATGATCATAAGCTACACCAGCATTCTATTGGAGTGCCCTTCTTCAAATGATTTCCATGTCGACCAGTACCAAAACGGCACTTTGCTGCCTTGTTGCCAGCCTTTGTTAAACATTGCCATGGTCTATGTATAAGCTGCACCCACAGGATAACAACATAGTAATGACAGCCCTCTCCTTTGACCAGAGAAACAAGGTATTACCCAAATTGTTCGAACACAATTGTTCGAATTACCGAATTGACCGAAAGTCGAGGGTCCGAATTGACCTTTGCACAATTGACCGCACATATATATATATATATATATATATATATATATATATATATATATATATATATATATATATATATATATATATATATAATAAATATATATATTGGTTTGGTAATATATATCTATATGTATATATATAATATATATATTTATATATAATGGGGGGTTTCGGGGGGTTATATATGTAACAATTCACCTTCACAATTCGGTCAATTGTGCAAAGGTCAATTGTAATTCGAACAATTGTAGTTCAAACAATTCGTATACATCCGAGAAACAACACACTTAGAGACAGGACAAAGAAATCTCCTGCGGCAACAAAACCATAAGCCAGCTTTTAACACTCCATACAACTCAAACCTGACTATCATGATTGCCACTAACCAAGCAAACGCAACTGAAAACACCCATAGGATCCAGAATAAAAGAAACAATACATCTGGTCAGAGACAAATGTGCGGTAAGCACAGTTAAAGTTAAGCTCACCAATGACATACCTACTAAAGGTGCCTTAATTAACGCCAGGTCCATCCCAGCACATGCCCTGGACATATCTGACCTTATCACCTCTAATGACCTTGATTTTATTACCATAACAGAAACTTGGCTTCACTCTGCAGCAGGCCCATCCTTAGCCCTTGCCTTACCGGATGGCTACGCAATTATTAGGAAGGACAGAACCAACACAAAGGGAGGAGGCACTGCCTTCATCTTCAAATCCAATCTTAATATCAGAGAAATTGCCCCTAATCCCTTCACATCGGGAGAACTTCTGTCCATGAAAATCACGATCTCGGCCACGGTCTCACTAAATATATACCTTATCTATAGACCACCAGGTCCCATCGCCTCCTTCGACGAGGACATTGCAATCCTACTAACCTCGGACACAAAACTTACCTCCAAAATTATCATCATTGGAGATTTCAACTTAGGCCTCTGTGACAGCTTGGACACTCAAGCTTCTACATAAGCCAATACTATTGAAACACAAGGCTTCACCCTACGATCTGCTGGCCTAACCCATGCCAAAGGTTGCACGCTCGACTGGATCGCTGACTACAATTGCACCACACACATCTCCAACAACAACGCTTGCCAGTGGTCAGAACACAACGTTTTACTATTTACTATCAATACTAACACTCCTACAAGCTCACAGACACCAATGGCACCTGCCACCCAAGCGTGCATCATGTGCAACATTACACCCAACAATATTCTCCCTCTGATCCCACAGCTCATGTCACACGTTGAAAACTCAGCTGACCCTGCCCCGCTGTTTGCCATCTACAACATTACTATGGAATCAGCTCTTTATGCGGTGGCCCCTATGGCAACTACAAAGATAAACCCAAAGCACACCTCAACCAACGGTTCACCCCTGAACTTAAAGAATTACGTATCAAAAAAAGAAATGCAGAAACTAACTGGAGAAAAAATCCATCAATCATCAACCAACAACAATTTACCACCCTAGCCGGTGATTACAGAAAATCCACCCATCAAGCTAAAAGCAATGCATATAACCTACGCATAGAAAATGCCAATTCTTGCTCCAAAGAGCACTTCTCAGTCCTAAGAGAACTAGAAGCCCCCTCTCAGACGCCCGACCTATGCATCAAAGACCAAGCCTGGTGTGAAAATAGTCAAAAAGACCTTACGTGTAAAATCACAACACCCCAGACCAAAATCAATAATGAAAAGCTGAAACTCAATACATCTCAGCTGCATACCAACAAACTTAATCCTCCCAAACCATTCCCTAAATTCGAGTTCTCCACCACCATGGTAGAGGAGACTATTAAAATCATAAAAGGGCTTAAACCCTCATGATGCCAAGGAGACATCTGCCCTGCGACCTTAATCAAAGACTGCGCAGACAATCTGACACCCTTCATCACCTCAATCATAAACAACTCATTTGCATCTAACATAGTACCGGATAATCTCAAGGAAGCCTGGGTATTGCCTTTATTGAAAAAAACAACACTAGACCCGAATATACCAACCAGTTACTGGCCCATCACCACGGTAGCATTCTTGTTAAAAATTCTTGACAGGGCAGCCTATGTCCAAATTCAAAAATATTTAGAAACACGTCACCTGTTGGGCCTCTGCCAATCAGGCTTCCGCCCAGGCCATCGCACGGAAAGGCCTTAGTAGACCTTAAAGCTCAAATGGATCAGATCAGAGACAGAGGCAACCCAGTGATCCTCCTCCTATTGGACCTCTCGGCGGCATTTGATCTTGTAAATCACAACATCTTATGCTCTCACCTAGCCAGTGATGCCCACTTCTCTAATAATGCCACAACATGGATTAAATCCTTCTTGTCAAACAGTACGAGGAGAGTCGTCTCATCTTCTGCAGCAGCTAACCCCACTCCAGTCACCTGCGTAGTGTCACAGGGATCATGTGTATCCCCTACCATGTAGAACGCATTCACTAAAAACCTCTTTGATAAATTAGATAACTTGCGTGTCACTTACACAAACTACGCTGACGAAACCCAAATACTAATCCATATCACAGGGGATTAGAACAATGACACGAATGCCCTAAATGCAATAGATCTCACAACCCAAGCATGGATGGCTCGGAACGAGTCATGCCTCAATGATGACAAGACCAAGATCTTGATCTTGATCATGGGCAGCCAAGCCAAACTCCAAAATCTCTCACCGCTATATCAATCCTTCAACATAGATGGAAATCTTATCACAACTTCCAAAGAAGTCAAGACCTTAGGAGTCTATCTAGACTCCTCACTCACCCTCTCTCGACAAGTCAATGCCATCACATGGACATCCGCTTACACAGGCAAACCTATCACAGCCTGCAGACCTTAGCTCACAGTAGAGAACCATATTACCTTAACAAGAGCTTTAATCCTCTCCAGGATTGATTATTGCAGAATAATGCCCTCAGAGCTGCTCTGAATATACCCACATCAGATCACATCTCCAGCTCTAGGAGAGATTTGCACTGGTTACCAGTGAGGGACAGTATTCAATTCAAAGTCCTCATGCTTACACACAAATGCCTATGCAGCACTGCTCCTCGCTATATATCCAGCCTAATAACAAAAAAAAAGTCGGCTAGACCCACCCGTTCTGCTTATCTACGGCCTCCGACTAAGCCTAGATACAAAAGACAAAGAGCAGGTGGCTCTAGCGTCCCTGTTATGGCAGCTAACTACTGGAACGCCCTGCTGTTGACCATAAGGATGGATCCCGCTTTAGTCTCACTCTGCAAAAAATATAAAACATGGCTCTTCACACAAGACCATTATATGGAATGCGGTAAGGGTTTACCGGTACTGGTAAGGGCACCGGTACCGGTAAACCCTTAATGCCTTACTACGAGGTCCCTTTGAGGGACCCGACCTCAACGGCTGGTTTTACCAGCCATTAAGGAACGGGCCCGCAAAGGGACCTTGGTGCTAATTACGGTACTGCAATTTGCGGTACCATAATTAGCTCCTTCCCCATTCCCATTGAGCCCTATGGGGGCAAAAATGGGAATGGGGAAGTGCCTTGGTGAATGGGGAATTACCACCCCCTCTCACCTTGGAGTAGGGCAGTAATTCCGCCATCCACGAAGGCGGACACGGTAAAATACCGGTGTATTTTACCATGTAATTAGGCCCACTGAGTTGACCCTCCCTCACATGTAAGCAACTTAACCTACTGCATAACGTGTATCTAACTGTGTAAGTATACACTACCTGTGACCTACATAACCTGCACAAACTGCATAACCTGTAACCAAGTGTATAAGCGATGCATTACTTTGTGACCTGCATAATCTGTAAGCAAATTCTTAAGCACGCATAACCTGCATCTATTGTTGTAAGTATGCACCAACTTGTGATCTGCAAAATTTGGAACCAAACTCAAGCCTAACCTACCGGTAACCAATTTTGTAAGCCTGACTAACTTGTAACCATCTTCTTAAGCTTTCTGAAAACTGTAACCATATTCGTAATGTATGCGCCCAGATGCCTGAGGGTTAGGGGCGCAATACAAATGTAATAATAAATAAATACATAAATAAGTGTAGTCACAGAATAATTCACGGGGGCAGAAGGTGTATGGAATTCAATAATAAGGATTTCACTGCAGAAGCTAAAGTGGAGCTCATATCGGGGAGAATGTGTGGGAGTTGGAGGTACAGTGGCTAAGGCCTCATAGTTTGCATTTGGGCTCTGTTGCAGCAGACAATCTATCACATTTTCCTTGGGACCTACGAATTGGCAAGACAGTACATGTCCCCTGCATTGTGCTTGCCCATCACCTTTGAATTTGGAGCAGTGCATTGCCCTCACAAATCACTGAAACACACAAAGAAGAGTTCAAGATGGGGCATTTAACATTATGTCAGTTGCATCTGTTGTCAAATGTATGCTGTGTGCTACACATTTCTAAGGAGCACAACAAGCGGGTAATTGAGCGGGCCCATGGCTTGGCAGGTGATGGGGATACGCCACTGCTAGTGACGGAACGTCTTTCAACCTTGCGTGGCAATCCACATGTGGTTGGATTTAAAGGTAACATTGCCAGCTGGCTTACGTTTTTGACTCATGGTTCAAAATGAAAGCGGCCACTTTTCAGACGCATATTTCAGTAGAGGATGACTTGCAGCAATCACACAAGGAGGAGGCACTGTTCAAACGTGCAAGGATGCTTTGCGACAGTGCTTGCAACATCAATTGGAGGAAGAACGCAGGCAGCAGGAAGAACAGTAACCTGCCAAAACTTTGCCAGGCACACCAGGAAGGTCAAGATCAAGATTGCCAGCATTGATCTTTGGTAAATGACTGCCATGTGTTTGAGCAGGGCAGCAGCAGCCTAGGGGAGGTGAATCTGTGGGAGTACAGCAATGATTAGTGGTTGAAACTCCTAATCAACCCCACTCTGCAATTAAACCAGCAGTGATCTCAATCACAATGCTGAAACGAGGACAACGTGAATGGTAAACATCAGTCTCCTCTTAGGGTAGGACAGATTATGGGTAGGATGTACTCTTCACAGTGGTTGTGAGCTAGGAAGCAGCCAAACGACCAAGGTACCGTAGTACCAAAATGTGAGAAATATCCACTCAAGGTGCCATAAAAAAGAAGCCTTTAATTAAACTAAAAATGCAATCAAAGGGCCACTCTGGATCTGAAGAAAGTTGTAGATCAGCAGTAGTCGCTTCAGCAGTGGTTATGCTTATGTCTTTAAAAATGTTAAGAGGGGGGGTCTTAAACGACTCTAGGGCACTTAAAACCAAGCCAGGAGGACAGAAGGTAATTTAAATAGCTGTTAATCTTTTACTGGTGTATTTAACATAATTGTGCCTTACTTCAAGGAGCATTTAGGCAGTTCATGGTGACGTTGAGATGATTCTATTCAGGCTTTCCAATGGACGAGTCATCGTTGAGATATTTGGAGTCAGGGATTCCAGTGGGTTGGCATCTAGGTAGTTCACATTGATGCTCCAGATATGTTGAGTCAGCATCAAGATGGTTCAAGTCAGTGTTCCAATGGGTCAAGTCCTCATCGAGACAGTTTGAGTCCATGTTCCTGATGGGATGAGCTAGTGTTGAGATGGGTTGAGGGGATTGCTTCCAATGAGTCTAGTTGAGACTCAAAAATTATTACTCTAAATTGGTCAAGTCAGCGGGCAAGCAGTGTGAGGTGGAAGCAGAGCCCAGAGCAATTTCTTTGTTCCTGTCTTGCTGTGGTACCTTTCCAGGGTCTCGGAGTATATGGTAAGTGCTTCTTCTGCCCTTCCCTGCTAGGAGAGTTGCAGAGAGACTTTCAGGGCTTCCACTTGCAGTGGGCAGGGTCCTCGTTACCAGTTTCAGTAGCAGGCTTATCTGACATCAGGTCACTACAAATGGTCCTCTGAAGTGGGTGAGGGGATGGTCTGGATCACTCCTTGTAAAGCCTCATCTTCACCTCAACGCCTGAGGATTTTGGGCAGAATCTACCGCGCGCAAAGGGAATTCTTTGCAAAATAGCAGAAAAATCATGGGATCAAGGTGACAAATGGGACGTGTTGGAATTGGGACATATCGAAGACGCTCTACAGGACTCGATCAATCAGAATACAAATACTGACCTCAGAAGGCCATCAATGATAGTGCAAGACCCTATAGACATTTCTCAACCATATAGGGAAGAGAGGATGAGTCCCACATTGAAGAAATGTCCCATAGCAGCTAACCCCACAAAGGGGAAGGGGAATCGATCTGCAAATCCCCCAAATTAAGTAAATAAAGGAGTTCATAGATGAGTATGACGCAGGATCTATTAATTCCTGCCTGGGAGGGCAGAGGCCATTAGAAAGACTGAATAACAACAGTGTGGTAGACACTGTACCAGCAAGCTTGAGTAATCTATGCCTTGCAGATAAAATCATGCAAGACATCACTATACTGACGGATAAAATAGGAAGAGAAAAAAGAAGGAGTTTCTGCTTGATCAATGAAAAAATGGCTGCCTTGGATAAAGAACAGATTGAGAATACCGCCACACCTCCTTTTGGCCATCGGGAAAATATGACAGCCCTGAAAGGAACTCATTTGCCACTTTGGGACGGGAGAAATAAAACTTTGCCAGTGGTTAGGGTGGATGAAGGTATGGAAAATGCAGAAGTAAGGAAGGACCACACGGGAAGCAATCTAGCCAGCCGCTTAAACAGAGGAAAACATATGGAATAAACAAATTCTAAGGATAATAACTGAGGCCTGTAAAACTGAAAGAGAAAAAGATTGAACCATATTGAAAAAGTGGTTATGTCCTCGCTAACTATAACATTGGCCCCTTTTCTTAAGCTCTATGAGGCAATTAAAGCTTCTGTTCAAGAGGTAACCATCAGCAACACTCAAATAAAAGAGAATCATGTTAATATGACCTTGGTCCTGCAGAGCTTAAATGAAAGAACAAACAAAGGAGCTGAACTAACTCAAATCTGGCAATCTCGCCTCAGTGATCTAGCTAGGCGAGATGCGACTGACAAATCTGTATTAATGGAAGCGGTCCTAGAAGACTGTAAATGGATGAGAAGCACCCACAAACACAACAACCAGAGGAATAAGGAGGATTGTCCTGATACAAAACTTAAAGAAGGCAAGGGACCAATGAAATTGAAAAAGGATGCAACTGACCTCCCGAATCAAAAGGAGCAACATCAAGAGGAGGTGAACTTGATCCCGTCCGGGAAAAAGGAGACTAACAAGCTGACCTCTGCAAATTTAGAACGATCTTCTTTTGCAATATTTGCAGGGACGCCGCCGAAGGATCTGACCCATCGAAATGGTAAGGAGATTACAAGTGCATTGAATGAAAAAGCGAAAAAAACCAAAAATGAATCCCTTAAACTTAAAATAAATGGTTTTTGAGAAATCTAAGAACTCCACCAAGAAGAGATAACACACAGTGTGCTAAGAAATCTAGAAGAGAGATGAATATAAGTGGACATATAGAGACCGAGGGACTAAAAGATCAACAAAGGGTGTTAAGGGAAGAAAGCAGGGAGGATCTAGAACAGCAAGCAAATTTGAGTGATCTTATTGAGTTGATGGAATCCGATAGTGAGAAGGAAGACTGGGATAGCATAAGTATCTCAGACTGGCAAACTTTAGACAATTGGGAAACAGTAGACCTAACCCAACAATCTAAGGAAGATCTGAAGCCAAAGCCCCACAAGAAAAATGCCCAAGAAAACATCAGGGAAAAGGAAAGAATACCAGGCACAAATGAAATTGAATTGGATTCTGACCAGGAATCTATTAGATTTAAGACACTGAACAAAAAAGAAAAGAAATGGTGAATAAAGGGAGGATAGAAAAAAAAATCCAGGATAACCCTTGTCTTAAACAATTAACTGATAAGGGAAAAAAAGGACATTGAAGTCAAGAAAAGGAAAGAGCTACCGCTAAGATCACCCCTGAAGAAATCCATTTTACTCAAAGGATGTCATCTAAAATTAGAAACAGCTGCAAATGGACCAAGAATGGTGATCTTAAATAGAAGATACGTGGTGGAGCTCTGCAAGCAAGTCCTATCACCAAGGACGATATCAACGAAAGATATAAAAATAGTGGAATTCCCAAAGGAACAGAGGCTAGACCAAGTTATCTTGCACTTGTCATCTAAAAATACAAAGCAGAAACTCTTGGAAGTGTCAGACACTTTAAGAAAAAGAGAGTTCCTGCTGGAGGACTTGGGCGAGGAATCTAGACAATTAAAAGAAAAAGCCCAAACAGAACGAAGAAAGGAGACAAAGAAGGAAATCTCAGTAAAAACTACATAAATAATTCCGGGGGAAAATTTGAAGAAAAACAATGGAAAAAGTAAAAAAGAGAAAGAGTCTCAGGAGGAAGAGTCTTTAACAACTAAAAAGAGTAAGGAGATTTTGAAAACCCTGAGGTTCACAGTGGATAACTCGGAAAACTTAAGGAGGGATAAGAACAAACCCACTAAAGCAGCTAATCAGGGAAAGGAATGGGCCTGGATGGCAAATGCTTTGAATTCCAAGAAGAAACAATAGAGTACGGAGAATGAGCAGAACCGGATCCTTTATGCATCGTGGAACACAAGAGGTTTCAAACATCTGCTCTCTAGTAAATGCGATTTCCTGACCCAATATGATTTTATCTCAATACAAGAATCATGGCTACGTAAACCCCCTATATGTGAGGGCTATGAGGTCTACACAAACCCGGTTAGGAAGGGGCCAAAGGGAAGACAGTTTGGAGGCCTCATGATACTTAAGAAACTGGAATGTCCACTAAAAGTAATGGAACATCTGACACCAAACCCCTACGTGCAAATTCTGAAAGTAACATCTGAAGTGGAATGCCCAAAAAGCCCGAAACAAATTGTCCTGATTAATGTCTACTGGAGTGAGAATATGCAGGGTCAGACGAACTTTATAACGTCAATCATGGAGGTAATTGATCAGTCCATGATAGAGGGGAATGGCCAGCTGATATTATTAAATGGCGATCTAAATATCAAACTGCTGGATAAAGATGGTAAGATCAAAGTTACTGAACATCTGCTAGGAAAGGAAAAAGTATGGATGCAAGAAATGAGAATCCGTGAGATGAAGATGTTAAATGGCCAGACAAAGGGAGATCTCCAGGGGGTCAATACTTGGCACAGTGGGAAATCAGGTGCTTGCTTAGATTATTGGTTTGTGGGAGGAAACACGTTGGAGCGGATACTTTCCTTTACAATAACAAAACAAACAAGCAGTGATCACTGCCTGTTAGCAACTGAACTCGTCTGGGAAATAAGATCTAATAGAGGAACCGAAAGAACAATGGAAACTGAGGCTACAGGGGGAAATAACCATTTGAGAATTAAAAATCAGGCAATCCCGAATCTAGTACTAGGATATAAAAAAGTGATAAACAAAAATGAGGAGCTGGTTGACTATAAATGGCTGTTGGAAGCCCATGAGATTAAGTATGATCCAACTAAAAAAAAGAACATTAAAAAAAACATGCGTATGATGAACAACTTGTGTTAAGAAGGAAACAATATAGGTCAGAATTGAGACTCATAAAAAAGAAAAACGGCCCAGAAAGATACGAACTCCAGATAAAAGGTCAACAAACATATAATAACTGGCTGAGACAAACTCGATATCTAAGACTGCAGAGAGATGCCGAAAAAATGATAGCAGCCATATCAACAAATAACGCTAGAAGCACTTGGGACTTACTTAACGACAGAGAGCACAATCAATCTGCCGTAGGTATCAATCAAGTCTCAGAAGACAAATGGTTCGAACACTGCACTGCTCTTCATGAAGTTGAAAGTGGGGGAAAAACCATAAAAGAGATCTCGGACACAACTACCTGGGCCTTGAACTTTGATAAGGATGATATCCGAATTCTGATAAAAAAAACTTAGTACCTCAAGAGCAGATGGCCCAGACGGCATTTCCAACAAATTACTAAAAGAAAACTGTGAGACCTGGACAGATCTAATATATATACTATTTCAACAAATCATGAAAACCAATCAAATACCAGCTACATGGACGGAGGCTTATATAGTACCGATATATGAGAAGGGAGATCGTGAAAACCCTAGGAACTATAGGCCCATAGCGCTCCTAGACTCAATTGGCAAGCTATTTGCATAACTGCTATTGAGAGCTCTAAACAAAATGGCCCTCCGAGGCGAAAATCCTAGACGAAAGACAGACAGCCTTTGTAAGTGGAGTTGGCACTGCCTTGAATCTATTTTTGATCAACTTGTTGAAGGCAAAGACACTAGCCGGGAAAAAAAAGCTTTATCTAGCATTTATTGACCTCGAACAAGCCTTCGATGGAATCAATAGAGAGCTCTTGTGGTCAAAGATGAGAAATTGGGGATGCCCTAAGGATCTACTTGAAGCTATTAAAACATTATACACTGATACCTCAATTAAAGTCCAAATCACAAGTAATGGGGGACTCTCGAGGAGGATTAGAACCTTTAGAGGAATCAAGCAGGGCTGTGCAGTAGCCCCATTCCTCTTTGTCCTATATATGGCCGATATGAACATAGCTCAGGAGAAGATTCGTGCATTCCCGCCGAAAATAAATGGAAAAGAAATACCTTGGATGCTGTACGCTGATGATGCGGTATTCATCGATCAAACACCAATAGGCCTACAAAGACGGATTGAGACTTTTAACAACTACCTAAAGGAAAATAGCATGAAGATGAATATCAAAAAATCCATGATCTTAACTATGAAATCTAGTCAGGGCAGGAAACAGTCCGGAAAAACTATAAGGTGGTCATTAGAAAACCAGAATTTGGAAGAAGTAGAAATGACACTCTACCTGGGAATAATGATAAATAAAAACTGCAACGAACAGGTGCACTACTATCTGATCCAGGAAAAACTAGTGGCTCTGACAAACCAAGGGATTTGCTTACATCGCAGATATGGGAAGTTTTCTTTACCTCCAATTGTAACCTTCTACAAGCAAAAAGTGGTGGCGGTCATCACTTATGTCACTGAAGCACTATTAGCCCTTAGATGGGACGTTTGGAATCTCTGTGAAGCGTATTTTTGGCGTAAAATCTTGCATCTACCAACCTCATTACCAGTGGAGCTCATTAGAACTGAGCTCAGACTCCAATCAATAAACTCTGTTGTACTTTGGAAAACCCTATCATTGTATAGAAAGTGCATTCTGGATATACCATCAAAACCATTTGAAATTCTAGCCCAGACGAACATCTTGAATGAAGAAAAAACGCTTAATGAATGGAAAAGCAGATGTAAGGCTCATTTAGAGCAAGTAAATCTCGCGGAGGATACCCTAAAGAATAACCCGGATAAAGAAAAAAGAGTGATTCGGGAAAAAGATTGGGAGGAAACCCAGGAACAAAGATTGAAAAGAAATCTATGTTATAACATCATCTGGGAAAAAAAAAGGCTTGAACATCTTACCTCCATATCTGTTGAAATTTCCAACTGAGCATTACCGGGACATGCTGCTGCGCTGCAGACTCAACATCTGGAATAGCAGAGAAGTGAAATGGAAAAGAAGACAAATTGACAGAACAGCTGCATATTGTCGGTTCTGTAAACGGAAGGACCAACTGCAAACGATAAGACATGTTATGTTAATTTGCCCAGCTTTAAAATGCAAAAGAGAGATCTATATGGGAAGCTACATAATGAATATCGCTGAGGAGACGGAAGAAAACTATTGGGAAAGAATCCTCACTGTGGAAAAAATTGGCAAAACTCTTGATGCATTAAACTTTGTTGAAATGTTGAACTTGAATCAGGAGGAGTAAGGATCTGATCTGTAAGAGAAAGTTAAGAGTAGTCTTAGATATTTAATGATCGAGTTACCTTGATTGCCCAAATCTTGAATTAATGGAGCAGTGGATCATAAGATAACAGAGAGATTATGACAATGATTTGGTAATTATTGTCTGATGAAAATTGGAACTAAGGAAGTTTTAACAAAGGAACAATGTTTTTACTAAAGGAATAAGGATGTAATGTTTAAGGTATAACTATACTTAACCAATAAAAAAAAAAAAAAGAAATCTACCCAAAAATGTTCCAATATAAACCTTCTACTGGTGCTCGAAAATTATTTTGTTAAGGGCGGGTCTCTCCCTTTATAGAGACATTTTGCCAGTGCAGATTTGTCAATTTCAAGACATCTGTAGGGGATAAATGCAGGCCACGGGGAACATGGGCTTTGCCTGATGATGTCAGTCCCAAGGTGATTTGTCTGCAGGTAGTTGTGAATGGGCACATGAAATATGGGTGATGGAACCCCTCTCCTGAAGACATTTACTCTCATCAGCTACCTAAATATTGCCCTCCTTCCTACCTTCCCTGCATCAAAGAGAGCCCAGACATTATCTCCCTGGAGTGATATCCCCATTATGCAGGCAGAGCTTCCTTTGAAGTAGTGATTACCAAACAGCCCCATGGGAGCAGATCAATTTCCTCTGGAAAGGTGTCAAGCCTTCCCAGACAAGAACAAAGGGAGCCTCTCGGGCCGGGCCCAGCATCCTGTTGTTAGGTGAACCAGCCACAAAACAGAAATGCACAAAACTCTGACAATTGCTGGGGTCACTGCAAAGACAATGGCATAAAAAGACATTCAATGGGTTTTGGCCATTTATAACTGTAGTATCCAAAGGCCACTCTATCAAACCAGATATTGGGCCTCATTACGACCTGGGCGGTAAGGGATTACTGGTACCGGTAAGGGCACCGGTGCCGGTAATCCCTTTACTGCCCTATAAGGTCGGGACCCGCAAAGGGACTTTACAGGTAATAACGGTACCGCAATTTGGGTAAAATGGGAATGGGGAAGGGCCATGGTGAATGGAGAATTAGCGCCCCCGCCAACCTTGGAATGGGGCGGTAATTGCTCCATTCACCATGGCGGAATCGGTAAGGTTTTGGAGGCAACCAATGGCGCTCATAGCGCCATGGTTACCTCCAGGGTCGTAATGAGGCGCATAGACTTATATTTATTTATCCATTCATCAGCAGGCTTGGGGTGGTATCGTTACATATGATCATGGGCCCATAGCTGAATATACTTTGGATTCCAGCAGGCAGTTGTCAGGAATGTACATGCCATGTTGCCAAACTGCAGTGAGGCTTCTGGGATGTCAGTAGACAGGACCCAACAAAGTCAACTATGCTTTCTATCATGGAGCATTTAGAAAGTGAGGCCTGATTATCAAAGCTCGCTTTCTGAGATAGAATTAGCACCCTCATTTTGTATTTAGAAAAGGCTCAGGTTAGTACACTCACAAGATGGCGTTCATTCACAACATCCTCCTCCGTGGTTCGGGCATCTTGAATGCAGATGGGTCATTCACATGAGGAGACAGTGGGCCATAAGCCAAACCTAGCCTCTCACTGGGTGTTTCATCTGTGGGAAGGGATGAAGACCCACTACAGTATTGGTACACCAAGCTCGCTGTATGGGCAGCGGCACTTATGCATGTTGTTGTTTCAATTGCTAAGCTGCCCCCCCCAAACCCCAGCAGTATGCAGTCTGAGTGAATTTCAGTGTGGTTGGGGCTATTGTCTCTAACCACAGGAGAAGCCTCTAAACGCTGAATGTTTACCAATTGACATTTACAAAAATGAACAGTAACTTCATACCATAAGACTGTGCAATGATTTATGATATGATATGGCATTTATAACACGCCTATACACAAGTGTTTCAAGACACGACGAGGCAAAGGAGGGGAACAAAGGGAAAACAGAGACAACGATCTTACTAGGCCTGGTGACATTCTGATCATGCAAGTGCGAGGGAAGGGGCAGGGACAGTGCAGTACTAGGGAGAAGATGGTAACAATAAGTAAGTGGGAAGTGCATGGGTAAGTGCATGAGTAGGTGCAGGCATCAGGTGTCAAAGGCTGGTAGGGGGACTGTATGGATACAGAAACAGTCCCCAAGTGCGGGGGTTGCCAGGTGGCCAGTGCAGGAGTGTGACGCTGGTGGGGGAAGGACCTGGGCCCGAGATCACCGGGTGTCCATGTAGCCAGTGCAGTTCTGGTTACAGCCAGGAGGTCAGCAGAGAAGAGGAGGAGAAAAAGCCAACACAGGAGCTCACATGATCATGGTGATTTTGTACCCGGTAGCTCAGAGACACTGAAAAGTAGAGCAGGATTATTTTGTGGAGCGTGTGGTTGGGAAACACATAGTAGTAGTGATTTGAGAAGCCCTGACCAGTTGCTGTCATACACATTCCATTGTCTATTGTGCAAGTGATATTTTGTTATCATGGTATCATTTTATAATGATTACACATGTCAAACGTGTTCACGTTCTAACACAGCGTGCAGCCACCTATTAAGGATCTCCGGTGCTCCCAAATGGCACAGGCTACTCACAGACGTGTTTTAACATGGTGCCACCATTCACTAAGATTCTCAGGTTCTCTCACAGGACGCAGCTATCGCTTAGGCTTCTCAGGTTTTTTCACAGCGCACAGCTTCCTACTAAGGTTATTGGGTTCTGTGACAGAGTGTGCAACCCTCACAGTTCACAGGTTTTTGCACAGGGCACAGCTGCACCCTGAGTTTCTCAGGTTGTCCCACAGGGAGTAGACACCCACAATGTTTCTCAAGGTTTTTCACATTGCACAGCAGCCCAATAGGTTTCTCAGGCTGCAGCCACTACTTAAGGTTTATTTTCACAAGGCACAGTCACACACTAAGGTGCTTGGGTTCCCTCATTTGGTGCAGTCAATGCTTAAGTTTCTTGGGGTTTTTCATAGGGTACAGACCTCTCATTAAGGTTCTCAGTTTCTCCCACAAGGTGTAAGCACCCCTTAAAGTTCTTTGTTTTTCTTTAACTGTCCACAGCAGCCCACATATTTTATCAACTATCAAACTGTTTCAGCTTTCTCATAAATTATTTATACTGTTGCGGGTGGGAAGTCTCTCTGTGAGTGCAGTCCAACGCATTTCACTGCGTCATTCCTTTCCCTCCGCGTAATGTCTTAGAGGGGGAAGCTCAAAGAAACACCCTAGGTTGCCTAACACCACTAGACTTCTCAGCTGCCCTCTGCTAGTCGACCTCTCACTATAAGGGCAGTAGGTGACTCCATGACACATAATGTGGTCAAAGTGGTCTTGGCTAAAGACGCGCACTGACAGTGCCGGTGCATAACCTGCAAGAGCTTGTCGGTGTGGCACCAGCAACAGGAGCATGCCACCAGCCAAAGTAACATGTGCCACTGGCACTGTCTCGCGAGCTGGACTGGTATAGGGGTTTTGGCACAGTATGCTTGATGTTGCCACTTTGCTGAACAGCCCTGGTCAAGCAAAAAAAGTGAATCTTAGAAAGCTAAGAAGTCGGGAACTTCGCACAGTTATGCCAGCAGGGAAACAAAATGTGCCCACCCCTAGCATGATTCCTCCAGTTGGTATTGATATGATCTGACAGAAAAAAGTAACATCAACATTGTGTTAATCTATGGAATGTAAATTGCAGACAAAGCTGTAGTAGAGCTTGTTGAGTGGTATGTGTAGTCAGTTGTGATCACTTGTATTGGTTGTGAGAATCCAAAGGGTGTCTTGCCTGCTAGTCCCCTGGGATCTCTCTTTCAGGTGGCCAGGGCACGGTCATCACCTTTGGATCCAGACCCTGGTGGTGGCCCAGTGCGGGAGGATCACCTTGGTGAGGGGTCTTTAGGGAGTGGGATGAGGCGACCGATGGTGAAACGCGGTATTCCCCCTTTTCCTTACCCATGACCCATCCTATTTTATAGGATTCTCCAATGTCCCAAACCCCTTCTTTTCTACACAAACACTGGGGAGAAGAAGAGGGCAACTGAGAATAAAGAGGCTAACACTTACCTATCACATTGGACATGTCCCGCTAATCGGGTCAGGCAAAGTCAGGCACTTGACGTTAATCACATACATCTGATACCCTCTCTCCCCACACGGATAAAAGGTGGAACATGAGCAGCAGCAGAACTTCCCGGGCAAAGGTAAACTTACTGAATCAGAGTGACAGAAACCGGGAAGAGAGAAAAGAGTAGAGAAACCCAGGAGTTCCCGGCACAAGGTTGTTGCCTCCAAAGAGCTGCGAAAGATATGTGGAGAAGGCCAAATCCTAGACAAGAAGACTTCATTGTGTTTCAAGGGTGCAAGCGACCCTCCCGGGGAAACAACAGAATTGGGGAGGCTTCTGAATTAAAAGGCAAAGACAAGAGAGGAATGCACTCAGCCGGTGAAATGGCGAGCAACATGAAAAACCGGTGCGTCTTAAGGGAAGATTGAAGTTGCAACAGTATATCACACAGTTGAAGGCTGCATGCGTGTGGATGAGACGCGAAGGAAGGCAGATGTGTTGTGAACTTTAAATTACAGATAACTGTGAAACCAGTGATACAGAGTAGCAGAGTGGTCCGGTGAAAGGAAGTAGCCCACTCGAAAGTCTCTGTGAAAGTGAAGTGTTTTTGATATGAGGCGATAAAGTGAATGAACTCTAAAAAGCAAAATGATCAAAATGATCAAAATTAACACTGGCAAAAGGGTAAAGTAAAAGGTGAATGTTGAACTTTTCTGCCTATGATATGGAACTACCCAGACCAAGAGTCACTGGGAAAATAACACAAGAGTGTGAGCAAAAAGGAAAGTCGGAGTGGCCCAGCAGAGGTCTATAGTAAAAGCCTTGCACATTCAGGAAAAGGTCAGAGCCCGACTGGGATAAGTTAGGGGAAGGGAACCCCTAAAGGATGTGAATTAAGCTTGGGGAAGGGAACCCCTGCAATTGCTCTGATTGTGAGGGAGACCTGTGTGAACCTTTTGTTTAACTGCAAAATTTTTGTTGAACTGTGTTTTTAAAGCTGGAACAAGAGACTTAAACATGGAAGGCCAGGTGGGTCTTGATCCACATTTTGAACAGCTTTTGTTTTGAGAAGTCGAGCCAAAGTGTGCCATCCTGCCTATGGGGACCGACTTACTCTGTGCTGTCTAACATGGTGAGGAGAGCTGACTCAGTCACATTGATTCTTTATATTATAACTCCCATTTTCCTTTGCATACATATTCCCCTTTACACACTTTTTGTATAAGAGATAGGGCAGGTTTTGTTAGTACAGGCCATTTTGATTTGACAGACTCAACTGGGTCTGTTTGATTTATTATTTGATGGTAGAGACTACTCCCTCCCATCATATGTCACTGTTTGGCCGGCCTCCCTTGGCCCTCTTCCTGCTCCCACCTGTGAGGCGAAAAACCTTAGGGTGAACTTCAACTCCACACTCTCCTTCTCTCCTCACATCTCCAGCGTCTCTAAGAAGTCAAACTACCAGCTGCATCTCCTCAGAGGTATTCTTCCTTTCCTCTCCTTCCCTCAGAAGCTCACTGTCTCTAGAGCTCTGGTTCTCTCTAGGCTGGACTACTGCAACAGCCTCTTTCTAAATCTGCCTGCTTCTATTCTCTGCCCTCTGCAACTCATCCGGAACAGGACTTCAAGACTTGTCCTTGGCCTCAAGCCCAGGGATCGTATCTCTCCAGCAGTGAAATCTCTGCATTGACTCCCAGAGGCTGTGAGGATTAAGTTCAAGACCCTCTGCATAGTCCAAAAGGCCGTATGGGGCCTGGGTACTCAATACCTCCAACTCTCACTTCCTAAATAACTTCCTTCTCAAACTCTTCGCTCATCCACCTCCAAATCCCTCAGGGTCACTCGCTTCTTCGAGCAACAAGTTGGGGGCAGATCTTTTTCTTCAGCTGGTGCCTCCCTTTGGAACAGCCTCTCTGCCTCCCTGAAACTTGAGAAGAACCATCTCCGGTTCTGGATGCACCGCAAGACCATTCTCTTTGATTCTGCTTTATCTCCTGAAACTGTTATAGCCTCTAGAGTTCCGTGATAAAATTGACGAGAGGTTGGAAGTATAAGATGAAGCTACACACCCAGAGACTTATGCTTGTTAGGGCTGAGACCCTGGCAGCACAGGTAAAATATTCAGTAGCCAAGACCAATCTGCCAGTGGAGTGACTATCTTTTGACAGCGTGACTTTCCATTGTGGGTGACACCATTTTAAATATACATTTTGTTACCAGGTTATAGCAGAACCCACCACTTCTTCCTGGACACAATAATTATTGCTTTTAGTCCTTGATATCTTCTCATCAAACCTTGCCTTGCTATTGAAATATGGGAAGAACACTAAGAGGAACTAGTAGCACATCGATAACGGATTAAAAACAAGTCCAATTCAGAAAGTATCGTCTGAGTTATGATTCTATTTGTAATGTGTACAATAGCAGAACCCCCAAATTTCCATCCTCTAGTTCCACCCAGTCTATGTCAGAGGAATTGAACAAACGCAGTCTTGGAATTTCTTTGAAGCCAGGATTTCTGTCCAAAATGTGTTCAAAGCGTAAACAGGATTGGCCATCCGAGTTTGCAGCAAACATTCCCCTACACATTTCTGTGTGTAATACCTTGATTTTTGCCACAGCTTCCTGGGCCTCTTCTGATAAAGTGTCAAAGTTAACAGGTAGCCTCACCTTCCTTTTCCCTTGTTTGACCTTTTATGCCTCCTGTAATGAAGACGCTTCTGTTTATGTTTTCCTGTCACTTCCTTTCACATCCTTTGCAACCCTGGTAGAGATAGAGTGAAGGGACATCATTGTGGACATGTTACCATCACCAGTTTCCATCATCAGCCGCAAGCTGATTAATTCCATTAAAACCAGACTCACACTCAGACGAGCACAAGGAAGAGGTACCAAACCAGGAGCCCGATGACGAGCACAAGGAAGAGCCACCAAACCAGTAGCCTGATGACCAGCACAAAGAAGAGGCACCAAACCAGAAGACTGATGACGAGCACAAGGAAGAGGCACCAAACCAGCAGCCTGATGACGAGCACAAGGAAGAGGCACCAAACCAGAAGTTTGATGATCAACTTGCCCTATGGGCTCAACACAAGAGTCCATACAAGGATTTTCCACTGGGAACCCCATGAGCTTAGAAGTTAAACCGGATAAGTTACTTTCCTGTCTACTGCAAACCTCAAAAATCTTATTTAGAACCACTGCGTGCAACTCCAACTCTTCCTTGGTATTTTCATGTAGTGCAACCGAAGAGCTGGGTGTGCTGTTCTGAGTGTAGGAAGAGCACAACAATTGAGCACATTGGCCATTGCATTAAAATGAAGACTTAAGGAATGTTCAGCCCTGTGAGCTGCATCTGTCTGGATATTGTTGAAGCTTCGCTGTAAACTCAAACATGATTGAATAAAAGAATATCCTGGTTATTCCCGCTAAGAGAAATGGGGAACTCCTGCAAAGACATGATTGAGTGAGTTAAGTCTATCCAGAGATGCTCCCAAATCATCTGCGGGCTTCATTAAAAGATCCTCATACAATGTTTTGAATGGATGTTGGAGAGTCAAGGAAGTCTTATTGTTTCTTAAGTTGTAATCATTATCCATTGTAAAGCTACCTTAAACCTTGTGTAGTAAAACAATGAAGCACTCTTTCAAGCCTGCAAGAATGCACTTTGCTGCACTTTACGGATTGTGCAGGTCTTTGCAACCACCTCTCCTCTTGTTCAGGCCTTCCTGCACACAATGGCGTGTATGGAACACATACTTGCTTCTATGATCCGGTGCTTGTTAACTTCCATTGGCTCCCGGTGGCCCAGCGGGTCAACTTTAAAGCACGGCGTATAGTTCACTGTGCCCTCCATGATCAGGGTGCGGATTATTTTCAATCTAAGTTTGCCCGTTACCACCCAAGCCGTAGCCTGCGCTTCGCCTCGGCTGATCGGCTGGTGGTACCGATCCACAAACGGGTACGGGTTGGAGGCTGGGCGTACTCCGTAGCTGCTGGAGTTTTATGGAACAACCTTCCACTAGTCATTAAGAAAACATTGAATTATCTAGCCTTTAGAAGGGCCGTCAAAACACACTTATTTTAGGCAGAGTTGCGCTTTAGCTTTGGCTGCTGCCTCCTTCCCCTAGCGCCAAGACCCCATGGTGACCGTGCGCTCCAGAATGAACACTAACATAACAATACATAACGTAATGAAATGTACCACATTTTCTGTACCCATGATTAACAGGAAAAAAACGAAAACATATCACAGAATGAAAATATATCCAGTCTGGCTGCAACAATGTAGGCTAGTCTAGCAACGTTATGACATTTATAATGTTTGCTTTGCCCTTGATGCAAGAAGAAAATGACATGCACCAGTAGAAAAATGTATGAAGACTGACTGAACTAACGTAGGCTATTCTAGCCCCAGAATAACACTTACCATGCTTGCTTTATCCTTAATGCGCAGTAGAAATGTCATGCCACAGTAAGAACATATATTCAGACCCGCTGCACCTATGTATGCCAGTCTAGCCATGTGATAACAGTTTTTATTATTTTTCCTTTACCCAGGAGGCCCTTTAAGAATGTCATGCCACAATAAGAAAACATACTGCAACACCAGATTGGCTGCAACAGTGTACGTCAGTATAGCCGTGTAATAACATTCATCTTTCTGGCTTTGCCCTTCATGCCAGTAAACAATGCCATGCACAATAAGAAAATGTAACTGCACTGGCTGCCGCAGCCTGCTGCACAAATGCAAAACTCCCCACCTCCAAAATAAGAGGCCCGCTACTGGGCTACACGCAAGCAAGCAATCATGTGCATCCCTTTAGCATTCATACACATCATACTGTGTGGTGTATATATTTTGTAAGGGTTATGGAAACAGAAAGGGCAATTAGGTTAGCAACCACATTTACTAACCCTAGCCATGGAAGTGTACCAGTTGATCTACCCTGCTGCTACAGAACATCCTGTCCAACAGGCACGGAGATAATCTTCACATGCGGGAAAACACAACCCTTTGTGTTCTGTCTCTTCCTGCATACCATTTCATCTGGGCCTAGCAGCCTAGCAGGAAGTGCAATAATGTCTGGAGTGAGGGTGGGTAGAATGATGTCAGCAGTAGAAGCAAGAGACTGGCTAAGATGTGCAGGGCCATCTAAATTAATTTCATTCATGTATTTATGATTATTTATTTGAGTGCTGTGTGCCACTTCGCATACAGAAAGACCCACTTCAGAGAGCTGGGAGGTCACAGTGGGCAGGGGCGTTGCTAGGGGGGGGCTAAGGGGGCTATAGCCCCTGATCTTTTGGTTGTAGCCCCGGATAGAATCTCAGGAGCTACAGCCAAAAGACTAGCTAGCCCCGAGTCCCAACAGTTCTGACATCAGCGTAGCCCCGGGTCCTTTCCAGACCTAGCAACTACCCTGACAGTGGGTGTAGGGTTTGGGGGAGAAAAAGCACTGGAGCATGAAAACAGATGGATGTTATAAGGGAAGGTGTGGAAAAGAAGAGGGTGGGAAGATGTGAATAGTACAATATGACAGAGGCTACAATCCTAAGCTTCACTGAGAGTCGTTTGACAGTAGTCCAAATGCCAGGGTGACAATCAGGATTGCACCAGTGTCATTGATTGTCCAAGTGCTGTGGGGATGGCTTCAAGGACATTATTGCGAGATCACTGGATTACCTTCTTAGAAAGGTGCTATGCTGCATCCTTCCTTAATCTATGGTTTCTGGGCAGGAGTGTAAGAGTGGGGGAAAGGTCATTTCATTCGTCACACAGATAATGCAGAAGAAGACGATGCCAATGGATCTCAGGCCTGTTCAGGCTGAGGATCGGTTCAGTTCATCACTAAGGCAGCTGATGGACTCACCATAAGAGCTCAAAAGCAATCCTGTGGTCTACAGGGTGCCTTTGGCGGCTCGCCAAGCCGTCAGAGATGCAGTCTCAGACAAAGCACCAATCGAGCTACACTACTTAGTTCTCATTGACAGTGTCTGGGGTACCCATCCAGCATCTTTTCCACTCGTTCAACATGGAGTTGAGCGGACCCTAAAAAACTCAACTATGATGTGTAATTCAAGTAAAGGTAAAGACGATGGGATGAGTGGACATGGGTTGGACAGCCGGGTAAGACGGGCTCAAGTCTTCACCACCTTCCCCCAGCTATGTCGATAAACTGACAGGGAGATGATACTGACACTGAATATTACTGTGCTTGGAAAATGGAGAAATCCAACACAAAGTGCTATATTAATCCACACACTTCCATTATTATTACTAGTCTCATTGGGGGTCATGATGAGGTTGGAGGTAATGGAAAAAAGATGCCGGTAAACGATTACCGGCATCGCATACCGTTCCGGACTATTCCGACCTAAGACCCCAGTATTATAGGCACCGCTAATAACGGTGCCCCTAATATCGGCAAGGGTGCGGGCATGCAGCACTTCAGACCTGCAATACCGGCATGCCGCTAATGGGAGGACATCACAATTCTGGCGGACATGCAAACACCGGCATCATGAAGGCGCTAATAGGGGATACCGGCATGCCGGTAATACCGGCATCGTGAACCAACTGTAAAATGATATGTGCAGTGTTCCCAACACTGCACAAATGATATGTGCAGTGTTCCCAAGGTGCACACAATCAGCACAGTTGGAGGCAATGGGGGCCAGCACAAAAGGAGCACACCCACACACCACACCCCTTCCCAAACCAAAATGATTCCAATACTAGTAGCATTACTGGGGCTGGAGCACATGCTTGCATTGCTACACCAGCAACAACAACAGCAGGCACCACAGAGGAGACGCAGGAGGAGAAGGAGGGTGAGACAGCCCAGCATGCCCCACCAGTGCAGCCAGTGGTACCACGCAGGCAGCTCCCAATCCCTTGCATCTGAGCCAGTTCATTCAATTTAACCCCTGAGCAGATCCACACCCTGTACCGTCTGGACCAGGACACTATCACCACTATTGTGGACATGATACACAACGACATTGTCAGCCTAATTGAAATACGCACCGCCATCCCCTCTCTACTCAAAGTAGTGTCGGTGCTCCACTTCCTTGCCACAGGCATCTACCAGCACACAGTGTGGCACATGCATCTCATATCACAACCCTTATTTTCTGTCATGCTGAACCAAGTAATAGATGCCCTCCTGAAGCACACAAGGGACTACATATCCCTACCACGGACTCCACAGGAGATTTTTGATACAAAACTTGACTTCCATGCACTGGCAGGCATTCCAAATTGTATAGGTGCCCTCAACTGCACCCACTTGGAGTTGTTGGTCCCGCATGCCATGTAGGTGGTGTACCGCAACTGCAAGCAATACCACTCCATCAATTTGCAGATGGTATGTGACGCCAGCAAGATCATCACACATTGTTGTGCCCGATATCCCGGATTAACTCATGACTCAATGGTCCTGCGGAACTCCACGCTGGTAAGTTGCATGACAGGCACACGGCAGTAAAACGGGGGGATAGATGTACACACCACCATGGTGTCATTGTTGATGTGACAGCACGATGTGCACATCGGAAAAAAGTGCCCCAAAGCATCCCTAACTGAACATGACAACCAAATCCCATAGCAATGAAGTCAGCTGGACACCTATCACAACATGGCAAACTTAAAGACACCCCACATCCCACAACACGTCCACCACCCATCATCGTACCTCACCCTTCGTAACATAATCCAGCAACATTCTGCGAATAATCACTATGTAAATATGTCTTCAGCAAATCACTTCACAGAACATGCATCCATGGGAGTGCACTGAACAAAATAACCAAGGGAATCCACAGCTTGTCACAGGGCCACCACAACCACAGAAGTGCAGAATGTCACCATCGTAATGATCTGCACTGAATGCCTAATATTGCAGAGCCTACAGCCAATGCTGCCAGTTCGTAAATCATACAGAACACAACACATCACTAATTTCACACAAACACAGCGGTATGCATCCACAATGCATGAGCAACATCAAGGCAGTGTACACAGTGTATCATCTTGGAGATGCAACCCACACCATAAGTCCATTTCAAAGAACACATTGAGGACATTAAAATTGTGTGCATACAACCAGGGACATGTGCATGTGACTAACGATAATCTGCAGGCATGTGTGAATAGTACAGCTGTCCATCATGATTCGACTGACTCATACCTTTTATTGCCTCTCATGCAGATGATAGTGGTTATCCCTTGAAGCCGTGGCTCCTCATCCCTGTCTGAAACCCACAGAACAGGCACGAGGAGGACTACTATTGTTCCAATACCCGTACCCATGTGGTCATCGAGCAGACTTTTGGCCTGTTGAAGGCATTGTTTTACTGCCTTAGCCGGTCGGGTGGGGCACTCCACTACAGCCATGAGAGGTGGCCAAGATCATCATGGCTTGTGTCATGCTGCACAACATGTGTACCTGACGGAATGTGCCCCTGCCCCCTGACATTGAACTGCAACCACCTGGTGATGATGAAGGGGATGATGAAGATGTGGGTGCACATCATCGCGGTGCCGATGCACAGGAGGGACGTGCTGTGCGTCAGTCAGTGATTGTACAATATTTCTGACACACATGGGTGCAGAGGCTGACATGAAAGTCGGACAGAAGGCACTGGGTGTGGGAGTACATGTACACTATCCACTGTATATCAATAAATGACACATATGCAATAAGGAATGTCCACTCAAGGATTTGTTTTTTCACAAAACGGGTGTATTTAACTGTCCAAAAAATATTAAAGTGCAGAAACCCTCCACCCCACACACCCTCACCCCCTCCCCCCACAACTCCCCCACATACCCTTACCCCCGCCCCCTCCCTCCACAACTCACCCACACACTCTCACCCCCTCCAACTCCCCCACAATTCCCCACACACCCTCATCCCCCTCCCCCTACCCCCACAATCCCCCCACACATGGTGTCCAAGCAATTGTCTATTGCCTGCATCAGGCTGCCCCGTCTACATCCTGCCACTCCCTGCACCAGGTGGCGGCATGTCCCAGCGGCACAGGGTGCACGCCGACCTGCGTAGGGGGCTGGTTTGTGTGGAGCTTGAGGAAGATGGGGTGGCCGCCTGCTCCATTCTGGGGGCTTGATGCTCAGCCTCCATTGAATCAGCAATGCGGGTGAGGACCTGCCTCAGGGCAGACACCTCCTCACACAATCTATTTGTGCTTTCCACAATGATCTCCCTCAAGGAGGCGGTGTTGTCGCGCCCCTCCTGCCTTGCTTGGGATCTGTCTGTGATGAACTGTCTCACCAGGGCAGTGAGTTCCTCCTGCCACTGCGCAGCGTGTCCTGCCTGCTGCACCCCCGTCGATACACCAGTGGAGGTGGAGGGTGCATGTGTTACATGGGAAACTGCATATGGGTCCTCTATGGGACTCATGCTGCCTTTTATGGACTCACCCCCAGACTGTTCCGGGGTGGTGTTGCGGTATGAGTCGACAGGTGTGAGCTGGGGGGATGGGGCCGGACTTGGTGTAGCAGGCAGGTGGGAGGAGTTGTCCTCGACAGGCACACACACCTGTCCCTGCACATCGTCATCTGTGAGGGGTGCTGTAGCTGCCGCATCCCCAACAGAGCGGTCCTCTGCAGATTGTGGCCCTTCAACTGTCTCCTCTGCAGGTGCCACAGGTGTTGTGGGTACTGTGGTGATGGGCCTTAGTAGAACCAGTGCCGTGGCATCCAGGGCTGGTTTGGTCTTTAGTGCCTGTCATGGCTTGTGTGGGGCTTTGGAAGTGGAAGGCATGTTGCCTTCATCCCTGGGCCTCTTCCGGGGTGTATTCGCCTGTGGCGGTGAGGCCCGGTCCTCGCTGTCAGGGTCTGAGCCTGTGGGGGACAAAGAGAGAGACGGCATGAGTGATGGTTTGACAAGCATCATGCAAACATTAGTATTATTGCTCATCTACACATTAGAGGGGAATAGGCAGTGGAGTTTTGATGATCAAGTTGCTTGCTATATGGGTGGAACATGCAGGAATCCGTCAGGGTCACTCATGTTGGGGCGGCCGTATGCTATGTGACATGCATTTCTCTTGTGCCCTCTGTGCAGTGTGACTTATGCCTTTTTCATATTTGTGTGGTGTGTGTCAGATATGGCATTGCCATGCTGCAGGCATGTGCATGTGTCTGTGCTGCAGACGACAACTAGGCTGGGAATGTGTATGTATTGGGCCATGCCTTGCCTCTTTAGACAGACTAATTGGTGGACTGTCATCAGACTTTACATTACAGTGTTTTCTTGGGCTACTCACCTCCCTCCACCGCTGACGTTGCGCCACACTCCATATCGCCCACGCCTTCGATGGCCTCTATCCCAATCGTGCTGGCAAAGATCTCTTCCCACCGGCTCAGCTTTATTGGTGAGCTTGCTCCCCCACCAGTAGCCATGGCCTGGCTCCTGTTTGCGGACAGGATGTTCCTGACTCGCAGGAGCATGTCATCCCATCTCGGACGGCCTTTGTGGTGCGGGGGTGTTGCCTACCACGCTGACCCTTTGGGCGACTAGTTCCCAAATTTCCTTCTTCTTGAGGACTGCCTCCCTCTTGAGGCTGTTTGCAAACACGACATCGACATTTTCAGCCAGGGTCTCAGCCAACATGGTGAGCTCATCCTCGTTAAAGCGCTCCTTGCGCTGGCGGGATGCACCTTTTTTGACTGCCTTTGGCATTATATAGTTCTTGGAGGTTGATCTATGTACTCAGCAATATGCTCCAAGTCCTGGGTGCTGAGGATGGCAATGGATTGTGTTTTAAAAGATGGCTGCCGCGCTCTTTCCCTTTCCTGTGCGATGATGCTACTTCCGGTTCTGCTTATTTACGGGCACTGCTAATAGCGGTCACCGCTAAAAGCGGTGCCCGCTAATGCCGTATCCATTCATGCTGGTAGTGCTGTCAGCGCGTTCCATGATGCCGCTAAGTTCCATTTTTTGGACTTTAGCGGCATGCCGGTAATGTCCTTACCAGCATGGCACAAAGCTTATGCCCGCAAACTTGTAATAGCCTTCTATTAGCGGGCTCTTTACTACACAAACACTGGGGGTCATTACGACCCAGGCGTTAAGGGGTTAACGGCGCCGTAAAAGGTTGCAGCTCTGTTAACCCCTTAACGCCTTACTACAAGGTCCCTTTGTGGCTCCCGACCTTAACGGCTGGTCTGGACCAGCCGTTAAGGTAGGGACCCGCAAAGGGACCTTGAAGGAAATTACGGTACCGCAATTTGCGGTATCGTAATTACCACCTTTCCCTTTCCCATTGAGCCCTATTGGGCAAAAATGGGAATGGGGAAGGGCCAATGGTAAATGAGGAATTACCGCCCCGCCAACCTTGGAATGGGGTGGTAATTCCCCATTTCACCATAGCGGAATCGGTAAGTTACCAGCGTTAACCATGGCGCTAATAGCGCCATTGGTTAACGCCGGGTTTGTAATGAGGGCCACAATATTTGCTCCATGCTGGTAAGGACCGTTACTTACCTCCAAACTCGTAATGAGGCCCATTGTCCCTGAGGCATGTGTATGTGTATAGTGCCAGCATTATATGGAAACATTAATCGTTCTGGAATGAGGTAAGATATGGCATTATAGATCTTTGAAGAGGGAGTCATGGGGTGGGGGGGTTTGAACACACAGTCATATGCAGCTCTCATGTCTTGAGGAATTAGTGCAGTTTGGTGGTTGTAGGCCAACATCTGAGGGGCTTCCTCTCTGATGCTGTTGGGAGTATTTTAGACCACCCCGTTGCATCTAAAGTCCGAATGTTATTATGGAAAAGGCTGTTAGATTTGCTATACTCTTGGTCGAATATATCCAGAATTTCAACTTAAGAGGTTATGTTTGAGGTGGAGTGCAAGGTGCTCAACATGGTATGGTATGGTATGGTATGGTATGGTATGGTATGGAATGGTATGGGATGGTAAAATATTTATAGAGCGCGAACTACGGCCAGTAGGCGTCTAGCCGCTGCGGGTAGATTAACTGATGGTCCAGTCAACATAACTAGAATAAATGCTTTTTCAGTGCCTCACGAAACTGAAGATGGTTGGCAATTTCGTGAAGAAAAGGGGGAAGAGTGTTCCACAGAGTAGGGTTGAGAACTGAAAAAGAATTTCCACCTGCCTGCACTCTATGGTAACGCAGAATTTTTGATAAGTTTTGTGAGGCTGAGCGTAGACAACTGGTAGGACAATAGCAGTCCAATTTAGCTTGCAGATCATCTGTACCTGTATTGTGAATTACTTGATGAGCAATACACAAGATTTTAAAATTACTTTAGCGACTCACAGGCAGCCTGTGGAGCAGCCGTAACATAGGCTGGGAGTAAGTAAGTCTACGTGCATCCAGAGACAATCTAGCTGCTGAATTTTGGAGGATTAGAATACGCTGACCTTAATAAGTCGGCTGTCCAAGGTATTTTCTCTTACAATAATCTAAGAATCCCATAATGGATGATGTAACCACCTTCATCCGGCATTCAGTAGGATGAAGAGAAAGAATTCTTCTCAGGAATTTAATAAATCCAGCATTACAAACTGAAGTCATCTGAGCTCACATGTATGGGTCCTTGTGAGTTCTTTGAGGAGTGATGCGACCAAAGCTTTCTTGATTTGGGTGGGATCCTCCCCCACCTGGACTGAGTAGGACCCCTCCCTTATCCTAGTGATACATTGCATAGAGAGGATCTTCTTTCACTGTGTACCGACCTCTGCACTGGGGCTCCAACAAGTCTCAATACTGCCTGGTTTAGGGGCTCGCTTCTTACACCTCCTTAGTTATTTCAGGGTTGTGGGTGGGGTCTGTGCTTCACTGCAAGGGACACTAGCAAGGCTGATCTATGGTGCGTACACATCTTTTTGGAGATAGCTCCAGAAGTGCTCCTAAGCCCCTCAACTCCTCTCAGCAGGGAATCACCCCTTGAGCTTCCCAATAACCTCAGTCAGTACCTGTGCAGTAATGGGGGTGTACTCTGATTAGGGGATAGTGATACACCCCCAATTGATCTTGGCACAGAGAATGTAACAAAGGCATAAAAAGGGGAAAACAGTGCACTTCACTCTTCAACGCCATGGCACATTTTCCTTGTAGGTGGAAGGGAGGAAGGGTCTGCATGCTCCTCCCTGTACATTCCACCTGAAATAAGTCTAAGTCTATTTGCTCATCCCATCATGGAGAGATATCTCCCTTGCATTTCCCTGACGACAGTGGAAGGAAGCCATGGGACGATACAGTAAGACGCCATTTTGTGCCACATCAGACTCCATTTTTGTACTAGGCCGCACAATGATCTCTAAAAAGCCTCCTCTACCCGCACCCAGTGCCACGCACAGCTAGCTCCAACAGCCCCCACCACCTCCTCCCCTGACTGCGCAGCAGCAACCCTGTTCTCACGGAAGCCCAGGTGCAAATTGTTGCAAACTGAAAACGGTATTCTTTCCCTTCCTCTGAGCTCACTGCCCTGTGTGTGACCAGGGCAGATATTGACTTGTGTATTCATCCGTCTCCACAAATCTGCTACTGCTCCTTCACCCCCACCTTTAGAAATGATTGCCTGCATAACCTTTTGCCCCTCTAGTCTCCTTTCATGTAGCAGTTGGTACGACCCTTCCCCACAGACCACCCTAAATTGCCTTCAATATAACTAATCTTATGCAATCATACATTCGTCTTGGACTAACACCTATCAATCCATTAGTTTGAACCATGAGGCATCAGGATGAATACATCTCAGATCAAAACCTGTAGATAAGCCACATGGGAGAGAGGACCACCACACCCCTACCCCACAACGGCCCAGGTTAAGAATGTGTATACGTTTGCTCTCGATTTACAGGCCACCCGCATTCTGGTACAAATTACTCTTAACATATCAATGATTACTGTGTAGTTTAGATTAGTCCAGACAATCACATCTTGTGGACCCAGCCTGACCTCCACCCCTCCCAGATGAGCCCAGCTGACCCACGTGCCGCAAGAAGCAACAGCTCCACACCAACCAATCAAGCTGTACCGGCACTGTATGGCCTATACTGAAACATTGTAATGCATTATTCATCCCCTGTACAGTGCACTTCACTCTTCAACGCCACGGCACATGTTCCTTGTAGGTGTGTAGGGGATCTGGCATCTACACAAGTATGCAGCGCCCAGAATCTCTTCCAATTTCTGGGTCCCGCAGTCACTCTGTCATGATCACAGTGGCCAGCTGGACCTGTCATGGGCACATGAGTACCATCTTGGGCGAATGCCACAATCTCTGTCCAAACATTAAAGCTGGGGAGAATCCGCTTGCCATTGGCTCTCTAATAGAAGCAGGAGACTGGCATGCCTTTGACTCTCGCCTCCCTCATCATGTATTTCTACCCAAAAAAACACTTTAGCAGATGGGCATGGTGCCAGAGCCCGAATGAAAGGAGCCCATCTACAGTAAGACTGTTTTTCTCTCCTCCAACTCCAACCAGTCACTGACGTCAACCTTTCTTCTCCTCTCATTTCCTCCCCTCCCCTTTCCTCCTTTCTCTTCTATTCTCTTCCCAAGCTCCAAACTTTGTTTGATATTATGTCTCTCCACTTCTCACTGCTTCTCCCCTTTGCTCTCCTACTTTTTCCTCTCGCAATTTGCTACATTCGCTCTGGAGGCTTGGTTTACCAGGTTGTGATCCTCCTGCTGTACAGGTGCAGTGAGCACACAATTGCCGCCCCTGCATCACGCCCATAGCTCTGCTTGTCAAAAGAATACGATGGAGAGCCACACACTTGCAGTCAGGTGGTTCGACTATCATGGCGAATGTCTGACTACACAGTTGCCTTCTCTCCTCCTGCGGGCAACTGGCATCTCCGGTAAATTCTTCTCCAGTTCTAAGCAGCTGCCCTCTGTTCTTCTACAATGAGCAGTAAATAGAGAGTCTCTGAGTGCACCCAAGGTCCCATTCTCGGCTGTATACTTCTGTCTGTCTTGCTGCAGTTTGGACCCTGTTCGCGGACCACTCCACTTTCCCAGTAGTTCTAAGGGCCCTGATTTCTACCTTCAGAAGTGGTTTTATGGTCCTGTTAAGCCAGTTGAAGATCAGGAAGAGGCTCTGGGAGTCCTCCCATGTACCTCCCCCAAAGCTAACATCAAGGAGTGGGTGTTATCCCCAGCCCTCAAAGACCACCACATCCCATCCAAAAGCCTCTCGCACATGAATATGTCAAAATTCCCAAACAGGTTTCCTTGAAGAATCAAGCCCTCTTCTGGTCTCCTCAATCTAGGTAAGGTTGCCAAATTTACTTGAGGCACTGTTTCCCCTGAGGTTAAGGCTGGACTCCTGGTGCTAGTTTTGCAGCTGCAATTACATGTGTGAGTCCTTGCAGCAGGCAGTCTCCCTGTTCCCTAGGTGCAGTTAATGAAATTGCATTTCGTTCCTTTCTGGAAACCTCTCTTCAGCTCTGTGCAATAACCTGTGAACAGTCAACATCTTCAAAAAGGATTGATCAGAGTGATGGGTAACTACGTGTTATAAGGCTGAATCCTAGTAGTGAATTTGTGAATTATCAAACCCTTTACTGGAGGCAACCACATGTTAATCAGGTGTCTTCCTTTTGCTTGTGAAAGCCATTGTCTTGGATGTACAAGGGTGCAGCATTGTTGACCATTCAATGCTAGCACTATGCATTCTGCCTACATCAGTTGAGTACCAGACATAGTTATAATGTGTTGCTCTGCACTCTTCCAGAAGTTATGCGCTTGCCGACAGTCTCCCTGTGTGTCACATTTCATCACTGAATGATAGGGCTATGGGTCTATACTTCTTTAAATATCTGTGCTAGCTTATACACTGTACCATTTAGGGCACTACTGCACGCATCGTTGTGCACTTGGGCACCAACATTGGATGTATGGGAAGGCACTACGACAAGTTGTTAATAGGTGGCACTGTGCAATTTGGCAAAAAGATTGGGAGTGTAGCCACACTAAATGTGTGCCTCTTTTTCATTTGGCGCAATAAATATTGGTTTGTGAATCTATGCTTCCTTTATTGTCACAGACTTTTGAAAAAAGCCTGGTTGCATTTTTTTCAAAATTGACCAGTTGTTGAATTGATGTCCTCTTTGTGTTGTGGTATAAAACAGATGTAAAAAAGACACACACATAGGGCCTCATTACGAGAATGGAGGTAATGGAAAAATGAAGACGTAATGGTAATAGGGGCATTCCGACCCGACAACCCGCCAACACCGGCACCGCCCGTACCGTGCCCCTTCATACTGGCATGGGCGCGTACACGCGCCCCTTCGAGGAGCAAAGACCAGCATGCCGGTAATAGGAGGACATCCCAACCCACGCGGACATGCAAATATCGGCATCCCGAAGGCGGTAATCAGGGGCTGCACGATGCCGGCCATACAGGCATCGCGGACCACCCGCAAAAGCAATCAGCAATCAAGCCAACTGCCACAGATGCACACAATCACCACAGGTGGAGTCAATGGAGGCTAGGCCAGTATAAAATGAGTACACCCACACACCACACCCCTTCCGACACCAAAATGCTAGCTTTTGCAATCATGGTGCTGGAGGACATGCCTACACTCCGACAACTACAGCAACAACACCAACAACAACTACAGCAGCAACACCAGGCAGCTCAGAGGAGACGCAGGAGGATAAGGAGGGCGAGACAGGGCCAGCAGTTACCACCAGCACAGCCAGCAGTGCCTCGTAAATTAACAAGGGGGGTCCTGGGAGTCCCTCTGCCAGACATTAGTCCTGGTTACGAAAGACTTACCTAGAGTCTTTAGCTCACTATCTTTCACAGAGAAGAAATATCCCAAACATATCAGTCTCTGTCCTGCCCTGGGGCAGTCCAGCAACGAAATGCTAGGCAATTCTCCTCTGAACAAAAGTACCAACAGAAACCCCAGACACGTGTTTTGGTCTGGTTGGACCTCATCAGTAGGGTGGTTCTGTGCCTGTCTAGGAATAGTGAGCAAGGGGTCCACGTCTGGATTCCCTAGTGACTTAGGGTGAGACCCAAAGTTACCTAAATATGCAAATTAACAAGGGGGGTCCTGGGAGTCCCTCTGCCAGACATTAGTCCTGGTTACGAGAGACTTACCCAGAGAAATGTTCTTCTCTGTGAAAGATAGTGAGCTAAAGACTCTGGGTAAGTCTCTCATAACCAGGACACCTTCAACTGGTGTGGGTGTGGGTGTGGGCTGCTGGGTCTGAAGTGTGTCTGGCACACTGGCAGCAGGTGTTGTTGGCTGTGTGTCGGCTCGGTCAGGCACACAGGCTGTGGGTGTGACCTGCTTGTCTGCCAATGAGGTGGTGGTGGCGGTAGCCCTTTTCTTTGGGTGGGACGTTGATGCCCTCGTGGTGTTGTCTTGTCTGGCATCTTCCTCATCGGTGCCTGGGGGGTAGAAGAGATGCAGGGCATTAGTGATGATGTTGCATGTCAGAAGCATACAATTGTGCTGTTCAATATTCATTCAATCATGCATTCATGTCTTACAGGTATGTCCCACAGGGTGTTCTAAGGGGGCAATTTTTGGCATTCACTGCATGGCAGGTGGCATGCCGTTGATTTGAGGTTTTTGTGATGTGTTACATGGGCACGGTCTAGGTGTGTTGACCGTGTGCTGGTTATGGGATTGGCACTCAGCATGCATTTCTGTCTGGCAGGGTTTGGCCCGCAATCTGGACTTGGATATGTTAATGTGGGTGTTGGGACATGCATTGCCTTGCCTAGACTCTCTTCCACATCACTTGTGCTACGTCATGGTGTCCCCTACAGGGATCTGCAGGGTCACTCACCTCCTTCTGGGGATGATGCTGCACCCATCTCCATCTCCCCGAATCCCTCGATAGACTCTGGACCTATGAAGCTGCTTGCGGTCTCCTCACAGGGCATCATTTTTGCAGGAGAGTGGGGACGCCCGCCTGTGGGCATGGCCGCCCTCCTGTTGCTTGCCATGATGTTGGGGACCCTCAAGCGGAGGTCGTCCCACCTCTTCCGGCAGTACCTGACAGTACGTGGGGTGCTCCCCACAGCCGAAACCTTGCGGGCTACCTCCTGCCAGATATCCTTTTTCTTCTGCTGGACCTCACGCTTCATGTCATGGGATTTAATGAGGTCTGCATGTGCAGCAAGAGTGTCCGCTAACATATTCAATTCAGCGTCTGAGAAATGCTGTTTCCGCAGCCGGAGGGTGGTCTTCCGGGTAGCCTTGGTCATCCTCAAAGTATTGCCACAGAGCTCAACAGGAATCAACTGGTGGTTTGGGAGGATTGCAATGGATTGTGTTTGTAAAGATGGCCGCCAGCCCTTTTCCTGTGCCGACGGAATGACGTTATTTCCGGGTCTGGTTTTACGAGCCCGGTATTAGCATGTTGGTATTACCGGGTCGGTATTTAGGGGTTCCTCCTAGGCGGTGGCGCTATCGGGGGGTTGTAGGGCATTTTGCGGCATGCCGGTATGGCCATTACCGGCATGGGGGTTCGCGCGTGCTCACGCACTCATAATCACCCGCTGTTAGCGGAGTCATATGAGCACGGACCCGCTCGTTCCGCCATGCGGGTAATGACCCCGTTTTTACCGCGCTACTCGTAATGAGGCCCACATAGTGTGTCCTATATGCGCTGAAGTGGCAGCAGAAGTGCTCTGCTGTATTTGCTGGGAACTAACATGGAGTCAGTCTTTCTTTCATTGTAACTGCCTCGAGGCGGGACACTAGGAAGTTGGTGTTTGAGAACTGCTACATAATCCCAGTAGCGATGCGGAGGTGGCAGCAGAAGTATTCTGCTGTCGTCCGATGGACGCCGCTGACCTGCAGCTGTTTCTGTGACTTTTCTTCTTGCTGTTTTCTGCCTACACCATTTCACTGGCGTGCTAGAATCACGATGAGTTACTGTATGTTTTAACTTCAGTCAACTTGAGACTTATTTCTAAATTAACTACTACTCACTTCAAAGTAACACAAAGGTCACGGCTAAACTGAATTGGTGAAAATCACCTGTGAAATTGCCACAAGCAAATTTGGCAGAGACAATTGTTCAACCTTCTTCTCCTACCGGATCTGTAAATATGGATCCAATAACTGTAAATTGTCTCTCTAGAGAACCTCCTATGAAATCATCCCTGACGGATACTTCTATTCGAGATATGGTCTCTTCAAACTGGGGCTCTCTGGACTCAGAGGTTTTAGTTGGCGCCAGACAGGCCATAAATGTCGGCGGTTAGCACCGTATATCTTTTTCGTTGGGGTGTGTATTATACCTGACACAAATGTGTTGCAATCACCTACACTCTTCATGACTGACTATCTCAAATTTGAGGCTGCAGCTGGTTCTCCATTAGACCTCACTTCACAGGCCTCACCCCCAAACATAGGTGGTTCTCTGTTGATGGGTACCTCACTACTTGAGATCCTGAATAATCCTTGAACTGCTCTTCATGCCTTAAATTTTACATCAGCCCAGTTGGCGCAAACTTATGAAACCATTGCTGATGAATTTCGGGAACAACGAAATACAATTAACACAATGGCATCTGAAGTAGCATTTTTAGAGGGTTGCATGTATGGTACGATTCACTCAAAACCAAACAACACTCCACAACGGATGATGTCAGAGTCGCTCCCAACTGTGATGCTCAAGGCTCCCCTGTTCTGAACACATCTTTGCATCAGCACTTACGACTTCAGTCAAATTTCAGTTGCGGGCGCAAGTCATCCGGATGAGCCTACTAATGAACTACGATCACCGCTCTCTTATGGCTGGACCCCTTTTGCAATAGGGCAAACGGGCTAAAAAAGGTTGCTCAAAGTAGTGCCAGTTGTTCAGATTTATTAAAAACCTTCCACACATCACCTATTTGATTGTGTTAATGTAAATGTAATAATTGCAACATCAATACATTTATTTATTAGTGTTAAAAAGGTACATTTGACAAATTATTTAAAAAATATATATTTAATTAACTTTTCCTTTTAGAAACATTTTTTGTTAAACCTTACATAGTTGTATTTGTGTGGTTATTTTGTTAACTACAAAAAATGTTGTTTTTGGACATAGGGAAAAGATCGTAAAACGTATTATAACTTAGTATGTGACTTTTGTAATATTGAACATTTATTAACGCTAATTACTACCCAGTGTGCATTAAAAAAATGAAACAAACGCACCAATTGCTGCATTTTTGAGCATTACCTTATGGTAAGGCCACACAAGTTGTGGCGTGTAGCTAGCGGTCTACCATTTGTTTTGTTGTTCAGGCCACCATGGAAAGGGAGAAGGGACTACGCAAAGTTCCTTCTCCCTCTGCCATGGCGACCATCTTTTTTGTTTACCTTTTTATTAATTTATTTTAATGGCCACCATTGAATGGGAGAAGAGACTACACGTAGTCCCTTTTCCTGTTCATGGAGGCCATTTTTTTTGTTTACTATGGCCGCCACAGAAAGGGAGAATGGACTACGTTTGCCAGTACCTGGCAACAAAAAAAACTTTAGTACCCCGGTGTAACAGGACGGGTACTAATGGCAACAAGCCCCTCACTGGGGGGCCATTACCATGTTCGGTAATACCCCCGGTGCCTTTATTAACTATGGGACCCGGGTGCATTACCGGATGTGGTAATGGCCCCCGGCTTGGGGCTTATTGCCTAAGTATAGTGTGATTGTTGAAATGTTTAATAAAGAATACGTAAAGTACGCACAATTACACATTTTATAACATGCATGCACACATAAACTAATGTTCTTTATAAGAAGCATTACATGTAAAGCATACACAATTAAAATATATATGTTTTAATGAATTAATGTGACACATTACAACATAATGCCATTAATATGTTTATAATGTAAAGCGTACAGTTTTGTAAGATATACATTATGTTTTATCTAGATCAAACGTTTTGTTAATTGTACTCTAATAATGCTACACATACTATTCAGGGTACATACCTGTTGAAGCTGTAAAGCCTATAAAATGTATACAGTGCTACAAACATGACATTAAGTGTACATTAGTAATTATTAAATGTATATTATGATAAAAAACCAGACACACTTTCAAAAAGCTGAAATGCCCAATAAGGATACATTTTGAATTAACGTAACGTTGCCATTAATATGCTTATAATGTGAAGCGTACCGTTTTGAAAGCAGCACATTTTGTTTAATCTTGGTAAACTGTTTTCTTAATTGTACACTAATATTGCTAAAAAGATTGCATTAAGTGTACATGAATAAATATTGAATGTATATTATGATAAACAACGGGACACACTTTCAAAAAGCCGTAGTGCTCAATAAGGTTTTTGATTACGTAGAAGCCCATCCATAATTAAAAACTGGAAAGAACAAGAATTTATTTTCATGACACTTAGTGAAGTGAGGGGTCTAAACGAGTGCATTGAATGGCACAATTCATAACATTATTGGTAGAGAACATTTCTGTCACTCTTTAACATTTTTTGCAAATGGTGAAAAGAATAAGGTTGTTTAATAATAGGAATGCGGTTACAATCTTTCTCCATACATGAAATATTAAGGAAAGGACCTTACATGAACGTAGATGTGATGACGACATAGGGAAGGTTTATAATTGTAAAACCAAGAGTCGGTCTACATGAGCCTTGTCAACCATGGCATGGACACAACATGCCAGCGGCAAGACGAAATACTACATAGCATTCAACACTAAGGTAAGAATGGGTCCTTTTTAGCCACCTAGAAAAGAGAGGCTGAACAGCTGAAATAGTCTGTAAAAGTAACAGGATACATCCGTGTCTACTTTGCTACAGAAGTATGAAATAAAGTGAATGGCGGTTAAGGACGCCATTATAAGCATAGGAAATTAAGACAGTGATGTGATCTATTCTAGATTTGTGTAACGCAGTGAGGACGACACACACACAAGCGGCACTGCATAACAAGATACAGCTTTGCAGATTTAAGGTAACAAAAGGTCTTTTCAGACTAGTGTAAAAGGTAGTATAAATGCAAAAGCATAACAGTAATAACGCAACACATCACAATTCAGAAAGCGATTAACCGACAAGGATGCCATAACAGAAAGACATAAGACACAGATTTCTCACTTAAATGAATCTAAAATGAATAAAGTTGTGACCTATGGAAATGATGCATACAGGACAGAAAATCCAAGAAGTGAGTACAAATAAACAGTATTAATTGGCCTTACAAGTAATAATTAGTCAAAAGGGTCAAAAGGGTGAACATGACATGATCCACATCATTCAGGATTAATTCCAAATGAGATGGAATTTAATCAAACTAGAGCCAGATTGGACAGATGCAAAATGAGTATAATTTGGAATTTGAGTAATTAAAACTCACTCTTAAAATGAATTACCAATGTTTACATTAAGAGTAATTTCTATTGTCTCACTCACATGCTTTCTGAGCATATGCAACTGTTTAAGATATGAAGAGTATGAACTTGTTGAACAAATAACTGGTAGACTACTACATGGAGCTGCTTTTGCAGTTAATATTTATTGCAATATAGTATTATTAAATAAGTAACTGAAAGGGTAGGGTTTTATTGTTTAACAATGTACACATATTAGTAATTCTTCCATTCACAGGTAACTATTTTACTAACCTTGCTCACTTGAAATGACCAAAGAAGGGGTTGACATTTTGATATTTGCTGAAATAAAAAAATCAAACGGTCGTTTTTTTAAATACCAAATTGGACATTATACAAGTTTAACATTATTTATAACACTATTTGACATTTTTATTAAAATCTTTGAAAAATGTGTGGAGGGGGCTTATTTTACATTCACATTGGACACAGTCTTCAATTGAAGATTTTAATATTGTTAAAAGGCGTGGTTTGAAACATTCTGCGTTTGGGCGTGATTAAAAGCATGAACGGCACGTGCATTTGTTGTGAAATAGGTTTGGCAGAGTGTTTTCGTTCGATCATTGGTGATTACTGTAGCAACATAGAAGTAGTTTACATTATGCATGCACTGTTAGTAATTGTTGGCAAATGCGTATGTGAATTATACAATGCTAGGTATTCATTCATTTCTTATAGAAGTTGATGTTGCAGTTTTTGTAAAATGAAATAACAGGTAAGTGAACAAGTAAATGTGGTGTGTATGTATTATCTGGTTATTTATTTCTTAATTAACAAGCAACATAGGTGTATTTTACATTACGCATGCGTGCGTATGAGTAGTAGTGCAGCATATTTACAGTCACGTATGTATGAGTTTTGGTGCAGGGACATTGCAGTGTACATGTGCATAATAAATGTATAGCAAATTATGCATACTTTACTTTTGGCATGTGTGTATGTACAATGTTTTGTATCTAATGTAAAGTATGCATGTGCTTGTACAGCACATTCATTGTAGCTTACATTTCACATGTGTGTATCCATTATGCATACACTTATAAATGGTATGGGGTTTAAAAGTGCTCACATTAAAAAGCATTCTGGTGCAGTTTATGCATCAAATGGAACAAAAAGTAATTATTGTAAAAGAGGTTGTATGTTCAGTGACGAATCTAGCAATATCATCACTGATTCTCTGGAGGAAAAGTTCTCTCACATGGCAGGGGAAAGGCCAAAGCTATCTTACTCTGACCCTGGGAGTGGCTATTTGCGGGAAGACAATATAAGAGTGCACAAACTCCAGAGAGGCAGGAAAGTACTAGATCAAACTTATCCTTCCGCTGTAATTCTTAATGACTATTGTAATGTGCATAGAGAGTTCCCAGGTTTTCTTAGCCAACAACCTTATTTACCTCCCTCCTTTCTATGACACTGAGATAAGGAAGAGGGATGGAGTAATGAAGATGACCAGAAGAGGTAAGCCGATACCACCTTCTAGTCTTTGGAAAAATGCTAAGCAATGCCGGGAAGTTTAAAACTGACACAGCTGAACAGAATACGAGAGAGAGACAGAGACTGCTGCTGAATCCAGCCTGCTCTGTCACTGGTTGGAGCACTGGAGGCGAGCAGACTGCAGGCGGCAACACAGAGGCTGACGAGAACAGCGCACAGAGAAACTGAGCTGAGGTAAATTCACTGGATGATTGCCAAAGGCAGCTGGAGCCGCCAGAAGCAGAGAAAGGCAAAGTGGGAACTAAACAGCTAACAGGACGCACTCCAGGTCAGTGGACTGAAAGGGAAGAAGACGAAAAGACGCGTGGAATGCCAAAGCCACCAGTGCAGACTGGTAAGCCCAAGGAGAGGGAATTGGATACTGGGGTGCTTAAAGGTGAATACTGTGTACCTTTGCCAGAGCTGGAAATCCTAATTGAATCAGTTACAGGAATTGATACGAGTGCAAACATTGTTAAGAAGGGGTCAGCAACCAAATGCTTGAAAAGAGGAATTTATACTAGTGTAAACATTTTTAAGGAAGGGTTAGTGACCCAATGCTTGAAAAGAGGAATAATACAAATTCAAACTGTACTAAAAAAGGGTCGGTGACCCAATGCTTGAGAAGAGGAATTGATACCAATACGCACTTTGAAAAGAAAGTGTTGGTGACCCAATATTGGAGAAGCATTTTTTCCTGGATGAAAGAAAGAGTAAATGGAGAACGGAAAAGCCCTGGCAGGATAGTGAACCAGGCAAACAGTGAGTCTGGGACTCACACCCATGAGAGGATATAAAACATCCTGGCAAGGAACTAAACTGGGCACTGTGCGAGTATGGGACCCACGCCCAAGGAACAATGTTGTGATACCTTGGCAGGAGAGAAAACCACAGGTAAAAGGCCCCACCCTAAAATTGTGGAACAGTGATAACCAATACAAAAGGGAAGAATCATACCCCTTTTAAGGATAAGTGACAGAGTCACAATTCCCTGGCAGGAGAGTATACCAGGGATGGGAAAAGGATTTAGAAAGCTCAGGTGTCACAACCCCTCCTTGAAATTGTGGAACGGTAACAGTCAATGGAAAATGGAAGATCCATACACCTCTATGGCTACTTGAGACACAAAGTGTGAGAAGCTGAATATTAAAATAAAATGAACTGTGTGCGTAAAGAAGAGTCAAGGGAAGATTCATTGCCATTGAGCAACCTTGAAAGGCGTTCTGATTTGATATGATATGATATGGAGGGGAAACAGAGGGAAGACAGAGACAACGATCCTACTAGGCCAGGTGACATTGAGATCGCACAAGTGCAGGGGAGGGGGGAAGGGGAAAAGTGCAGGTGAGCGGGGAGGGGGCAGTGTGGTACAAGGATAACAGTAAAATAAATAAGGCAATTAATAATAAATAAATTGCGGTCAGCTGGTGGCAAGTGCAAGGGTAAGTGCAGACATCAGGTGTCAAGTGCTAGTAGGGGCTGTAGGGATGCAGAAACAGTCCCAGAGTGCAATGGTTGCAAGGGAGGCATTGCCGGTGTGCATCTGGTGTGGGGGGACCCTGGCCACAAGATCAGAGGGTAAGGTAGCCAGGTAACCAATACAGTCTCAGATTCAGGCAGGAGATCAGGAGATCAGCAGGGGAGAGGAGGTGAGAAAGCAGAATCAAAGAGGAAGGTCTTGCGGTGCTTCCGGAATCGGAGATGGTTCTCCTCAAGATTCAGGGAAGCAGACAGGCTGTTCCAGAGGGAGGCCCCACCAGAAGAAAGAGATCTACCACCAACTCGCTGCTTGGAGGAGCGACTGACCCTGAGGGAGTTGGAGGAGGATGATCGAAGAGCTCGAGAAGGAAGATATTTAGGAAGAGAGAGCTGAAGGTATTGAGGTAAAAGGCCCCAGAAGGCCTTGTGGACAATGCAGAGGATTTTGAACTTAATCCTCGCTGCTACTGGGACCCAGTGCAGAGATTTTAGTCCTGGAGAGATACGATCCCTGGGCTTGAGGCTAAGGACAAGTCTCACAGTCCTGTTTTGGATGAGATGCAGAGGGCAGAGAGTGGAGGCAGGCAGATTTAGACAGAGACTGTTGTAGTAGTCCAGCCTAGAGAGAACCAGGGCTCTGGAGACAGTGAGCTTCTGGGGGAAGGAGAGGAAGGGAAGAATACCTAAGCTGGTTGTGCCACTTCTGAGAATCGTCAGAGATGTGAGGAGAGAAGGAAAGTGTGGAGTGGAATATGACCCCCGAGGAGTTTAGCCTCGCAGATGGGAGCAGGTAGAGGGTCAAGAGAGGCCGGCCAGAGAGTGGCAGGAAAGGAGGGAACAGGTGTGTCGATGAGGAGAATCTCAGTCTTACTGGCATTAAGGCAGAGATCATTGGCGTCACACCACTCCTGGATGGCGGACAGACAGTCAGAGATGAGAGAAGGAGAAGAGGTGGCTGAGGGGAGCCTGAAAATGAGTTGAGTGTCATCCGCATAGCAATGAAAGTTGGGGCAGAGAGCGGCAATGCGGTGGGTGGGCAGTGCCAGGTATTGGTTAAACAGCCAGGCATATTGAATGGTGAAAAAGAAAGGGACATTTTTATTTTTCCTTCAAACTGTGGAAGTAAATAAGAAGAGAAGCGGTGAAGAGAAATATGGTATAAAGAAAGAAACTCCTTTTGAAATAGCAGAACATTATTAACCTTTATCCAGAAGCACCGGATATACAGTGGAAGACCAGAAGAAATATAAGGGAAGGGAGGACCTCTTCCTCTAGTGGAACTTTAGTCCTTTTCTTTTCTTCACCTTGGAACTTTATGTCTGGGTCTTTGAAAGAAAGCTGTGAATACATAGTTTACAGAAATTCACTTTTTCACATTATATTGAGTTTAGCCTTTAAGGGTCAATTAGGGTTCTGGACAAAGAGCGGAGGACGCTCTTTTTATTTAACATTCTGACACAGACTCTCATTAGCTTGTTGAGGCAGGGAAACCCCTCATAGACCTAGTAGAGACAGGTAAGATTTCCTGAACCTCTTATTATTTGAAAATAAAAGTGCCATGTCAAATTAAAATGTGTTACTGTGTCTTACTCTTGATCCCTAACAGCATACATGTATGTACGTGTGTGAAATAAAATAAGGAATTACATAGTTATTTTTTTTTCAATTTAGGGAAAGACTGTGTTGATACTTGGTGAGTCCTGGATTTTCTTGCTTGAACATCATGTGAAACCAGAGCTAAATTTCTTACCATTCTAAAATGCGCTGCAAAATGGAAAGACTGAGCGGAGAAAGGTGTTCAGTATTATGACTGTGGCTAAACACTGGAAGTTATTTTATTACACGCTGGCAGAATTGACTTTGGATACAGAAGAGGATCCAAATTCTGTTCTGAAATGAAAAATGGTTTCGTACACCTACTCGGATGGTTTCCAAGAACCACAATTGTGTTTTCCTGCTTAGCTGCAGGTAGAATTTGGATGCATGGAAGTGCTAATCAATGGAAAATGTATCTTGTGCAAATAACTGTAAATAGATGTATATGTACATTTTAACATAAAAAGTGAAAATCCAATAATGTTTCGAATTGATGGAGTAAATTTAACCAATGAGGGGAATAGTTTATGTTTAGGCAATATTATTGAAGGCCTACATAATATATTGCTGTAATGTGGTACTTTATTTTTGTTTGTTATAATGTGCACTGATTTACTTTCATGTGTTGTATTTTATCAGCATGGTTATTATTTTTTTTGAATAAACTGTTATCTATTTCTTTGATTTAGTGTGTGTTGTACTGTTCACACAGTGGGGGTATCCACAGGGGGGGTGAGTGCATATGTTGTGTGTGTTCATGATAATGTTGGCTGCATATTGTTGAGTACATTGTTATGTTTTTCCTTGCTTTAGTGTATTTTGCAATGTGTACACATTGTGGTGTGTACGAATGGTGGGTGTGCTCATGATGATGTTGGCTGAATATTGTTGCTTTACTGTTTTGCTGGTTTTATAGATGGCTTTTAGTGTATGTTGCAACGTGCACGCATTGGCAGTGTGTGTATGTGTGCATATGGCGTGTGTGTTCATGTTAATGTTGGCTGCATATTGTTGCTTTTCTGTCTTTCAGGTTTTACAAATGCGTGCAGTCTTATAATTTGTATGCAGTGACAGTGTGTTTGTATGTTGTGGGTGTTGAAATGTGGCATGTAGAGAATGTTGTAATATGTACTTTGAGAAACCTGAAGGTGTCTGCCTAGCTAGTCCCTGGGCATCTGTCATCCAGGTGGCCAGGACGCAGCCATCGCTATTGGATCACCTGGAAGTGTCCTGCAGCATATGACAACGGTACACGGGCAAGTCTCTGCCGATAAGCAGGAGCGAGGGACGCTCCCATGCCCGTGGTACCGGCCTTGACTCCAGAGAAGCCACAAGCCAAGCAGTTCATCATAGCGGGTCGAGGGGAGAAGGATATGAATGTGAGGAGAACCGATAAGAACCTGGCTATGATAAGTGAGAATCACAAAGTGGCAAGTTTAGAACCAAAGCTCATGAACTTTGAATGAATTGTTGAAAGTGTGAAGGGGAGACCAGCTGCAGAAAAAAAGCGGCACCATGTGGGTGCTAACTCGAGAGACTCTGGTCCCATATGAGAGAGACTGCAAATGCCAGATGGCCATAGGAGGGCCTAGGAAATAGGTCAAAGTGGTCATACAGGGGGTGGCGCTGTGGAGCAGCCCAAGATGGCTGCTTAGCTTTTGAGCTCCGTGCGGCTCCGGCCCTCATCTGCCCACATCTGCGAACATCGGAGCTTGCTACACTCCTATTGCGGCCAACCATCTGCCCCTGTCTGCTGGGCAGCTCCTGGCGGAGTCCCGGCCTTCTCTGACTACTGGGAGACTTGCTACTGCCACATCTCTCTGGAGGCCTACCCGGGCTGCGGCGGTCACTCGAGGCCTCGCCACTCTTTCGCGGCCCGCCCGCCCCTGTCTCCCACCTTGGGGGGCCCCGCGGGGCGGATCGCTGCCGGACGGGGGGCTGGGACCGAACCGACGGCTGCGGCGGCCTGTGGGGTGCCCCGCCACATCGACACTCGCCTGGCGGAGGACTGCACTGTCGAGGTGAGGAGTGGAGGGGTGACGCACCCGGACGGGGCACGGTGGGCCCGGCCATCACCTCGCGCTGCCCCTGGACCTGCCCTGTGGGCGCCCCTGCCCCCTCCCCCCTGGTGCGCCCCGCTCTGTACTGCCAGCGTGATCCACGTCCACATCGGTGAAGATCCCCCCGGGCTTGACTCGACTCCTAGACCCTGTGCCCACCACCTCCACGTGGCTGACGCTTGATAACCACGGCGGCCGTCGCTACCCTTCGTCATGCCAAGTAAATCGAAAGGAAACTGCAGGGGAGGATCGATGGATAGATTCGCTAGAGCGGTTCCGAGATCCGACGCTTGCTCATCCCCACCCCCGCCGGAGGAGTCTGGGGTGGAGTCGCAGGCCGGGCCGCCGGGACCTGACCTCACGGTTATCATGGAGTCGATGGCCAAAAATTTCGCTTCCTTCCACGAGAAGTTGGACGATATACATGCCAATGTTGCCTCGCTCAAGACACGTGTAGACCAAGCCGGGACCCGAATAGCGGAGGCTGAAGGCAGGATCTCTACTAACGAGGACGAACTACACGTGCTGCAGTCCACGGTCGCGGCCCTGTCCCGGGACATGAAGGCGGTTACATCCAAATGCGATGACTTGGAGTCCCGCTCTCGCAGGAATAATCTACGCATCATTGGTGTCCCCGAGAACGCACTCAAGGGGCGCATGGAGGATGCGATCGAGAGCTTGCTTAGGGAACTGCTCGACAACCCGACCCTGTCTCCGCACTTTACGGTCGAGCGCGCACATCGGGCCCTGTCCCCTCGCCCTAGACCGGGTGATCTTCCGAGACCCATCATTGCCAGGATCCTGAACTATCGGGACAGGGACCTCATCCTACGCTTGGCACGGGAGAAGGGAGAGCTGCGCCTGGAGGCCAACACCGTTAGGATCTTCCCCGACTTCTCCGTAGCGGTCCAGCAGGAAAGGCGCCAATTTCTCGGGGTCAAAAAGCTGCTCAGGGAACGCAATGTCCCATACGCCATCCTCTTCCCGGCGCGATTGAAATTGACCCACAACGGCAAACTCTACTTCTTCACGGTCCCCGAGGAGGCAGTGAAGTTCATCGAGCTGGAGATACCATTACCTAATCCGATAAATGCTCCCGTGGCCGCTGAGTGAGCACTCCCTGTAGTGCCCCACTCTCCTCGCCAGCTCTCTCCGCTCATTTTGGATGTGTTGTTGGCAATGCTGCTCTTTACCCCAGCGACTCGAACCCCGTGGATGGCCATCCGGCCTGGGGTTTCGCCCTGGGCCCTTGGACACTACTCAATACTCCTCGTACACTGTATGCTCATGCGTTAGATCGCCTATTGTTTTCCTGTTATCATCCGACCTCAACTCCTGGGTTCGAACTTGGATCCTTCACCGCAGAACTTGATTTGATGGCCCATGTCGGCCTACATGATGTTTAAGATGCCGTCCGCATGGCTACAGCGCCCCCACTGCGTTTGCAATGTTTGTGTTTGTGCTTGGTTTGCTGTTAGGGCTGGGTGGCCACTGTTGGGCCGAATCGTGGGCGCATCCCCGTTGGGTGGTGCCCTCTGTTCCTCCCCGGTTGGGGAGACCCTGTCACTCCCCTGGCTTAGCTGGGGACCTTGGGTTTGGGTGGGGGACGATACCTACTGCAAGTTGCGGGTGGGCAGTGTGGGTGGTGGGTGGTGATGTTGGGGGTGTGTGGGATTGTATTACAAAAGACGGAGGTAGTGTGGCAGAATGCATGACATCGGGGCACCATTGTGGGGCCCATTTTAAACTACTGGCTGGCTCTAGGCAGAGAGTGTGGGATGTACCCTAGTTCGATGCAATGACAACTGTTGTGCTGTCTTGGAATGTACGGGGCCTTAGTAACTACACCAAGGCTCGTAAAATTATGGCTTACGCCAACAGACATTGTTGTAAAATTCTGTTCCTGCAGGAGACCCACTCTGGGGGCCACCTGGCCAGATGCATGGCCCCTTCCTGGGGCCCCAATAGATATTTTACCTCCTACTCCTCCCGGGCTAGGGGGGTCCTGACGATGGTTCATAGATCGCTCAAGTTTTCTCTACATAAGAATTATGTTGACCCTGAAGGGAGGTATGTTATCCTGCATTGTTCTTTGGCGAATAGGGAATACCTGCTGGTCAATACCTATGGCCCTAATGTGGACTCTCCTGATTTCATTGACCGGGTGGCGGCGATACTGCTGGGTTATGTGGGGGTACAGATTATCTGGGGGGGGGACATGAATTTCATAATGGATACCACGTTGGACAGAACGGGCACTGCCCCCAGATTGCTCTCGGGCGCAGCGCGTAGGCTATTAGCACACGGGGTGTCACTAGATGTTCGAGACGCATGGCGGGCGATGCACCCGTTGGCGCGCGAATATACCCATTATTCCTCAGTACACGACAGCTCCTCGAGGATTGACATGTTTTTCGTGTCCAGTACGCTTCTGGGCAGGGTGGCTGAAACTCAGATCTTGGCGCGTACCCTATCGGACCATTCTCCTGTCCGGATGTCCGTGGATCTGGGAGTCCCGGTTCCCACTATTAATACTTGGCGCTTCAAGTCTGCCGCCCTGCAAGACATAGTATTCAAGGCGGATATTCTTGCTGATATACAGTCCTATTTTGAGTTTAACTTGTCCCGGTCCACCTCCCTGGGGGTCCGGTGGGAGGCCTTCAAAGTCTTCATCAGGGGAATGTCCATATCGAGGGAGGCGGGAGTACTCAAGGCTATACGTGCTGCTCTTGCCCGTTCCGAAACCAAATTACGCGACCTGGAAAGAGCGCATCCCACTTCGGTTGACCCGGCCACCCTCTCCCAGATCAGTGAGGAGCTCCAAGCTTTTAATGACCAGGCCATCAGGGAAGTTCGATATTTCAGTCGCCCCCAGGCGGCTCGCAAATATGGTGAGGGGGACAGGCCGGGCAGGACGCTGGCTGCTGTGGCCAGGGGCGAGTGGGGTCATTCACAGATCTCCTGTATCAGGGACAGGTTAGGGCTGAGTCAAACGTCTGACCAACGAATCTTGGAAGTCTTCGCGGACTTCTACGCTGACCTGTACTCCCAGCCCCCTGAACATAGCGAGTCCCAAATGCGCGATCTCCTCAGCCAGATCCCCACGACACTCATTTCCCCCACAACCAAAGACTCACTGGACTCCCCCATTCTGCTGGACGAAATTGTCGGGGCAATCTCAAATCTACCCAAAGGAAAAGCTCCCGGTCCGGATGGGCTAACGGCAGAATTTTATCAGGAGCATGTGGCCATCTTGGCCCCCAGGCTGCTGGAGGTCTGGAATGAGTCGCTCCGGCTGGGCACCCTCCCTCCATCATTGCGGGAGGCCGCCATTACGGTCCTTCTTAAACCTGGGAAACCTGCTGATGAGTGTGGATCATATAGGCCCCTCTCACTAATGAATCTAGATACCAAAATATTCGCTAAGGTGATTGCCAACCGCTTCCTCCCGGTCATGTCCTATATGGTGCATGATGACCAATCAGGGTTCGTCCCTGGGAGGTCGACGTCCCACAATATTAGACGGCTATTCAATGTCATGGCCCGCATGGATCAGGGAGTTGGCGCCGTGGCGGTTACGCTGGATGCACAGAAGGCTTTTGACATGGTCTCCTGGAAATATACCTGGTTGGTGCTGGAGACTATGGGTGTAGGGCCTAACATGATAGCGTACATTAAGTTGCTATACACTTCCCCGGTGGCTAGGGTGCGGGTTAATTCCCAGACGTCAGCTCTGTTCCCACTCTCTAGGGGCACCCGTCAAGGTTGCCCGTTTTCTCCGATCTTATTCGCCCTGGCAATAGAGCCGATGGCCGACTATATCAGGGCCCGGCACGCCCACCAGGGGATCCGCCTGAAGGACGCTCCCGAAATCGTCTCGCTCTATGCAGATGATGTTTTACTTTTCGTAAGAGACCCGGATGTGCACCTGGACCCGATTATACGCGGTATCACCCGGATTGGCACTCACTCCGGGTTCACCATTAACTATACCAAATCCGAAATTTTCCCTCTTACTAGCTCCACCGCCCAACCGCTCACGGAGTACCCGCTACGCTGGTCCCCAATGGGGATTAAATATTTGGGGGTCTGGGTGTCTCGGTCTAGGGAAACACTGCTAGCGGATAACTACCGAGCGGTGGCGGAACAAGCTGAGGCTAAAATCACGCGCTGGCGCGCTCTCCCGCTGTCGCTGGCCGGTAGACTCTCGCTGGTGAAAATGATCCTGCTTCCTAAGTTCTTGTATATCTTCTCTAACGTCCCTGTCTGGCCGGGTGGGAGATACTTTACAGACCTTCATAAAGCACTTGCACAATTTCTCTGGCACTCTGGTGCGGTGCGTAAGAAATGGTCGGACATGTGCCTCCCATATGACAAAGGGGGCTTCACGGCCCCGGACCTGCTTAGATACTGGACGGCTGCACAGGCGCAATTCGCCTCGTACTGGTACCCCGGACCCCCACCTCGCCCCCACGTCAAATTGGAGACTCTGGCGGGGGCACCCTGTAACATAATGTCCCTGATTCTAAATAGGAAGTATGTCCCGGACTCGCCTATCGATCCAGTCCGCGCCACTGTACAGGCCTGGGGCCGGCTGTTTAACACGTGTGCCGAACAACACCCATAATACAGGTGGCTTCCCGCCTGGAACCTTCCCGGGCTTGAACCCACGTGTGACATTGCACTGGCGCGGCACTGGGAGGCGCTGGGTTACCGTGCCCTCACTGACTTTTACCCAGATGGGCGGTTTATAACACTGCAGACGTTGAAGCCGGGGCACTCCGGTTCAGTCATGGAGCTGCTGCAATTCTACAGGCTGCGCGCAGCCTTCCGCAGCGCGTGGCCTGACTTCCCAGCTGAGCCTCCGGACTCCCCCGGGATCGCATACATCGCCAATTCGGGAGGGGCGCGGGGTGTGGTCTCCTCATTATATGGATTGTTACTAACCGGCCCCTCTCCCCGCCCGTCCAGGGCACGGGAGGACTGGGCCGCCGAACTGGGGACGGACCTTACAGACCAATTGTGGGGGAAAATGTGCTCTCATACCAGTGGGGTGTCCTTGAACTTTCGCTACCGCACCATACAGTATAAATTGCTCAATAGACTGTATTTTACACCGGGTAGAATTTCGAGATTTGCACGCTCTACTCCCCGGCCCTGCCTCCGCTGCGGAACCGATGGGGCTGACCATCTACACATGTTCTGGGCCTGCCCGGAGCTGGCCACATTCTGGTCCAAGATCATGCAGACGTTGTCGACAATTATTGATGTTGATGTTGACCTCGACCCGCTGGGGGCACTGTTTGGGGTGTGGGGCCTCGGGGAGCCTAGAGATGTGGTCAAGTTCCTAAATGTAAGTTGTGTGGTGGCCAAGAAATGCATCTTGCTGGATTGGAAAAGCTCGACCCCCCCTACATATCAGAAATGGTTGAACCTGCTCACATGGTCTAGGAATTGCGAGGAGGGGTTTTTGGATATGCTCCCGGCCCGGTCCCGCCCCCGTAATATCTGGTCTGCCTTTAATAGTTATTTGAACGGTTTGGATGACATCTCCACGGTGGGCGGATCTCCCCGGCCTTCTACTAGTGTTGTCTAAAGTGTTGGTGTCTCATGTTATGTTGCTGATGGTCCCTGACAGCTTATGTTCCGCAGAAAAGCCCTTGCATTAATGTACCTATGTACTGTATTTGCTCTTGCTGTCCTGATGTAAGTGTGTATGCTACCTGCCTCTGTCAACAAAAATAAAAGTTTAAAAAAAAAAAAAAAAAAGTGGTCATACAGAGGGTCAAGCAAAATCCCAGTACAATCGAAAGACTTTGATCTACAATCAGTGTAAGGAGAAGGGAAGAGAATCCCACACTGAAAGAGAACATTGAGAAACCAAGGGAAAAGAAATCCTGCAAGAGGGGCCAGAGCCCGACCGAGGGGGATCCAAGGGAGAAGCTGTCACTCAAAAATTGATTGATAAATAATACCCTGGCCCTAAACCACACCCAAGCCCAACAGACACATGGCACGATAGATAGCTAGGGAATAGTGTACACCCAACCCTCATTTCCGACACCAGAGAGAAAAAGACATACCCAATCATACTATAAAAAGCTCATTAGGATACAGCTGGGAGCGCATTGCACCATCACACACTGCAGTCAGAAAACCAACAAAGGAATCAGCAATAACCCCACCCCAGGAATACTAAGTAAATGGAACAAGATGTATTAGAATCAGGATACAGGCCCCACTAACCCAAATTTCAAATCTCTGCATACGCAACCCATTCAAAAATTCACACAACAGAGAGGCTACACATACTTCTCGCACGTATATATTACAATGTCAAGGATAGAATATTTCTGGGTATCGGTGGGCCTCATGGGCAAAATTCAAGGAATAAAAATGGGCTTGATATCACTATCAGACCACTCCCCTCTTTGGCTAGAAGTGACGACTCCAGGGAAGGGGGGAGGGCTATGGCGCTGGAGGCTAACACAGGATATTCCCCTAGACCCGATACTGGGGGAAACGATAAGGGATAAGATAACAGAATACTTTGCACAAAACGACACAGGGGAGGTCCCATTAACACAGTGTGGGAGGCATTCAAAGCGGAAGCCCGCGGACACATGATAGCACTAAAAGCCACCAAAGAAAACCAGAGACACCGCTGGAAAAAAGAACTTGAAAAAAAAGTAATGGACACACAAGAAAAGCTACTGTCCCATCCCTGCAGAAGCCTCAAGAAGGCCCTAAGACACATACAGGGGCAATTAGAAATGCTCCACACCAAAGAGGCCGAGAAATCCCTCCAATACCTTAAACAACAACTCTATATAAAAGCCAACAAGGCAGATAGATTTTTAGCGAGACAGCTACGAGAAAAAAAAACAACGAACATCATGAGCTATTGAGACTCACAAGGAGAAACACAAACGCGAACCCAGAATATAGGGAAGGCCTTTCGAGAATTCTACCAAAAACTATATGCGACAGATTACCCGAATGAAACCGACCAAGACACCTACCTACAATCTCTCCCCATCCCCAAAATCCCAGAAGAAGACAGAAAAGTATTAGAGAACCCGATCAGCAAAGAGGAAGTAAAGAAGGCAATAGCTGGACTTTCAAATGACAAGGCACCCGGCCCGGATGGCTTTACCGCGCCTTTTTACAAAAAATACGCAGATCTACTCTTTCCTGTCTTGACGAGACTCTTAAACTCCTTCAAAGAAAATGGAAATGTGACCCCGTCAATGAATGAAGCAAAGGTGTTGGTATTCCATAAAGCAAGGAAACATCCATCCCTCCCCAGCTCCTACCGTCCCATTGCACTGATTAATTTAGACGCCAAGATATATACCAAAATCCTGGCAACTAGGCTTTCCCCACTTCTCCCCTCATTAATAAACACTGACCAATCAGGATTTATCCCAGGGAGACAAACACATGATAATCTGAGAAGAATAATACACCTAGTGGAAAAAACAGGGATTACACGCACACCGGCAGCTCTGCTCTCACTTGACGCTGAAAAGGCTTTTAACAGGGTGGAGTGGTCAATACTATTCAAAACTCTAAAGCATATGGGATTTGAGGAACAATTTATAAAGATGGTAAAAGCTAATTACAATTCCCCAACAATCAGGATAGCCATAAATGGCGAGGTCACCGATAAAATTGAAATAACACGGGGCACCAAACAGGGATGCCCACTATCCCCCCTTCTTTACGCCATATTCCTGGAACCACTCCTAATCAGAATCAGGGAATCAGTCCGCATAACGGGGATAGAAATGGCAGGCTCACAACATAAAGTAATAGCGTACGCAGACGATATGCTTCTGGCCCTAGCGAACCCGGAGGCGACATTACCCATAGCAATTAGAGAGCTGGAGACATTCGGGGCAATCTCGGGCCTCAAAATAAACAAGAAAATATCAGAGCTATTACTCCTAGCAGGAGAAAGAACGGAAATAGAAAGAGTATCAGCAACACTAGACCTAAAAATAGCTGAAAAAGGAATCAAATACCTGGGGATAACTCTGACACACAAGATAGAAGCACTATACAATGGGAACTACCCCCCTCTCCTGGAACGGGTAAAGACGGACCTGGAACGCTAGACCCCCCTAATGGTCTCATGGTGGGGCAGAATTCAAGCAGTAAAAATGAACATCCTCCCCACACGGCTATACTTTTTTCTGGCTCTCCCAATCAAAGTACCCAAATCATTCTTTAAAGCACTATGCAAAGCTGTCTCGTCCTATATATGGAACAGGAAACCCCCAAGGATCGCCAGAGCGACCCTTACAGCTACAACCAGGGCGGGGGGAATGTCCCTGCCACACTTCCGCAAATACTTTCAGGCAGCACAACTTTGGGTCCTGAGGGAATGGCTGGGAGACAACCAACAAACTGTATGGGTGACACAAGACCGAGCGGTAGCCAGATCCCCCTTGGAAGAAACCCTTTGGAAAGCAAAACTACACAGGCACCCCAACCTCAGTATAAGTGAGATCATGAAAACCACCTTGGAGGCCTGGGATGAACAAACGCTGAGGGGCATCATGACCACGGTGGAGGGTCCCTTCACACCCATCTGCCGGAACCCCCAATTCCCACCGTGAATGCAAGGGGGAGCCTATGAAAAATGGGAGGCCGCGGGATGCACAAAAATAGGCAAAATGTTTCAAAACGAAGAAATAAGAACATTCAAAGAGTGCAAAACACTACTAAAACTAATAGAAGCAGACAGATACAAATACGAACAGCTTAGGCACTGGCTGGCAACTCCAGACCTCAAATCAGCGGCCACAAGTGACCTCATGCCATTTGAAAAGTTCCTAATAACCAACTCTGGGTCAAGAAAACTGGTCTTCCCACTATACAGCTTCATCAACTCCCAAGAAGAAGAAGTCAAATGGGCCTACATGATCAGGTGGACGAAGACATTGGGGGAGGATATCCATAAACAGCAGTGGAGGGACCTGTGGAACAGCATTCCTAAAATGACCCGATCAGTCCAAAAAAGGGAAAAGTGGCTAAAAATCGTAACCCAATGGCATTATACGCCGGAAAGGCTGCACTCCATGTACCCCCAAACATCTAACACCTGCTGTAGAGGCTGCACAAAAGTGGGCACGTGGAAACACATCTGGTGGGACTGTGGGGGGATCAAAGGCTTCTGGTCAGAAATAAAGATGGAAATCGCAAAGATCTTTCCAGATGTGGAACAACTAGGGCAAAGAGTTTGGTATGCGGAATGAAAGATCAGGCGGCCAAGAAATGCGGGAAATCACAATGGAGAAGTTTCATGGGCCTACTCATAGCTGCATGGGCGACAATAGCCCAAAACTGGAAGAAACAGGAACCTCCACTGATATATACATGGCTCCAAAAAGTATGGTCGCAACTGACCATGGAAAAGCTCACACACACCATACAGGGATCAAAAGAAACCTTCACAAAGAATGGGGAGAGGTTCTGGACTATCTGCAATCAGATTACATGGAACAATGGTGCCCGCACACTATTAGAATATCAGACATATTCAGATCATAGACATTCCCATGAACAACAGACACAATCAGAAGATCTTCCGGGGCAGGAGGGGGGAGGCAGGAGGGAGTTGGGGGATGGTTAATAGTTCCCAGTTTGTATTTGAAAACAATAAAAATATATTTAAAAAAAAAGAAAAGATTCACACAACCATCTCTCGCCCAGCAAACCGCACACACTTTACCACACTGCATCAACAACCAACAAACAACACAAACAACACCTACAGCACCTACAGCACACAAGGTCTCACCCGTTCCAATACTCGAACCAAAGCTCAACGCACAGTGTATACCGAACTGAAGCTGCTAACAGCACACCACCTCTCCTACTCCCCTTCCACCCGACTAACCATCCCCGCCCTCCTCTTGTTTACAGATCCGCCAGAGCGCCTGGGGACCAACTCCATTGGTGACGGTGCGCTGTATAAATACCTTTAACATTAACATTAACATAAAGAAACTGTGATATATTTTGGAATACGATTGAGAAGGGCCAACACCCACAAGAGGGGAACCAGGGGTGAACATCACCCAGTGAACAATAGAAAAGAACTTTAATTTGTTAAAGGAACATTTGTTTTGTTGATTGAACACTTCAGGTCCTCAAAGGCAAGAGACGTTCAAGCAAAACGAGACTTGGCCATCAACGGCCCTGATAACTGAAAGCTCGAGGGTTAAAATCTGAACTTTTGTCTTGTGCTAGAATAGCCAGAGAGTGTGCCTTGAGAGCTGCCATTGGAACTTTCGTCTTGTGCTGGAGAATCCCGAGACTGTACTGTGCTTCAAGCTCCCATCTTACCCTGTGTCCAAAACGTGGGGAACGGAGACCCAGGCTACTGCATCCTGACATATTACTTGAGAACACTTCTTTCTTTTCTTGTGAACTATCCCACACCCATTTTTGTATTAGTTGTGAGGTTTTGCAATAGGTTTCTTAGTATAGGCCTTTTTATTTTTACACAACACCACTGGCACTGCCTTATATTCATTTGATTGTCGACATCTGAACCCATCTTAGATTTAGGTTTAGATTAGACATTCTACCAACCCGCACACCACATTCATTGTTCAATAAACACCCTTGAACTCTGATCACTTGTGTCTGTGTTACTTGTTGTCACCATGAGTTCCTCACAGTATGCAGTGGTGGTGTCTGTGTGTATGAGATACATCGTGCATTGTTCTTTTACTGTTTATGCATCATGGGTATATGAGTATGGCTTGTGTGTGGTTCCTTTGCGTACGTTATTTGTATATTGTTTGTACACACATTTTATTGCTTGTGTGCATGCGTCATAAATAGATTAATCCTAAATTGTTATCTCAACATAGGCTACTGTTAATATGATTGTTTTTGTAGATGTGCATGTGGTTGGCATGTACTTTGTACTTTGTTCTTATTTTTTTCAGTCATAAGCTATGTTGTCATTGTGCATGCCTCATATGTAAACACATTTTAAATCGTTAATATCTCAAAATAGGTCACGTCAATTTTTGAAATGTTTGTCAGTGCACCAATTTCAGATGAAATCTATGAGCCTGTCAAAATATTGTGAAAATCGAAGTGGCCAAGGTTAAGATATTTGGCCCAGCATTTATTGTTTTTCCCTTTGGGAAAACCCCATGTAAAAAGTCTGTTGAAAACGTGATCTAAGTAAACCATTTTTTAAACTATGAAGCCGTTAATGTACAATTCTGAAATGTTGCACAGGCGGCAGTCTCGAAATATTACTGTGGAATATTTTCTGATTTTTCAAGCAAGGCTTCAAAAGTTATTGAGGAAAGTTATTTTTGAAACGCCATAGAGACTGTCTTAACCATACCTATGCCTTCTGTAAGGGAAACTAGGTGGATTTGGATTGGATGAATACAAGTTGATGATATAACTAAGTACAAATTACATATTTTGTCTTTCCTTTTCTACTATTTGAGTTAAACATAAGGAAGATAAATGGCCAATTTAAATGTTTGTCACAGCACTGGCAATGTGAGATGGAAAAATAAAAAAGTGCATGCAATATAAAATTGGGATTTTTACCTGAGAACATTTTGCAGATAATTAAGTGCCCAGAAAATAGTTGAGCAAATTGTATTCTGATTGTGCAGTTTGGCTAGTTTGATTATTTAATAAGCTTGGAACAGAAGTGAATCACTGAATTACAAATCGATTTGTGTTTACAGGTTCCATGCAAGTGCAAGTAGCTTGTTAAGCAAATAGAAATATTCAAGGTTATTTCTAAGAAAGTTAGAATTTCATTTTGTTTAATAGAAACATAGAATTGAAAAAAATAATTGCAATACAAAAACAAATCAAACAGTACACAAAATCCAACCAAACTATTTTAATGAACTCCAACAGTTAAAGTACAACCATTTCAAGCATTTTAACTAAATCCAAAGCTTTTTAACACATGATGTTCGGCATTATCACAGGGTTTGTAGTGCAAAGTCAGTGCATATTTTAGTTGATTGCCCACCTGAAAACCTGCCTGCCATGCACATGCGCAAATCATTGTTTACCTGAATGTCATGGGAAGGCATAGCTGAGTGTGGGATACACACCAGTCACTGCCATGTGCGCACAGGCTCTGCCCCAGTTCCCCTTTTGTCTGCAGCCACTGTCCAGAAGCTCCTCAGTGAAGGAGCTCACATGCAAGGAGATGAGTGCGCAGATGGTGTGAGGCTCTTTCCTTCTCACATTTTGCACTTTCTTCTTTTTGTGAACTTGGTCATTGTACACAGTGAAAAAATGCATTGGCAAAGTGCAGAGGTAGCTTTTTGTTGTTGTTGTTATTCTTAAGAGGACACTCTCCCTACAAATGTGCCCCACTCGCAAATTTGGGTTACACCATATTGAAAAAGAAGAAAATTGTAAAAAGGGGAAAAAGAAGCAGGTAATATTTTCCTTTTCTGTGAATCAGCATGCTCTGCTGGCTTGGTACATCTGTCCCTATTTTCCATTGTCGGCCCATGGTCACTCTCCAAGCAATGGCCCCTTTTCCATATGTACATTTTGGATAAGTGGAGTTACACCACTTCAAGGCAGTTCAGTGTTCAACCATCCAAGCACTTAGTGTCAAGAATAGGCTTGAGTGATGCCTTTTGAGAGTCGAGCCCAGTATGAGCACACTCAAACTATGGTTTTTTAAATTGAAAAAAAGCTTTGGTAATCATTCCTATTGCTCCTCTTCTTTTGGAGTCTGTTTACAGTCTGTTTTTCATGTTCAATAAAAATGAAAAACTGACTGCAGACAATACTGTGATTCAATGATATTGTAATAATAATGTAAAGGGCATGTGTTTTTTGTGTTTTCGTTATTTGCAGTAGGGAAGTGCTCATTATCACACACGGGGCTCTGTGGCCCCTTCTGTAAAATGAAAGGATGCCTGTGTTGGGGAAATGGTACCACACATTACTTAGATAGCAGATGCATGTCTTTTAATGCAAAATAAACGACTGGTTTACTATGTTTTGTTTTTGTGATGCTTTCTCTATGTTGTACACAACTGCCTAATTTGGTGACATCTGTAGTCCTAGGTTTATCATTTTCTATATGAGGCTGATTTATATTCAGCTTTTGGCAGATTAGACACTTATAGGAAAATAATTTATGCAGTGCACCATGTAGCTCTTTGTTCCTCAAACTATAAATGATTGGGTTTAGCAGGGGCATTAGCGTCACATACAACACAGCAAGCAGTTTGTTGATATCTTTGGAGAATCCTGATTTTGGCCGCATATACAGAAAAATTGCGGTCCCATAAAAGAGAATCACAACCATCAGGTGGGAGGAGCAAGTAGAGAAGGCCTTGCGTCGCCCTTCCGTAGATCGGATTTTCAGTACAGTGCAAATAATGAATGCATAAGAGGTTAGAGTTATTGAGAAAGGAACAAACCCAAAGATGAGACTTTGAACAAATGTCGAAATCTCAATGAGGTACGTCGATGTGCACGAGAGTTTGACTAAAGCGGCCAGATCACAGAAGAAATTATCAATGCAGTTTGAGCGGCAGGAAGACAAAAACTGGCTCAGGCAATGTGTTCGTAAACCAAGATGCTCAGCAGATGGCTACAAGCAGCAAACAGGTTCTCTTGTTCATGATTACCACATAGCGCAAAGGATAGCAGATAGCAGCAAAGCGATCATAGGACATGGCGGTCAACAGATAGAACTATGCGCTCACCAGGGAGAAAAAGAAATACAATTGTAGAGTGCATCCAACTACTGATATAGTGTATCTCTGAGTGTCAAGGATCGCCATCATCTTAGGGACCGTGACCAATGTACAACACATGTCCATGATAGATAAATTAAGCAAAAAGAAATACATGGGTTTATGCAGTCGCTGGTCAATGCACACCAGGTCCGCAATGAGGAGATTTGCCAGCAAACACATAAGATATAGGATGAAAAATACAGAAAAAAGCAAACCCTGGACTTTTGGAAGGTTAACGAAGGTCAGAATCAAGAAATCTGTGGCAGAGGTTCGGTTCCCTTTTTCAAGTTCTTCTTCATTTTGCATGCCCTGGAAAGGAAAGAAAAATATAATATGAACTAAACCTTACTAACATCTCAACCCAATATAAGAAAGACATCCTCTTAGCCAACCAGGAGACGTATGATAACAGAATAACACAATCAAAATCTAGCATCAAAGAATTGTTCAGTATTCTAAAAGAATTGGAAACACCCATCGTACCACAAGAGAACTGCACTAAAGATAAAAAGTGGTGCTCTAGTATCCAGCACGCCTTAACTAATAAAGTCTCCAATTTACAAACCAAAATTGCCCTTAAGAAAGCTTCTCTAGCACCTCGAACCACTCATAGTATAGTTCCATCACCGCTAACAAGGATCTCGCTTCAGCTTCTCTAAAGTCTCTGTCATTGAGGTGGAGAAGGTCATCCTGGGACTCAAACCTTCCAATTGCAAGGGTGACCAATCCCTGGCACAACTTATTAAGGATGCTGCGAGAGAACTTGCGCCTTTCATAACTAAACTTATCAACTCCTCATTTACAACCGGTGCTGTCCCGAACAATTTGAAAGAATATTGGGTACTACCACAACTCAAAAAGCAAACCCTTGACCCCTCCATACCCACGAACTTCAGACCCATCACGACTGTGCCATTTCTTTTAAAATTTCTAGATAAAGTGGCCTACATTCAAATACAGAACTTCCTGGAATCTAACCTCCTACTAGGTTCTCACCAATCCGGATTCGGTCCCCAACATGGTACGGAGACGGCTCTAATTGATCTCAAGGCCCAAATAGATGAGCTCAGAGATGAGGGCCAATCAGCCCTACTCCTCCTACTAGACCTCTCGGCTGCATTTGACTTGGTTGACCACAAAGTCTTATGCAGCCACCTACACTCCGCAGCTGATTTCTCCAAGGAGGCTATAATTTGGATCGAGTCATTCTTGAGCAACAGGACTATGAGAGTCTTTTCACCATCAGCCTCAGCAGACCCTATCCCTATAACCTGTGGTGTACCCCAGGGATCTTGTGTGTCATCAACACTTTACAACGTATTCACCAAACCCCTCTTCGACGAAATGGACCATTTGGGTATCGTCTACATGAACTATGCAGACGATACCCAAATCCTCCTACCTCTTACCGGAGATCACGTCGTGGATTTTGCTTTGGTGAATAGAATTTATGGCATCGTTCAGGCATGGATGGCTACCCATGGACTATGTCTGAACGATGACAAAACTGAGGTTATTATTTTAGGCACATCGACCCTCCTATCCAAACTTAGCCCAGATTACGCCAATTTCGCCATTGATGGAAATAACATAAAAGTAGCTAAGAAAGTTAAGACACTAGACTTCTATCTAGATGCTACCCTGAACTTCACTAAACAAGTCAACTCCCTAGCCTCTGCTACCGCATACACGTGCAAACTAATCAGAGCCAGCAAACAATTCCTCTCCACTGACAGCTGCCTTATTCTCGCTAGAGCCCTAATACTCTCTAAATTGGATTACTGTAACGTACTCTACATTGGCACGGACAAACAGATCATCCATAAAATACAGGTTCTCCAGAACAATGCCCTGAGAGCAGCTCTCAAGATTAACAGAAATGAACATATTTCTTCCACTAGAAGAAAATACAAATGGCTATCTACCTTTGATAAAATCCAACTTAAAATTGCCTCCCTCACATAAAAGTGCCTCAATAATAGAGCACTGCCATACCTCACTGATAGAATCTGCAGAAAAACCTCTCTCAGACCGACCAGAACAGCCAACTCTAATTGCCTCAAAGTACCACGTTTCAAACTCTCCACTATTGGAGGACATAGCTTCCCAGTTAAGGCTGCGCAATTGTGGTATTCCCTACCTCCTAGTATTAGAGAACACCAATCCTTCTCCAAATTCAGACAGAATTTGACTGACTGGCTAAAAGAAAATGATAAATAATTATCCTGACAAATATTCATTTGACTACTCATATTCTCAATCACTGTGCTTCCTTCTGTATATTGATTTGCTTATTATGTGTTAGTCCCCATGGGACACCCTCTCTTCTGTACTGTGATCACTTTTGTATCTAGTTGCTCATGTAATTTACATTGTATTTATGCCTACATACCTCATGCATCTATTGTTGCTTTGCATATCATGTACCCATGTAACTAAGCTGAACATATCCTTATTTCCTGTGCCCTGATGCCCCTGGGTCTGGTGCGCATTATAAATAAAACAAAACAAAATAAACATGAAATACATGGGCATGTGCGTTTGTAAGGTTTGCCATCAATTGTTCAAGTACTTGCCCCATTGCCAAGGGTTGCCATTAACTGGTCGGGTGCTAGCCAATTGCTAAGCATCACCATTATCTGTCAATGTATTTTCCATTGGCAAGGAATCGAGGAATACTACCATAGTACTTGCCCCATTGCCAAGCAGTTCCAGCCACTGCTTATTTTCATGTTTCCTTGCTATCTATTTCCATCAAATGCCCAGAAAAGCTTTCCTCTTGTCCATTTATTACCACCCATGGCACAGGTACTGTCTCACTGTCAGGGATTGTCACAACGCCCCAGCTTCTTGCCCATTGTCAAGGATCTCCCTGATATTTCCAGTGTATTCACCATCTCCAAAGATTAGCATTGACTACATGGGCACTTGTCCTATTGCCCTCTTGAGTAACTACTTGATGCCAGTCTATGGCAACGGCATGATTAACTCAATTTAAAAAAATAAATTAATAATAACTCAAAATCCGATGGTAATCCTTATAAATAGAGTGGGTACTGGCCACCTTGAGGAAATGCATTGCAACAGGGTGAGGACCCGAGAAGCTTCTCCCAATACCTGTCAATCCCTGACACTGGGGGGGATTGCCTGCACATTTAAAGGAATTTCATAGTCATTTGTCAATTAGACATGCATGCAATATTGGGATTAGTATCTATACCTTTGATCACTATCCCTATCACGTACCAAGCAATGTGATGCTGATCCATGGATATGAGGTGAGGACATGGACATTTGATGGCTATCTTTTGCGTCGATGTCTGTGTTTTTTGGTTGATCACCGTCAATACCTGTGTATTTAATTTCTATCCGTGTCAATTGGCAGACGTGTGAATACCTTTGCATACGTTGATAATGCCTTCCAAAACAATTGTATTTCTATTTATTGAACATTAAGGATGTCATTTCAAACTGAAGTGAAAGACATGGGAAGCAACACAAGTGACCAAGGGAGTCCCTGAGAAGGATGTCTCTACAATAGCAGCAAAATGCTTATTGCAGATAAATGCATAAAAACACATGAAGAGGGAAAATGGGACGTTCCCTTCCACCGGTTCTCAGCCAGACCATGGCCTAGATCGTCACGGCCTATGCACCCACCACGAAAGGAATTCGACCCACTCACAGACTCACCAGACGTCAACATCTCCTGTGGCCACGCCCCACGCGATCAGGGAAACTGCCCGTCAATCAAGCCACATGCTGGAACCTCTGGCGAAGCTGGCATAGACCATATGGACCAACTTGACTGACACAACAACAAGGAAAGCCTTCATCGTTAGAGATGCCATGACAACATAGCCAACGGATGGTAACACATGTGCCACCACGCACACTGGTCATACCCACACCAATCTCACACAAAGAAAATACTCAATACCATGACGTAATGGACAGTTTACACACACTGATGCATCGTTGTTATCTTTCACATAGGCTAAGCTACAGTTCCGCAGAAATGCAAGTCACAAGAGGAGCTCGTGTACATGCTTGCAAATGCTACATTGCTACTAAAACCACGGAAACACAAGGCACTTATGTATTAGGACCCCTATCGCCCACCGCAACCCCTGTGATATGAAGCATATGCCGCCACCCATGGACCAGGCCAGAGTAGGCCTTAGCATCAGAGTAGGCCGGAAACTCAGAAGCCAAAGGCCCAGAGCAGCTCGGACGGAGGGCCTCACAGCCAAAGCCACGAAGTTGCAACTTACACGCCGCGCCCCGAGCCAAGGTTACACCTGCCGCGGCTAACCGCCCCTCAGAGCTGAAATACAAATCAAATGCTCGTAATTTTGCTCCAGCTACGGTCTCACCACATGTGACCAGGCCGACCTGATGCAGTGCCAAATACCAAGGACCAGGGAAACTCTGGGGTCTCACGTTTGGGACACAGACTGCAACAATGAAGTGACAAATTGGACACTGACAGCGGTGAGAAAGAAGCGCTCCTGCAGCAAATGGCAGACCTGTCCATTCTCCACCGCTGACACTTAGTCACACATTGTTTCTAACATCAGGTACACTGCGAGCTGGGAACGACGATGGTCCCAGGCTTGGGGGCTCGCAGATGAACCAATCAGGGCACGGGGGGTTAACCACTGACAGCATCACAACCTAGCCAATCACCAACCTTCTCCATGTAGCCGTTCTAGTGTAACAATTTCTAGGGATGACCCAAGCGTACCACCTGACCTCTTCTCTACCAACCACTAACTTATCTATATGTGCCTATACTAACCCTATTACTCGGGGAGCCAACCCGAGGTGGCGTTAGGTTTTGGGGGAAGTTTTCCCAGGTGACGCACAATGAGGCGTCACACATGTAGAAAAGGGGCCTGCGAGCCCACTCTTGCTGAGAAGTGTTCCTGGATGACCTGTGATCCCAGAACCTATCCTGCCATTTTGCCTAATAAACAGCAGTGATGCCTTGCTCATGCGTGTGTCTCATACTCATTGGGGACTGCGGGAGGAGCTGGGGCCTCCCTACCACCGGAGGTCCGCGGACGGCCCTGCCGGCCCCCGGGCTATCATCCAGACAAGTTGGAGGCACTGAGATCTGTTGAGATCTAAACACTGAGGGAGAGGCAAGAGGGAAGCGCAGCCTGCGCCAAGGTGGCCTGGCACAGCGGCCCCCTCCGCCGTTGCCCCCTTTTGAGGACTACAGGACCATCACGGAACTGCGAGATTACCGGACAGCGCAATCCAGAGAGTGGCCGTCAGCAGCCGACTTGAGAAGTATCCCGCACTCGGTTGGCGAGTGTTCAGAAATGGTCCAGACGAGGGGAGGTGGTGAGCAGATTGGGAGGGGTATCGACAGCTGAGCGGCACCGGCAGGCGAGAGGGGATGTGAGTATGGCACACGCAACCAGCAATGCAAAATTGTGCTTGTGGCGGGAGGAACTGTAACGAGGGTCTCAGGTGGCTTTAAAGAGTGCTCAGAAAGATTTTAACAATTGAGCGGCAGTTGAGGTGAAAAGTATTGCGGGGCAGGCACGAGGTCCGCCTCGTATAGTATTGCAGAGTGAGCAGGGTGGGGCTTAAGGCACCCACATGTGACTGGTGAATCGTGCTGATTGGTTTTGATGGTGGGCACCTTTGCAAAAGGGGGGTGTGGTATTTCTACAAGTTTACATTTTTGATCGATGAGTAGATGAGGATTCCTGTTGGTCGAGTGTTCTAGCTCGGTGAATAGATGACGTATTCCTGGCTGAGATAGCTTGATTGTTTCTCGGTGCGGAAGATAGTGGTCTGGTTAAGTTCCGGGGCGCGGGAGCATATCGCACGCGAGGCGACACAGCGTGTACAGTATACTATAATAACGAAGTGATTAATGAATACTCCACTCCAGATGTGGTGGGAGGACAGCTGTGGGGATTGTGGGTAGTAACATTGTAAAACAGTGCGCATATTACTTTCATGTGTATTTGTACGTACCTGTATCCAACTGTCCTAGGCCTGGTGACGTCACCAATAGAGTTGCACAGGATTGTGCGGTGCTTTCTAAACCGCAGTGAAGGGAGGGGCGAAAGGGAGAGGTTGCTGCGCACGGAGAACGCCGGCCTGCCTCGATCCAGGGGAGACTACGGGAGGTGGTGAGAAGGAAACGGTGGGAGGGAGAACAGGAGAGTAGGGAGATTGTTGGTGGTGGAACGAGAAGGGAAAAGGGGGAGGAGCTGACACCAAGATTGACGGCACGCTGAGTAGCGGCGACGCTGGAAAGGGTGGGGTGGCTCAAACGCACGCCGCACAGGACACAAAGTCGCAGGGGGCTTTGTGTACAGCGGGCCGGAGGGAGCACTAGCATTGGGAAGTGCAGAACAAGGAAGCGACGCAATAGAAAGGAAGGGAAGGCGGTGATGCTCAGCAAACAGTATTGTAACACTATTGCTTCCTTTGCAGCGGAAAATCGTAAGACCCCAATTTACGGGGCCAGGTAACGGTGTTGGTGACAAAGTAAACGTTTTTAACAGTGTCTGTGTATTATAGAGTGAGGGCTGGGTAAAGGGCCAGCACACTAGCACCGCTTCAATACATATGCGCAACGCTAACACTGCATAGAGATAAAATAGTAAAATATAGCATTGAATGGACACAAGGAACAGTCAATAAGATAAAAATTCCATGGCCGCCCAACACTCGCTCTTAGCGTATCTACATAACACATATAAAGGAAAAAGGCTAACAAATCACCTAGAAGTTTTAAGGGGTGATGGGAATGTTGATAATGCAGGGGGTGAAGGAGGAGAAGGCAAAAGAAGAGGGCGGGTGTAGCGCGCCTCCAGCCCCTCCCAGCGAGGAGGACAGTGAGGAAGAATCGGAAGGGTCATACCCAGTAGCAGAGGTCAAAAAGGAAGGAGAAGGGGAGATGCCCATAACTAAAAATGTAAAGAAGGAAATAGAAGGACTGCACCCAGTAAAAGAACTTAGAGAGGCGGCGCGATCACAGTTGACAGCTGCAGAGGGGTATTCAACCCCAACGTTCAGCCCGCCACCGTACACACCAACAGATAGTTACCAAAAGAGGAGAGGTGCAGGGAGCGCCGCAGACACGCAGCAGGTACAGGTGAATGTGTGAAGTGCACAGAAGACGCATGTAGAATTTGCAAATGTAGGACCAGACGAATGGATAGCTGCCCAAGTGTTACTAACACTACAGGGGAAACTATCAGAAGAGGAAGAAGAAGCGGTTATCAGGGCAGTGAGGGTGCGCGGTAAGTACAACCGAAGAAGGGAGGATGACAAGGGCAGGGGAGGCGATGTTGGAGGAAAAGCTGGCAGAACTGAGGGAGGCACGGAGTGTACTGATCAGGAAACTGGAGCAGGAGGAACGTGATGAACAGAGGAAGAGGACAGGAGGGAAGACTGATGAAGCAGAGTTAAACAAGCAAGAGCTAGAAAAGAAGAAGGAGGAGGACCGCCTAAGGGGGATTGTGGAAAGGGTAGCACACATGGAGCAGTGGGAATTTAGGAGGAAGGAAGAGAAGCGGGAAGAAAACGACAGGGAGATGACGCTATGGATAAGGAAGATTATAGCAGAAAGCGCACGTAAGTACGAGGAAGGGAGGATAGTAGAGAGGGTTTTGGAAACGGAAGGTGGAGCATGGTATGAAAAGGATAGAGATATTAGGTTGCTTAAAGAGGTAAGTGACGCAATACTGAGCGAACTTAGCAGGACAAGAGCAGTGGTAAAGGGTGAGGGGAACAAAAAAGGGAACAAGGAAATAGGAGGATCAAGCAAGGCACACGGGAGTAAGATGCAAGCGAGGAACACAGGGGAAGCGCAGATGGCACAAACGCAGGGAGACGCAGGAAAGACAGGTGAGTGCACGGACATAGATTTAGAATCAGTAAGAGTGGGGGGAAAAGCATAACAACACGGTTGGCCTTCTCAGGAGGATTTTGCAGTGAGGAAGAAGAAGGGTCTTGCAAAGGACAAAGCGAGGGAAGCGGGGAAGGGCTGAGTAAACTTTACATAACACGTACAGACTGTGGGTTGTCATGGGAATGCAAGACAGAGGGAGGGGGAGAGGAAGAAAGGGTGAGCAAGAGACAACAAGGAGGAAGGGCACAGTGACCAATAACACCACAAGCACAACACACGCCATATGTTAATAGGCTCAGGGACCTCCCAGGATGTAGAACGCAGGAGTTGACAACACCACATAACAAGGACGAGGTAAGTAAGCGGAAGGGACTTGGGGCCAGAGGAGAAAATAGGCTTACACAACATATTACTGACTTCATCGAGGAACTTTCTGACATGGAAGAGGACAGCGCAGATGCACACCAGGAGAGGTGAGAGAATACACACAAATTCCATTATTAGAGAGAGGGGGAGCAAGGCCGCAATATGTTCCATGGAAGCATGCTGATAAGGAAAACATTAAATGTATATTGCCATCATTGAGCGGAGAGGCTGGGAAATGGATATACGAAATGGAGAAACAAACTGCTGGACTAAAGTTAGCAGTGGGCGATGTAAAGGGGTTGTTACTTTCTATATTGTGTGACGCAGCATATGACATCTGGAAAAAGGCGGGATTCCCAGGGGTAACCATCAACGACACATCACATGATGGAGCACCATTTGCAAACTGCAGACACGCATTATGGTAAGCAATGAGAATACAATACCCAGACAAATCAGACGTAGGAGCAATAACATCACGTAAAACGAGGACCCTGTCCATTACATCCAAGAAATTCAAGAGAAGTGGCGCTTGGAAACGCGGAAACCGTGGGACAAAATGCTAGCAATTTTTTTACCACATACTGATACAGGGCCTCCCAGAGCCAGTACAAAGACAATTAAAGAAATTAGTGGGAATGGAAGCAAAGGCATGGCCAGAAATACAGCTAACAATAGTGCACCTTGTAGGTTGTGGCAGTCGAAGATGAAGCAGAAGGAAGAGGATGGGAAAGCAGAGGAGGCAAAATTAGTACAAAAGAAACTGTCAAAATATGCAATGGAGGGTGCACTAATAACAGGCCCCACCCAAACAGTACAAGAACCAGACACAACACAACAGCACTCTGTAGCACAAATTCAGCCAGCACAGGTAACAACACAACAAATGCCACCGCCGCCACCATATACAGCACAACACTCCTATGCTCCTCAGGTGGGGGGGCGGATACACGCGAATGGGAAATGGACAGGTAAACAACTATAGAGGAAGAGGTGGAACAGCAAGAGGGCAAGGGTTTGGGCCGGCAGCACAACAACAAGGGGGAGGGTTCCGAGGGTACAACACATATGGACATCAGGGGTACTCAGACAGCACTGGGGGGTACCCATGGCAAGCAGAAGAACCTCCAACATGCTGGACGTGTGGAGTGGTAGGGCACGTGTCACGCACATGCAGGGCAAGACCGGCACAGCAGAGAGCAGGGACAACAAGGATACAATGGGGGGCAGCAGTATTACCAACAGACACAACAGGTGGCACAAAATCAAATACAACAGCAACCAATGCAGCCACAACTTCAATACACACAGCAACATCAACAGATACAGCAGCATGCACAACAACAAATGACAACAGCACAACAACAGCACGTTCAGAGAGTACAACAACTAACACAGATACAGGACAGTAACGCACAACCCGCAGAGGAACCAATGCAACAAACACATTTGGGAAGAGTGACAATACTGGGTCACAACCCATACACAGGGAACGGACAATCACTATACCCCCAATAGGACAGCCCACAGATGACCTTGCTGTGTCCCATCCTGTCAGTAACACATAACCCTGCGGAGGAACCACACATAAAGGTGGCGATAGGTGACAAAACATTTTCCTTTTTAGTAGACACAGGTACAACTAGGTCTTGCATCAGGGAAGGGAAGTTTAATTTGTCAGGCGATGCCATGCACACTCAAGGATTCTCTGGGGCTAAAGGGCTGGTTCCTTACTGATAACATCTCTTTATCTGTTGGGGAGCACGACTTATCTCGACCATTGTTATACTCCAAACAATCACCAGTAAATATTCTTGGAAGAGACAACATGAGCAGGTTGAACATGACTATCTGTTTTACTGACAAGGGAATAGTGTGCTCCACACCAGGCATAAACATGCTCACAGCCAGACACATACTACAGGCGTATTGTGGAAAGAAGGTGAGAAGGGCAGAGGCCAGTGGACGGGGACCTCTTCCAATACGGGACAGACATGGCAATAGCGTGGCTACCGCGAATAGAGGGCAAGATATGGAGGAGACCTGCAGCATACCTCTTCAGGCCAGAAACACCCACTGACGGAGAGGAAGGGGCAATAATATCAGTGGACGTGGAGGGTATTGTTGCAAAACGAGAGAGACTACATCGCAGTACACGCCCAGGATGGGGGGGAGGCATGGAGAGCAGTGATAGCATTGGCAGAAGGGTGCAGACTTACACAGGTATCAGATGAGGAACTAGTTTCTGATGAGGAAGGAGATGGGGAAATAGTTTTTGACATGAGTGTTTACATTTGGCTGAAAGTAACACTCAAAGGCGTAGCTCAAAAAATGGCAATGGTGCTGGAAGTACCCTACCCTACCAAGGTACCATTTTATGAAGGAGACTTAGCTGCAGTACCCACATCCCTATGGACTACTAGTCCCTATGACGTGGGTTGCATCAAAAGCATTGGTGGAGTGAGAATAAAGCTAAAGAAAGGGGCAATGCTGCCCAGAGTAAAGCAGTACCCACTATCAAAAGAAGCTGATGAGGGGATATATGAGACAATATCCGCCCTTGTAGAGAGAGGAATACTAGTACCATCAGAGTCACCATGCAACACAGCAGTTTACCCAGTGCATAAGGCCAAAGGGGGGGTCATGGCGTTCCATCCAAGATTTAAGGCCTCTCAACCACATTGTGGAAGCAGATTACCCTGTTGCAGCCAACCCAGCAACAATACTGTGTGGGATTCCAGCGGAGGCATCACAATTCACTGTGATCAACCTCAAAAACACATTCTTCTCCATTCCATTGCACCCTGATTCACAAGACTTAAGTTTCACGTACTGCAACACAAAGTGGAAACACAATAGGCTGCCCCAGGGGTACTGTGAGTCACCATCCATCTTTAACAGAGTAATACAAATGGATTTGGGCAATATAGAGATGGAAAGCATGGTGCTGCAATATGTTGATGATATCATCATATGCAGCACCACTGAGGAAAAGTGTAGGAGGGACTCAGTTAAAATGCTCACAGTACCAGCTGAGAAAGGATATAAGGTGGACAAGGAGAAACTGCAGGAGGACGTTCTGTTTAATTGTACTTACGCTGCAGGAAGGAACGTGTGTGAGTGTTCACTGAATCCAGCTCAGCACTGTGAGTCTCCGAGACACTTGCTGCCTTGTGCTCGCTCCCAGGAGGGGGCGGAGCCTATTGGCAGTCACATGCTGTATCACGTGACTTTTTTCTGCTGTAAAAGCCGGCCACAGTCGCCCTAGTGGCGAGGACGTTCTGTTTAATTGTACTTACGCTGCAGGAAGGAACGTGTGTGAGTGTTCACTGAATCCAGCTCAGCACTGTGAGTCTCCGAGACTCTTGCTGCCTTGTGCTCGCTTCCAGGAGGGGGCAGAGCCTATTGGCAGTCACGTGCTGTATCACGTGACTTTTTTCTGCTGTAAAAGCCGGCCACAGTCACCCTTGCGGCGTTAAGCCCGTCAGGGGTAAAGGGCGACGTCTGTTGTGTGGCTGTTAGGTGGCTTATTTAAGTTGACCACAGCGGAGTGGTGTGCAGAGTCTAATTCTGTTGTCGTTCGTGGAAGGACACCAAGAAGAAGGTTTGGCGGAGTCGAGTATAGAGTCAGTCTACGGCAGTCCACGACTGGTCGCGGCTGAGAGGGGCGCAGTGGACATTCGTGACTGTCATGACGCCTCAATCAGGCATGGGAGGCCAGGATGGCCCTGTAACCCGACGAAAGACCATCCAGCAACGTAGGATGCAGAATCCCTGGACTGCCCATGAAGCGGACTCTTCACTCGAGACTTTGAAGGTAAGCTCTGCGTCACGTAAACGTGCGCCAAAGAAACATTTGGAGTCTTGCACACACTTGAACTCCATTGATCGTAACAAATTGCACACAGACGGTACGCCCCCTGTAATAATAAACAAAACTTTGGAAGGTTTATCTGCTAACGTACCTGAAGCCAGTGTAGAAAGATCCATATTTGAGAATCGGGCCGAAACTGCAGGCTCAATGAGTCTTACCATTCCACTCGATAATGCTGACACCTCAAACTGTCCGTCGTTATATGACCACGCTGACCGAAGTATTGACGTGACGTCTGCCGACGATCCCGTTGTCGATGAGGTGCGGCAGAGTCAGGTAAATAATCCTGCGGATCCTTGTGCGTCCGATTTTGCCTCTGAGAGCGAAGTCGAGGCCACAGCTGCAACGGCAGACTTGGATAATGAGGCTGCTCACCCCGTCAGTCCTCGACAAAGACCATTATTATCTCTACTTGATTTACGACCTTTTGAACGGAGTGCAGTGAGACCAGCCCCATCTAATCAAAACCAATCTGAAATGGGTGATGAGTTTTTCACAGCATTCGATCTAACATATGCAGAGTTAATGAAAGCCTTGCAAGATGAGGAGGATAATGTATCACTGAATGACTTGGCCGTAACATTGCCGAAGGCCTCGTCATTACTTGCAACTTTCATCGCTGACAACAACGACACAATCCTGGCTGGCAGTTCATCAGTAGCCAATTTAAACACCAAGAAACACATGGATTCTGATAACAAAGAACTAAAGTAGTGCCACGTCGAGAAATTAAAACAAAAACAATCACAGAATCACCGACATGTGCTATATTCACATATCCACGGCCCCATATCTCTGAGAAAGACAACGCTATGAAACAAACAAGCAGTTCAATATCCGTTCGTGTAGATCAAAGACCTCAAATTGATTCACTTCACCGCAACCTCAAGTCCAGCAATGAAATTTCGGAATCATCTTGTGGGGTGCAGATGGACGTCTTAACGGGAAATCTCATTCTTACCGGTCAACCAACAGGCAACAACCGTGCCTCCAAAGATGGAGTAACCCAGGAAACAAGCCACGTGTCACATAAATCTCGCATTCAACATCACAAGACACCTCAAGTGTGTGTACCGAAAATCAGGGGAACGCGTTCAATTCAATTACACTCATCAAAAGTCGCTTCAATGAATGCAACTGGGGATTCATTAGTAACATCTGATCCCCAGTCAGAATCAGCAAACAGCATTCACTCAAATTCAGCAGACAAGCTCGGTGTCGAGTCGAAACCCAGTCTCTCATCAGCCGCCGCTATGCAGATATACAATAATGTATTGGCCGCTTCATCTGCAGCTCTCTTGCCATTCTTGAAGATGTATGAGTCCCCTCATGAGGCTCATAAGGATCAGACCTCACTTATAATTTCATTAAAAGAAAAGATGGACAGTTTTGACTCAGCCATAAACTTCTTACAAGCTCAGCTGACGCAGGAAGCCGAACGAACATTGCGGTGGCAAGAACGCCTAAGCGATCTTGCCGCACGCCATCATTGGGCCTCATTACAACTCAGGCGTTAAGGGTTAACGCCACCGTTAACCCTTAACGCCTGATTCCGATTTTAACGCCTGCTTTTAGCAGGCGTTAAAATCCATGGCGCTAACCCGCCATGGTGCTAATTACGCCGCCGTAATTTACGGCGGCGTAATTAGCGCCTTCCCCACTCCCATTATGCCCTATGGGGCAAAAATGGGAATGGGGAAGGGAAAATGGGAAATGGGGATTTACCGCCCCACTCACCTTGGAATGGGGCGGTAAATCCGCCATCCACCATGGTGTAAACATAGTTTACACCATGGTGGTAAAGTTGGTGCAACTAGCACCAAGGTCGTAATGACCTCCATTGTCAAAACAATTCTTTATCTGACGGCTTACTTGAGGCAGTGAAGTGGATGTGACATTCGTCTGCTGTGATGAATTCTAAAACCGAATCTCGACCAACTGTCCCATTGTGCGAGGGAAGATCTGATGTAACTTCAACCCTCACTGTTGAACCCACGACTCAGGACCCAAATAATTTACAAGAACGGTCTATAAATAGATCTGAAATAAAATTAACATCCAAGGTGATTTCTAAAACAACTTCTCATTCTGGTCTAGGTTCTTTTGCAAGCGAAATAAACTCTGATATACCTTGTAATGACCTAGGTCCAGTTCAATCAACGTGTCAACCAATGAATGGACAACCTTTAAAACACACATCTACGATGTCTACGGTGTCCTTTGGAATTTTCCAAGGACCAGCAAAATCATTAGAGGAAACGTTAAAGAAGGTTGACAGTTGTTCGAAGCGACCATTGGTTCAAACAGGACAAGGAAAAGGAGGGCAGGCAATCAGGAAAGGAACACGGTCTCAGAAACCACAACATTTTATTCGAAATGTACCTGCAGATGCCAAGTGAGGTGTATTTGACCGGGTCGAGACGTCTAATCTGAACGCCCCGAACATCATAAAGGATGGAGAAAATCCAACAAAGGACCTTGGCTCATATGCAGTTCCTCCTAGTAAGCATCAAAGAGTTGACTCTGATCTGGAAAGTATCACAAGCAATTCTGCCAGATCTACGATCGACATCTGTGATCTTTCCACATATTCCGATGACATAGCAAATGAACAATCTACATCTAATCCTGGTGTGGCTTGGGAAGCCCCTCAAGCTCGACGCCCATCGATTTTAACCTCTGAGTCAAACAGGAACAAGAAGCCTGATCATAGGCCAGGGACGTCTGAGGAAAATAAGGAGAAGATGCCGTCATGACTGAATCCAAAACACACTAGCTCTCAAAGAAGCAAGCCAGCACGCTACATATCACGGGCCTCTACATCATTGGGATATGGAAACAACTTTGCGACTTGTAAACTGAGATTGCAAAATCTCCATCAGGACGATGACGACTTGAACTTGAATCGCAGCAATGTGATGAAACTACTTACCTGCATTCCTTCACTTTGAACAATCACGTCTGACGACATACGAATTGTGGAGTATGCAACTGAACGATGCTGCGACCAAGTTCTACTACACATCTCGTCAGCTCTAGTTCGTAACACCATCTTGAATGCTGCAGATGAACTACTGAGCTTTGGATTCAACATTTCACTTGAACCATATAGTTCCGGCTCTGCCATGTCAAAGTCCAGTCCAGAGCACGTCGCTCTCAACAAAGCAGAACAAAGATGTGTTGATTTACGCCAGAACCTGCATAACACGGATTCTCAAAGACCGCGTTTGAATCAGACCGCAAAACACAACTTGCGAAACGGAAATGTAGACTGGCATTAGCCACCAGCCATCGCAAATGAATGTTTGCGAGAATTTCTTTCTTGGAATACCAGAGGGTTCACCCATTTATTCAATCAATTTGACGTGGAATTGGTAAAGGTATTTGTCATCTGCCTACAAGAGACATGGTTAAGCGTGCCCCCGGTCAGAGATGGATTTGTGATCTTATTAAATCCAGCAATTAAAAATGCAAAGGGTCGTCCTTCCTCTGGCCTACTGATGATGATCAGGATAAACACATGGTGGCAGCTTATAGACTCATTTACTCCCAACCCGTTTGTGCAAGGAGCCTTACTGCAATCAAACAACCAAAATACAGGGACAAGGAATCACCTGCTCATTTTAAATGGGTATTGTAACCCGAATAAAATCAACACAAAATCCTTCCTTGATTCAATGATTTATATCATTGATAAAGCCATACTGAACTACAAGAATCTTTCAATCATTTGCGCCGGTGATTTAAACTGTACATGGTTTAAATACGATCATGCTAACCAGATATATAAGTTAGCTCCGACCAACGAAATAGTCTGTCGTGGGCACAAGTGGAGTCAGGCGCTTTACATTCAGAACTGTCAAATGGTCAATGGACATGTGTCAGGAGATCAACCACCCAGACAAACATGGTCGAACAACAAGGCTCACTCAATCATTGACTACTTTTGGGTTTCGCAAAATCTAATTGAAAAAGAATTGTCATTATCAATTCTACCTATGCCAAATAGTGACCACAATCTTATGCGGCTCACCTGTACAGTGGAATGGTCAACATAAGCTAGATCCCACGACATTCCTGTTTTAGTGAATGCTGGCGGAAATCGTCTTAGGATCGATAGATCAAAAATACAAAAAATCAATCAGAATTTCACTAATGACAAAGAATCGTCGGTTGAGTACGTTCCCTTGTTTTCAGATTTTGTAACTGTACGAGCGTCAAACTCTATTATGGGTCAAAAACATAAACATCTATCATCAATGATACTGACGCAAGCCAAAAAAGCGATGTGACTGGATGTGAGGAACCTGAAGAAGTGGCATATGATCGCCAACGACACAACCTCCATTAAAATCGCAATCCACAAACGTGCCAACTGTATCGAAATTGGCTAAAATCTCATAATAGAACAAGACAAGGCAGAGTTACTAATGAAACAGATAGTCCAGAGGAACACACGCGAAATATGGGCAATCCTCAACACTGGTAACTCAAAATATCAGTCCATCGTAACAAACGGGATTGATTCAGCGCAATGGGAACTTCATTTTGCAAAAATGTTCAGCAACCCACAATACGAAGAGGAAGGTTGCGTTGAACAAAACCTTCCTTCATGGGATATGCAAATATCTGCTGAAGATATAAAAACGGCCATTCGGTCTTTGAAGAATTCAAACGCCGCCGGTCCAGACTTAATAACGAATATAATGCTGAAAAACAACGAAGTCGAATGGGCAATATTCATAGAATCCTTATTCTTAAGATTATCATCAACAATGACGATACCGGCATCTTGGCGCAAAGCAATAGTAGTTCCCATTTACAAGAAGGGCAATCGAGCAGATCCAACCAACTATCGCCCGATTGCCCTGTCGGACACCATTGGTAAAATCTTTGCGTCTTTTCAACGTCAACGGTTAGTACAATGGTCAGTAATGGAACAAATTCCCGACATTCGACAAACTGGATTCATTAAAGGCGTTGGGGTTGAAGTGAACTTGCTGCTAATGACCATCTTAAAACTTGAAAGTATAAGGGCCAAAACACGACTGTATGTAGCGTTTATCGATCTACGTGGCGCCTTTGACAGTATCAATCGATCAAAACTATGGCAAAAACTAAAAAATTGGAACTGTCCAAGTAAATTGATTGAGCCAATACGAGCACTATACTCAGATACAGTCATTAGTATAAGAGTAAACAATCAAGGGACCTTATCCAAACAAATATCTACGAATATGGGTGTGAAACAAGGCTGCCCATTAGCCGACGAGTTATTCAAACTGTTTATTGCCGATATTCCAGCGCACCGTAAAAACGTGAGATGCTTTCCACCAATTTTAAACAACATAGAAATTGGATGCCTCATTTACGCTGACGATGTGGTCCTCTTAGATAAGACCCAGACAGGCCTACAACGGCAATTGGCAAACCTACATGAATATCTTAACAACAACGACTTGGCAATAAACATTGAAAAAACAAAGATTATCATCATTGGCAAAACAAACCTCAAAAAACAACGTTCTGTCACGTGGCAAATTGATAAGAAACATCTTGACGTAGTGGACTCAATAAGATATTTGGGAATTTCTTTTAACAACTCACTATGTGAACATCATTGGAAAACTGATTTGACAAATCGTATGATTCAATTCAGTATTCAAGCTCAGTTGTTAAATAAATCCTACGGGAAATTTACTCTAACCCCGATATTGACATTCTACTCTCAACAAGTAGTTCCGGCAATCACTTTCAGATCAGAAGCAGGTTGGAGCATTGACGTCACATTTTGGCAGAAACTGAAAGGCATATTCTGGCGGCGTGTCCTGAAGCTGCCAACTTACATCTCAATGATCCAGTTAAGATACGAGTTGTCCTTAATTTCCTTACATGCCGGAGTCATGTGGAAATCCTTGATAGCACTCCGGAAGATGATTACTACGCCCATTCCACCTGCTTATCAGATTTTTTCAACAAGACCTGGAACAGGTAAATCAAATCTTCTTGAAGAGTGGAAACAACGCCTGGTACAGATCTTAGCTTGTGCTGAGTTGAATACGATGATCTGATAATGAGACCGCAATCAGTGAAAAAAAAGTTTGAAATTGCGAATTGGATACAGAATAATGAGCTACGGCTTAAGATGGCTTCAACTTTAGATTCCGGAATAGGTGAACACAAGCTGGGTGCTCCATGCAGCTACCTAATAAATTGCCCGTCTAGACATCACTGTGAACAGTTCTTGCAAATCTGCCAAAATGCTATAAATACTAGAGCGATGCTGCGGCTTCGACATCTAAAAAAAGTAACTGATGATAAGTGTCGCTTTTGTCTGAACGAAACTGAATCCATAGAACATCTCTTAACAAAATGCACGAAGCTTACGTCAAAACGAATGCTGCACCTTGGAAACTTTAGTTCTGCGAGCTCAGAGTCTCGAGAATGGTGGTCATATGCCATGGCTGGCAATTACGTGAAATTATGCTGTGCGATAGTTGACTTTGTGGACTCATTAGAATTGGAGGCAAATGATTAACTACAACATCTTTAACTAAGATGCTGATGAGCGATTGAATGTTGGCACTGGCTGTTTCCCTTCCTTTTTTTTCTTTTTCTGTCGTCTTTTTTTAGGAAGATCACTGTGATCAACTGTAATCAAATGTTGTAATAAAAGTCTGATGCCACAGCGATAACGCTGTGACATTTCAAACTGACATTTCAATAAAAAAAAAAAAAAAAAACTGCAGTACTGCCAAGAGCAAGTACTTATCATTGGACAGATCATTTCACAAAAAGGAATGAACATTTCACCCCAAAGAGCACTAGCAATACAAAACACACCACTGCCGCAAACAGTGAGAGAACTGCGGCAGTTCCTCCGCCTATGCAAGTACTGTAGGGCGTGGGTCTTTGATTACAGCTCATACATAGGACCACTGCTCGAAGCACTCAGACAGGCACAGAGGGGGCAGAGGAAATTTGAATGGACACGAGAAATGACAGATGCGTTCAATGAATTGAAACATGCTATTTCAACTGCACCAGTTCTAGCCACCCCCAATTATCAAAAGGAATTCTACATCTTTTCACATTGCGACTCAGCAGTAATGAAAGCAGTACTGACTCAAAAGAGTAGCATGGGACACAAGCCAGTGGCCTTTTACAGTGGTCATTTAGACCCTGTAATGACGGGACATTTCCGGTGCGAACAAAGCCTAGCAGCTGCAGCATTTGCAGTGGAAAAATCATCTTCCATCACCATGGGATGCCAAACTATTCTGTATGTAGAACATGCCCTCTTTGCAATATTGACAAAACCAAAATCAACACTAACAACACAAAGAGCATCAGGGTATGAGATACTTTTATTGAGGCCAGAATTGACAGTAGTGAGATGCACTAATGTAAACCCAGCACGATTTATAGCAGAGGAAGCAGTAAATGTAGAATACTCACATGACTGCCCGGAAGCTATTGAGAATTACCTAGGAGTGAGGAAAGTAGAGGGAAATGTACTAGAGGGGGGGGGGTGGTTATGTACATAGATGGGTCATCAACTATTGACCAAAGTGATAGAATAAGATGAACAGGAGCAGCTGTAGTGCGGCTCAGAGAAGACTGGACCGTTCCAGTAAGAGGTGTAAAACTACCCCATCACTACTCAGCATAGGCAGCAGACCTGGTAGCACTTATCTTGGCCCTAGAAGAAGGAAGCGACAAATGAATAACAATATACTCAGATAGTTCATATGTAACATCAACAGTACACTCAGGATTAATAAAATGGGAAAGGAGAGGATTTCGGAGAGCTGATGGTACTCCAGTACAGCATGCTCTCCTATTGGCCTGATTAATTGAAGTAATTAATTACCCAGAAGAGGTAGCACTCATGAAGTGTCAGGCTCACTCCAATGGTGACGACCCAATATCAAGAGGTAACAAAACAGCTGATGCACATGCTAAATATGCTGCATATTTTGGTGAAATATGGATCTTCCCAGAAAAAGAAAAAGAAAAGGGGGGTAGGACAAATGCTGATGAAGGATGGGTATACACACATCCTGGAGACACAAGTCATGGAACTGCAGGCAGCAGCACCTATGGTAGAAAAGGAGCTGTGGGTAAAAAGAGGGTGTACCATGTCTCCCACAGATGCACTATGGTGCCAGAAAAATACAGGAAAAGTAGTGATGCCCCTAGCACTGCTAAAAATAGCCCTGACCCAATTGCACCATCTCACGCATACAGGGAAAGAGGTAATTGCAGCACAAATAAAAGAAAACTGGTTCTGCCCTGAGTTAAACTCACATGTCACTAATGTCATCAGTAACTGTCTTACATGCCAGCAATTTACGGCCGGTCACACGCTGCAAGTGATCAAAGGTACCATACCCCGGCCTGAAGGACCCTTCCAACACCTCCACATTGACTACGTTGACATGATCAATGTATGTCAAGGTTACAGATACATGATTGCAGTGGTGTACCCATTTTCACGATGGATCGAGGCTGGTCCATGCTCTCATGCTGACGCATTCAGAGCAGCAAAATTTCTGGTGAGGGAGGTCTTCCTGAAGTGGGGGGTATGCAAAGTGTATGCTAACGAACTGTTGCAACATGTAACCACTCTCTTAGGGATCAATCATAAGTTTGCATGTGCGTACCACCCTCAAGCAAATGGCGTATGCGAACGCCTCAACGGCCTCCTAAAAGAAGAAATAGCGAAAATGATGCAAACAACCAAGAAGAGTTGGCTGCTCTGCCTTCCTTTGGCTCTGTTTGAATTAAGGAACAGACCAGGATAGATCACCACCTCACACTACATGAGGTGGTGACTGGACGTCAAATGCACCTCCCACTCACACCACCATCAAGGGCCACAAATGATTGCCAATCAACTAGTACTGTTTTTGGTAATGAAATGCACGAATATGCCTCTTCCTCGGTTACTAGTGCCGCTTTTATCTCTCAAAAGCTTAAACGGACACAGGGCGGGTCGAAGAATGATCAAAAAGGAGAAGCCATCAACGAGGAACAAGAACAGACAACACAGTGGACAGTGAAAGAAGGGAATGAAGTGTTGTTAAGAAACTTTCGGCGAATGTGGAGCAGCCCACGGTTCACAGGCCCCTACCTGGTTGAAAAAGTAGCCCCCAGGGCGGTGAAGCTCAGGGGCAAAGAGGTCTGGACACACCTGCACTTCATCAAGCCCTGCAAAGCACGGACCTCCCGTCTCCTCAGCGAAAGGGCCAACGCTTTAGCAACGACACAGGAAATAGCCACAGCTCAAGATCAAAATGCCCCAAAGGACACCCCTTGATTGCAAGGTCCCAACAAAGCAAATCGACTTAGCATTAAATAAACACTCCCCAGCCACCAGCCATTAAAGGACATTGACAAAGTGTATGTAATATGCACCACACTGTGTAAAAACATGCATGCTCTCTTCTTTGTGGTCTCGCACATGCAGGAATTGCGTATTGTTATTGTGATTGCAATAAAAAATCAAAGGTACATAACAAAGAGAAACAGAGTCACTGCCCAGGGGTAAATGCTGCCCGCAGACAATGACACTCCAGAAGCACCATCACACCAGTTTGTGTATGTTATAAAAAGACCGAAACATCTAAAACAAAGAAGGATTCATGTATATTATAATACACTCCTCATGGTAATTACTCAATCATTTCCACACCTCCACTAAGCATTATCAGCCCTATGAGATAGGGCGGTAAGGAAAGCGTGGGAAGAGCTTTTCGCCTGGACATCGAACGACTACCTAATACACAGGGCTTAACTAAAAACACTAACAATAATAACGCATAATTTAAGAAATGTTCAGGCGGGCACCTATATCATCTAAAGTAATGCAGCTGCAGGACCGCAGCAAAGGTAAGAGTAAGAATGCCAGTGATACTAGCAACTGTAATTGAAATGCTCGCTATATTTTTCACCACTGGCCTGATTACTTCCTCTGTCTGGCAGGCATACTACGTTTTCTATGTGGCTGCAGTTCCCACTACTAATTTTTCACCCCAAATGCACGCTAAGAGCACTGTGTCAGGTGGTACAACTAGCACGGGGCAAAACATTAAGAGGAACAAGCGTTGCATGTCTAGTGATGTTAATGCGGTGGACACATATCTCACAGAATCTGCACACGTCTCTAACAACATGTGGTATAAACACATGTCGAAAATTGGTAAGGATACGACAAAGGACAACTGCTATGTATGTTCACTGATTCCCTATGCCATGAGCGCTTCCAGAACTTTTGTTGCCACAGAGGTACCTGCAACAACTGCTGAATGCTTGTTATACCTAGCATTGTTCCAAACGAGAGGAAGATTCCTAGGAAAAAGGGCGAAACTCCGGTGGAAAGCAAGATCGACGTACCTATATGAGAATAACTTCACCAAAACACTCCCCATGTATGATGATTCATGGCAGCAGACGAAAGGACTTAAGTACATAGCAGAAGGACCAGAAAAAGGAGAAACACAAGAGGTCACACTGGATTATCTACCATGCGAGTGGTATGGAAAAGAGGTTGCTGGTGAACCAGGATGCTGGGAAAGACCACTGATACTAATATATGGAAAGGTGTTCACAAAGGACGGATGGGTGGACAGAGTTGTGGGAAGTAAGATGCTGACATTGGCAAAGTCACCTGTGATGAGAGTGCCAGAAGAAACGGACAAGTTCTATAAAGAATGGATGAAGAGTGCAGCACTGGTGACGTGGTTAGATGAAGAAGAGGAACCAATACCAATACTCCTGCTGACAGCACCAACACTGTGTTACCAGCATGATGGAGAAATGGACGTTGGAACAAATGAAGGATGTAAGAGAGTAGTGAAGCTTCCTGAGGGGGGTGCAGGAACAGCTGTACTAATGGATCACTACTGGGCCTGTGGAGCAAGGGCATACAACAGCCTGCCGCCAATGTGGAATGGAGTATGTACTATGGTACACATAAATGTACCATCACTAGTGGTGCCACAGAAGCATGTTAAATTGGAAAATTTCCTGAAAATGGACGAAGGAAATAAAAGAAGGAAAAGATCACTGAGGATGGTAGAAAGGAAACAAAGGAACAACACAGTACACTTGTCGAGAGTGAAGAGACAAGGAGAACCATTGACAGGGAACTACATGTGGGGGAAATCGGAGACAGCCCTGAGTGACATCCCGCCAGCGCACAGATTATTCAGCAGAGAAGCAATGTTCTTCTCTTCCATCATACATCCAGGAGTGCAAGTTTATGCAAATGCAAAATGGTTGCAGATCACCAGGTGGGGGCTCATGCTGACAATCAACTCCACCGTGAACCGTTTTAATGCAATAAAAGAAGAATTAAGAGCAATAAGGATGGTAGCACTACAAAATAGATATGTACTGGACCTACTCACTGCAATGGAAGGAGGTGTTTGTGCACAAATTGGCAGTTTGTGTTGTACATTTTGCCCTGCCAACGATGAAGATAATGGTACACTATCGGAAGCAGTATCGCAACTTTCCCAGATGCATGCCAAGGTGGAAGATGAAGCAAAGGGAGTGAGGAAGGATGGCAGCTGGTTCTCCTACATCTGGTCATGGATGCCATCCTGGCTATCAGACATCCTCAAAGTAATAGCAGGTTGTGTGATTTTAGGAATGGCTGCTATTATGGGATGAAGGTATGGAAGACAAGATCTAAGCGCACTGCTGACGAAATGATAGGGATGCACGTTCTAATGCCAGCTGAAGACAACAGGAATGCAGACATTATCATCAAGGAACGAGAACGACTGCACCAACAAATAGTGGAAGCAGACTTGTACCCCCCCATCAATTAAAGTTGAAAATCCAAGAAACCAGAAGAGTTACATTGGGAAGTGGGTTTACTGCAAACCCGGTGGTGGATGTGTTTATATGTATTGGTCTTTTGAAGATCACGTGGACAGATGTGGACACTTGGCGGGAATAATGAAGGTATGGCGAGTAAGAGGAAACAAGAGAGTGGATAATTTTGTGGTCCACAAGTCGACCAGAGGGGGGACTGAAGAGGGAAAATGCGACATTCCCTTCCCCCAGTTCTCAGCCAAACAATGGCCTAGATCGTCACAGCCTAAGCACCCACCACGAGAGGAATTCGACCCACTCACAGATGCACCAGACGTCAACATCTACCGTGGCCACGCCTCACACGGTCAGGGAAACTGCCCGTCAATCAAGCCACATGCTGGAACCTCTGGCGAAGCTGACATAGACCATATGGATCAACTTGACTGACCCAACAACAAGGAAAGCCTTCATCTTTAGAGATGCCATGACAACATAGCCAACGGACAGTAACACATGTGCCACCATGCACACTGGTGATACCCACACCAATCTCACACAAAGAACATTCTCAATACCATGACGTAACGGACAGTTTACACACACTGATGCATCGTTGTTACTTTTCACATAGGCTAAGCTATAGTTCCGCAGAAACGCAAGTCGCAAGAAGACCTCGTGTACATGCTTGCTAATGCTTAATCGCTACTAAAACCACAGCAACACAAGGCACTAATGTATAAGGACCCCTGTCGCCCCATTGCGACCCCTGTGTTGTGAACCATATGCCGCCACCCATGGACCAGGCCAGAGTAGGCCTTTGCATCAGAGTAGGCCGTAAACTCAGAAGCCAAAGTCCCAGAGCAGCTCGGACAGAGCTGCAAGGTGCTGATCATGCAGAACAAACCCCGACGAGGGCCTCAGAGCCAAGGCCACGAAGTCGCAACTTGCATGATGCGTGCCCTGAGCCAAGATTACACTTGCCGCGGCTAACCGCACCTCAGAGCTGAAATACCAATCAAATGCTCGTAATTCTGCTCCAGCTACGGTCTCACCACGCGTGACCAGGCCGACCTGATGCAGTGCCAAATACCAAGGACCAGGGAAACTCTGGGGTCTCACGTTTGGGACACAGACTGCAACAATGAAGTGACAAATTGGACAATGACGGTGGTGAGAAAGAAGCGCTCCTGCAGCAAATGGCAGACCTGTCCATTGTCCACCGCTGACACTTGTCTAAGGAGTTAAAGCTAATTGCAATTTAGTTATATGCAAAAGAAATTTGAGGAGTATCTGCTCCTATATTGTAGCATAATTTATGCATATCCACAGGATGGGTATAAGGACAAAGGAGAGGAAATACACGCACTCATGTAAGTTAAATTAAATAGAATCTGAGAATAGTTTTTTATTATCTCTTCTCAGTCATTAAACAAAAACTGGATTATGAATTCCAATAGATAAGGCAGACATTGCATTTAAATAATTATACAATTTTTCCGCATTGCCAGATGAATGCTGCATTGGAAACTTTTTCAGCACATGTATAACAGACCTGGGTGAGTGAATACATAAGAATACCGTATAATGACATTTCAAAGCGAAAGACACATATACAGGCTCCAATTTTTGCTTTTAAGTACATTACTTGTTCTTCTCTTAGTTCACCTAAAAGTAATGCCAGTTACGTTACACATTTATCTCAAACGCATAGAAACAACATGAACATTTACTGCTCTAAACACAAAACCTTGGATAGGTCTGACAAAAGCCAGGCTAGAGGGTGACCAAAGTGGATCGACGTCCTTGACCTGAATCGAACCCACGATTGTTAAAGGGGAGGAGGGACCTAACAACCGAAGGTAGCAGGGTCCCTGGACGTTTCGGCTAAACAGTGGGTCACAGCCTTCTTCATGGAGCCAAGGTATGGGGACCCCTGTGGAGAATGGAGGGGAATAATGGTTATAACACCATATATATTGTTTGGGTGCAGTGTATAGTGCAATGAAGTGTTAAAATATTAAGATACTAACAAACAAACAGATTAAAAAGGAGACTCTGGTAAACTCATAACAGTGGTCAAAAACTGACCTTGCTCTGGACTAAAACCTGGGTGTTGGCCAGGTGACTGACTTTGACGAATTTCAGCTGGATACTTTCAAAGATGATATAGGGTTAAACTCTCACATCATATAGTTGTGGGGAACAGGGAAGAATAGAAACGTGCACCTAGGTAAATGTGACAACCAGGATATGAAGTGATAAAGAAACAAATGGAGGTTGCACATCTAGAAATCTGGTTACCTTATTGGGGGAGCCGAATTCCCAAAGAAGTCAAAAGGGCTAGGAAACCGGGCTGAGTTGGTCAGCACGAGACCCGGGGTGAGTCGAGTCTGCAGGAACAAAATCGTACAAAGGGACCCCAATGTGTAGTAGGTTAATACAAGAGCTATCAACGTTAGCAGGGGCCATAGCCACGTAGAGAGAAACGGGTTGTTACCTAGTAGCTGCTGGAAGCTCCAGCCGTGTGTGTCCGTGTGGGCAGCGCAGTACCGTCTGAAGCTGAGAACAAAACATGGTGCTGCGCATGTGCGGAACTAGAAGATGCTGCTAATCCATAATCCAGTTTTTGTTTAATGACTGAGAAGAGATAATAAAAAACTATTCTCAGATTCTATTTAATTTAACTTACATGAGTGCATGTATTTCCTCTCCTTTGTCCTTATACCCATCCTGTGGATATGCATAAATTATGCTACAATATAGGAGCAGATACTCCTCAAATTTCTTTTGCATATAACTAAATTGCAATTAGCTTTAACTCCTTAGACAGGACTCCCCCTCTTGTGTTCCTTTCACTGATAGCCCTTTGTCCTGTGCTATTATTTGGGGCTCTCCCTCCCGTATTTCTCCACCGCTGACACTTGGCCACACATTGTTTCTAACATCAGGTACACTGCGAGCTGGGAACGATGATGGTCCCAGGCTTGGGGGCTCACAAATGAACCAATTAGGGCACGGGGGACTAACTACTGACGGCATCACAACCTGGCCAATCACCAACCTTCTCCATGTAGCCGTTCTAGTGTAACAATTTCTAGGGATGACCCAAGTGTACCACCTGACCTCTTCTCTACCAACCACTAACTCATCTATGTGTGGCTATACTAACCCTATTACTCAGGGAGCCAACCCGAGGTGGTGTTAGGTTTTGGGGGATGTTTTCCCAGATGACGCACAATGAGGCATCACACATGTAGAAAAAGGGCCTGCGAGCCCACTCTTGCTGAGAAGTGTTCCTGGATGACCTGTGATCCCAGAACCTATCCCTGCCGTTTTGCCTCATAAACAGCAGTGACGCCTTGCTCTTGCGTGTGTCTCATACTCATTGGGGACTGTGGGAGGAGTTGGGGCCTCCCTACCCCCGGAGGTCTGCGGACGGCCCTGCCGGCCCCTGGGCCATCACCCCGACACACAATTCACCACAATAAAAACAATTCATAACACCACATTGAAAGACGCATTAACACCACCAATAATACAACCCAAGTTTTGAAAAAACACATTAAGATAGGAACAAAAAATTCTTCCAAAACACACTGGGCCTCATTATAACAGTGGCGGCCATGGTATGAACGGTGCTGGTAAGCCACCGGCACCGTTCATACCGGGCCACCGCATTACGAGTTCTGCTCGCAGATTCCTGACAGCGGCACCCGCGAGCAAAACTTGTGATTGCACCGGCAACGCATGCAACCATGCTCCCAACCCCCATTCTGCCCTATGGGGCAGGGGTAGAATGGGGATCAGGAGCCCGGCATTACCTCCTCCCGCAAATGGGCAATTACCGGCCCACTCATCTCGTAATGAGCTGGTTATTGTCCAATCGCTGGAGGCGGATGCGAGCATGGCGTTAGCCGTGCCTGCGATACAGGCACGGCTACCACCATGCTCGTAATGAGGCCCACTGAGTGAGTAGCCAACGTAAGAAAAAAGGAAGACAAATCTTCATGAAGAAGAGAATTATAAATTATGACTACTAGTCATTGCTCAACATGCTTTTGCGCTGGGGAGATTTCTGCGCTCTTATTTGCAGGGCAGATGGTAGATACCATTCAAGGTTACAACTGTCATTTGCTTGCATTAGGTGCATGGAAGCAAACACAACTCTCTCTGTTATTTGGTGTCTTCAACATTGGAATTAAATACCAGACTTGAGGAGAAGTATGCCATCCACGGCAAAACAAGGTGTGAATATTCCATTGCATTGACACTTTGTCACATAAACAAATCCACTCTCTTGCAAACTCCCCACTGGCCCAGCTAAGAGCTAAAGGAAATTGATGGAATCGTAAGTAGGTAAAGATCTCTCTAGCCAGGAAAGATATGTAGCAGAGAATGAACTGAGTTGTCGCTGTCACCGTTAAATTAGATGATTCTACATCAAGTCAATCATTTTCCCATTTTACTGTATTAACAACCAAATTCTTGGATTGCATGGCACAGTTAGGTAGATCATTATAGATATATTAAATGAAATGAGCCAGACTCTTTCAAACTTGCTGTAACATAACCAGCCCATATGGATGTTTGGCCATTAAGTAGTAATAATACATCTGTCATTAGATACCAAGATATAGCAGTCCTGCTGTTTAGCCGAGTGACTTTCTATAACAGGGTGATCCCAGCTGTAATCCATGAATCTGGGGCTGAACATGCATCTGACGAATGGGATTCCACTTCGGAGTACTAGGATGAGTAGGAGTAAAATGGCCCACTCAGCCCTCACACTTCTACAAACCAAAACCCAACGCAATCAAAACAGGGACAATCAAGAGGTGGGCCTCATTCTCCTTTTGTGGTAAGGTGGGCCAAGGGAAGACTACACTCTCAAAAGGCGTGTGAAGGTGAACCAGTAGTGACCCCACAACACAGGATCACAGTCGAAAATAAAGGGAAAGTCCAATCAAGTTTCTATAAAATATAAAAACTTTAATAAAACACCACCTGCAAGTAGAACGAAAAGGCATTATTAAAGAGAAACCCACCCCCAAAGGAAAGAACAAAAGACATTCAACAGACTGGAGAAGTAGCACTCTGAGTGCAGTTTCAGGGTGATAGGTAAGATACTACCATAAAAAGGATATTGGGGTGAAAACAGGGGTAATCGTAAACTAACCAGTCTCTAGGGCCCAAATGGACCATGGGGGCAGTTCAGTGTCACAGTACCTGGATTTAGTTAATGGTGGGCTAATACATCAGACCCTGGTTCGAATGTTGATGCATGCTGATCAGGCTCAGTCGGGTACATAGTTTTGTGGGTTCCCTGGCAAAAAGTGGGCATCGAGCAGGGTTGATTGTAGGTACAATGTGCAGTTGAACACTGGTGGTTTAATGATGAAGTGCAGGGTGGTCCCAAGAATGCTTCACAGTTGGCCAGGCCGAGTCAGGCTTGGGGGGACCTGCGAGAGGTCTATGAGTGATGCTCCAGCATTTCAAGTCGGTGGGTAACTGTCGTAGAAGTGGTAATCAAGGGTGCGTCGAGGTGAAATCAATGAGGTGGCAGTTCTCTGGCTTGCTGGACTGAGCCATGGTTGTAACCCCCAGTTAGAGTTGGCGATTGGTTCGGGTGCTAAGCAGACGCTTCAGGCCTAACAGGTGATGTGCTTCGCTAGGACACAATGCAGTGTCGAACTGGTGTAGATGCAGTACCATAGTTTGACTGGTTGGAGGAGCACAGACACCAGTGTCAGCATCTCCCCTATTGTTCAGGATGTGGGGACACACAGAGTGACCAGTTCAGTGCGGGAGAACAGGGCCCTCCCATTGTTGGGAGGCCTTCGCAAAGGACAAGAGGATAGATACTCTAGTTCAGGGTCTGCTCTTCTGGCAGCGAAGAGCCATTGCAGAATGGTTGGTCCTGATCCACAACACTGGTTACTCACAATGTTTCCTGGGAGCGGTTAGGGCACAGATCTTCCTTCTGTCTTGGATGACTCCTTCTTCACCTCCAGTGAGGAGCTTTGGACTGTGCAACTGATCCAAAAGGAAGTCCAGGTGACACTGTTCAGAACGTCTCTTCCGCGTTAAAGAATCCTTGAGGAACTGAGGGAATACTGCTAAAGGGGTGCAAGACTCCTTTTAGGGCACAAGTCCTCTGGTGATTGGTCTAAAGCTAGATTGCCTTAGGGGACCAATCCCTGCTCCTGGCTGCAGTGGACTTTTCCCTGTTGACCTTGCACCCAACATGCTTTGTTCCAGAGGAAGTGGAGGAGACAGGAAAGGGAAAGAGAGACAGTGAGAAACAAAAGGGTGGAAAGCTTCTTCCAGTGTCCGGAGCATTCCTGCCTATCCTACTCCCGCCCCTTTCCTTCCTACTGACAACAAAGACCTTTGGATATGCAGCACCCTGATGTCAGTCCATTCCTCCTAAATGAGTGCGCTCCTTTGACATTTGGGCCCAGGGCCGCTGCCTGCTGTGAGTCTGACTCTGGGGGAGTTGGGTTACCGTCCCTTCCAAAGAGAATTTAAAAAAAGGCTAGAACCTCTGGGTTTCTTTCCTACCGTGTGGCATTATCAGCCCATCTGACCCGAATACACATTCCCTTCTACAGCAGAGCTGACTCGCAGGAGCTGACACATGTTCAATGTCAAATGGGATGTGGCGGCCATGAACATAAGTATCGCCATGCGCTATGCCTAAACTCAGTCATAGCTTATTCTTAGAGATTGCTGTACCACCAGCATGAGGTACTCAAGATGATTGTTGTGTGGGTACAGGGGGCATATCGTAAATATTGCCCCTTTGCTGTAGTGACTTTGCTGTTGCTGCAGCGGTCGAGTGGCCATCTTGTGACCTTTGAACCTGGCCTGTGCCATGAGCAGAGTGGGTGCTGTGGATCACTCTACTGATGGGGCAGGGCACAAGTACACTATGTGTTTGGCATGGAGTTGAGACAAAGGGGGATCTGGTTAGCCGATTACCGCTTTGGAGAAGGAATTACCCGCTTCAGTTTATGTACTAATACAAAAGCAAAAATGCCCAGGCTTTGCACCCTTGTCAGATGTCAATTGCTCCAAATAGGTCTCATAGTAAAAGAGCTCATTCGCAGTGGAGTTAATTACATTCCACAAAGATCTTAAGAATTAAATGTGCACGTAACATTCTCTGCAATTGCACATGGAGAAAAAACACAGACACAGCTTCATAATGCACTTTACCACATGTCTGGGTGTGCTAAAACTTTAGAGTTGGATAAAACATATCACCACTATGCTTAGATGGAACATGTAGAATATCTGCAAATATTTGCTACCTTTCCTTGGTGCATTTGTTAAATAAGATGAATGTGTTTTGATTTATATGTACACAAAAAAAACTAAAAAGTATCATGTTAAACTGAATGCAGAAAAAACTTTCTCTGCACCTACTAACACTGGCTAAATAAAAAGCTACAGTGTAACCTTTAAGGGCTTAACTGCTCGTCTTCTTGATTACGTATGAGAGTTAGCTTAATGAAATGGCTTCTGTCATGCCAAGCATGCTGAACAATCCAGCCTTTACAAAAATGTATATGTAAAGTGACCAAAAGTAAGTGGTAGGACGCCATCTCTTTTGTTTCAAGTTTTATTAGCTCTTAAGTCCTCCCACTTTTCCATGAGCTGACCCTCCAGTTACCTACATGATCTTAAGGGGAACAGTACTTATACCAGGGTGGATTGTGTACTGAAGGCATGGAAGATGCGGACATCTTTAAAAGAATTAGCCAACTTAAGCGATCGCCACCCCCTGGCCCAGACAGATTGGCTAATTTGGCAATAAAGAGCTACCCTGAGTACTGGACTCAAGTCTTGGCTTGGGTATTCGCCAAAAATTCTAGAAACTGGCGTTATTGCAGCGAGTTGGAAGGAATCAATCATCATTCCTGTATTTAAGAAAGGTAACAGCATGAACATCTGGGTAAACATCTGGGTAAAAGAGATAGGATTACTGCCTCCATTTCAGACAGGATTTAGACGGGGCTGCAGCAGATCTCACGAGATCTGGGCTCTAAACTACATAATGACTGAGACTAAACAATATCCAGGAAGGAGGCTCTATCTATGCTTCATACAGTACTCATGCACATTCAATAGAGTCTCCAGACCTATTCTCTGGGATAAGCTGGAATCTTGGGGAGTTGACCCCGATGTCCTCCATTTAATAAAAATCCTTATTCATGGATGATACGGTTTCCGTGCGCCTGGTCTCGGAGGGCACACTTTCATCTTCCATTAAAGTAAACACAGGCCTGAAGCAGGGATGTGTCCTTTCTCCTTTATTATTTAACCTTTACATGCCATATTTAGACAAGGCCATAATAGCAGCGAGAAATGTTGCCCCTTGCATAGGTTGAACTGCAATAACATGGATGCCATATGCCATCGATACCATCCTGTTGGACTACACGCCAATAGGTCTGCAACACTCAATTGCAGCATTGGCCACCTATGCTTCTCGTAAAATTATGAAAATTAACACCTCTAAAACAAAGGTTATGACATTCAGCAAAAGACACCATATCACTAAATTTTGCTGGCATTTGGAAACAGACATTCTGGAAGTTATAAAATCTTATGTTTATGTGGGTATTCCAGTGGCATCTTCCATGAACATCCCGAGCATCGGACACTATGTCACCTGTAAAGTAATGAAACGATGGGCAGTAATTAAGAGCTATATTACCAGAAAAGGAGGCCAGAATACAGAAAGCAGCATTGAACTCTACAGAACAGGCATTGTACCTTTTATTTTATACGCCCTGGAGACTCTCCACTCAAACATGGTAAATTGGATGGAAAAATTGAAGGGTAAATGACCATGTTCTATTTTGGGAGTCCCTCAGTCAATATCGGTAGAGGCATTACGCTGTGAACTAGGTGTTTCATCTCTGCATACCATGCGGGTGATACATAGAACAGAGTTTTATATCACCCTTAGGAGGGCAAGCACAGAAGATATATCCCTCATGCAAATGTTTACCAAGGATAGTGTTCAATACACTCAGAATACATTATATCAAGACCTGGAAAAAACGGTGATTATCTTCCTAGATGGAATTGAGCTCTTATCTGTTCTTCTCTGGACATTTGAAAAAAGAAAGCTCTTATATGGGACCATTCCCAAAACGTGGATAGATTAGGATCTAAGAAGAGATATAAGGAGTTCTCCTCCCAGGGCTTTCGCCCCGGCTTACCCTCTTCATACGTATCTAAGCCTTGTAGCAGAAACGAAAGACGCTTTATCAGTTACAGGCGCCTTAACATCCTCCCCACACTGGACTACATTGGAGCATGGAGGGGCATGAAAAGTGAAGAAAGATTGTGTCGTCTCGGTAGACATGAAATGGAGACAAGTAGACACATATTGACTCATTGTAATGGGTTATATGGAATATATGCAACAAGCTATGGGAGATTTGTTAGTACTAACCTAGAACAAGAATCTGACCAGTACCGGAGCACTTTGTCTGGAGCCAAGTCTTTTGTTATTAGTGTAGCAGCCCTGCATGAACTGATAAACCTATCTCCTGATATAGAAATGTGATACTAGGAGAGATTCCAGTTTAGAACATAAAGATTTGGACAGAGGATGAGCTTTAATAATTCGACTAGTATTGATGAGCACCCTTTATTTAGTTTGGTAGGTAGGGAACTTCCCTGTTAACAGTAGGGTCAGTTAAGCATTTTCTTTAAGTTAAATAAAAGCATTGAAAACAGAATAGGTCATCTGGTCAGAGTCTTTTTTCTAGTATGCCACAGCACACCTCTGTGTTGGTTATCTCCTGAATACTGTAGAAGTGGCTTTAGGTGTCTGAAATTACCTGCCTCCACGTAGAAGGCTATTGTACTAATTGGAGGCATATGCATCATCTTTTGTTCATTGGACTGAAGTCAATGTACTCAAAAGCTATATAATCCTTTTGGTTAAGGGGAGTGGTGACACTATATTGTGCTGCATAGGGTTTGTGTCCTGTTCATTTCTGTGAACACCCTGCTGTCCTGCTAATAAATATTTGCTAAACCAACCTTAACTGAGATTCGACTCCTACATTTGTTTTAGGCAACACGTGAAATTTGGAAATAGAGGCCAATCAACTGTGTCCACCCTTACCTAAGTATCAGTACAGAACATCTATTAGTCAAGGCACAGAAGAAAAGGTTCTATTGTCAGTAAAGGAACATGAAACATTCAAATTCATTCTTGGAGGTTCACTCCTTCTAAGTGGTACCCAGTGGGGTAAGGGGTGAACCTCTCAGCCAATAAGGAGGCTTTGGAACAGGAGTATTACCAGATGGTCATCTCCCCTATCCAAGCCTCCTTACGGCTGAAGGCCGCCATCTTCCACCACCGGGAAATGAGGTAAGTGGCCCCCCTCTTCCCTCGCCCCATCGGCCATCCATAGAATTCCCTCCCCACCAGGGCCGCCCCTCCACCCCTACTTACCTTCTTTTCTGTCCCTTTCGGCAGCAGACACGCAGAGAACACTTCTGTTCCCAGCGCGTCCGCTCCCGATCTGCGACAGGCCACCATGGAAAGGAATGGAAAGGAAGAAGGGACTGCATGTAGTCACTTTTCTCCTTTCCATGGTGGCAATTTTTAAAACAAACTGTTTTACTATTCTTTGAATGGCCACCATGGAAAGGGAGAAGGGACTGGTCAGCATCTTGTTTGTTTACTTTTTTTTTCCCAATGACCTCCATGGAAAGGAAAAACAGACTTAGTTTTCCATTTCCTGGCGGGCATTTCTGTAACTTTTTTTTTCTGTTCCAAAATGCCAGAGCGTTTCTCATTTCCCAACTGCGTAGTGATTACCCCGGCACTAGTAACGTTAGTCTGCACTCTGCCCTCACGTCTGACGGCACCATTTTGTGCTTTTGGAATGATAACCCCTTCACTCGGTCTATAAAAGAGAGAGTTTTTTCCTGTCGCTGAGTCTCTCTCACACCGTACTCTATTCCAGAGAAGAAACCTGCACTTTTCGTTTAGCACCAAATGCTTTCATAGATGATGTGCACCCTGCAATCTCTGCCCAAGGTTACAAGAACCCCCTGATGAGGTGGGGGCTGGGTAAGAGTACTCCCCCAGTAGTCCTTCACTAGTACCATTCCCGGCCCTTGCTCTAATTCTCCCGGGAGACACTCGCACAGCAGCTGTTGCTTTTCGAGTTTAGACAGAATGTTTGAGGTTTCATTATAGCTCTGAGAATTTTGCAGCGGTGTAGCGAAACAAAAGTGCCCATTTCCTTTGCCTTGGCAGGTTTTTTACCATCCCCCTACCCACTCTGAAACCGCACTAGCGGGCCTATGCGGACACTGGGCCAACCCGTGACTGGCAGCTGGCAGCTGTTCTCAGTGCTAAGGGACTGATTCCTTTTGACACGATACTTAATTCTTCTTATCCTATGCAGATCGGTCAGAGGAATTTTAGCCCTGCGCCCTCTTATGTCCATGTGCGCTGATTGTGCCCCACCGTGACTGTCAAAACAGTGGTTGATTTGGATGGATGTTGTTCACCTCTCCCTCCTGGCCTGGCTCATATTTTCTCCGCTTCAGGCTGTTGCTCCCTACCCCACATTTTTTGGTTTGGCCTGCCATCACAAGTGGACAGGTCCCAGCGGGAAAAGCCATCTGCTTAAAAGCTATGGGAGGTGATAGTGGTCCAGCGGCCTCAACTACAGAGCAGCCACTCCCAAGCCGTGGCTTCCTCGCCCATATGGTTCGCAAAGTATTGAACTTTTACCTGAGAAGTCAAGCGTGCTCATTTCACACCCAGGATACTAATTCATTATAATTGTTCTTTCAATATCACAAGGTTGGTTTCTAAACACGGGAGCAGGTTTCAAACCTGTGCTACGCTGCATTGCTTCCAAGACAAACACGTTGCCCCTGAGCTACCAGTAAAAGCAGACCTCAGCGTCAGAATTCTACCTCCCACCATACAACTTACATGATGAAAAGGGGTGTTGCAGTTTTACACTCACAGTATGCATATCTCTTACTACTTTCTTTATCTGCTGAATCCCCGGTCTGCCTATCATCCTGGCCTATCATCCTGCACACACACCTCGGTTGACCCTGACATGCCGCGTTGGTCCGTCACTTCAATATATGAGTTTGTAACATGGCTAACAAAGTAGATTTTTCAAGTTAATCCGTGTGCTGCATTTCTTCAGTCAAGAAGCCACGACCTGCACCCTCAGCATCACCAGGGAACGGGAAGTACAGACATAACTTCACGCAACACCTGCATGGTATCGCAATGCGTGCACTCTTCTCACACACTTAGAATTTCATTTACAAAAGCACTTTTGAATGGGAAAATCACATTGAAAAAGGCTTTGTAAATCAGCCCCCTGACGTTAGTTGCGACTGTGGGCCTGATTCACAGAAGTGTTTTTATAATGGCGCAATCCCATACTCTACTGTCAGTCGCATCACCTTTCCCTGTTCAGTGCCCCTAGCAAAGCAAAACAAACTGGCAGCCATGGCCACAAGTAATCATTTGTGTTTTTTATTTGAAAGCAAGCAGTGAAAATTATTGCCCCAATTTTGAATTTTACAATTCTATATATGCTGCAGATTATAGAATATGGCTTCATTAATTATTGTGATTGTGCATTAGAACTTGAAACAACATAGTTATGTTTATTAATTCCATCCAGATCCCCCCACTCCTCCTGTGTGGTCGAAGTGTAACTGTGGGTTCGGTCTGTCAGCACTGCGGCCACTGTTGCTGATGACGTGAGCCCGCCCTCCCTCCTCCCCGCTCCCCTGTTAGCCATGTCACCCGGGACACGTGTCTAAACATAGGCTCCAAGAGGTCTCCTGCTGTAGGGTTTTGTCATAAACAGCAGAACGTGAAAATCCAACCACTGTAATGGGCAACGAGTGAGTGTCAGGGTGCACAATTATTTAATTTAGCTGCAGTGAGTGGGCGAAGTAGAGATGATGTGTAAAAGTCCATCAACTGAGGGACTCGGTAATTAGGACCCTTGTACGTGCCTGGTGTGGAAATATGGTAGCCTTAATATTAGTTTGGCAAATCTGGGAATTCGCAATCTACTGTTTAGGAAAGCTATAATTATTTATCTTTAATACATTTGAAATATACATTAATTACCGCCCAATATACGAAACTAACATTTTTGCCTTGCAAGGTGACCCACCACACAAATACACCACGTGTACTTTCACAGGCACGCTTCTCTGAACTTTAACCCCATTACACTCCAAGGCCCAAAAAGGAAGCTTGCCTCTGTACCCTTAATCAAATCCTCCTTTGAAACTTTGCACTCTCCTCCTTGCACCCAGGTGCCTATAAATGCAACATGCAAATAACATCAGTAAACACCCAAACTATTGGCATTGCCAATGCTTGTTGAATCTCCCTCCCCCCTCCCTGAACAGTGGAACCACAGGGTAATAGTGCTTTGAGTCAGGACATGCTCGGAAAAAAGCAAAGGACGGTCTGCTGACTGGCCTTTCCTCCACCTCGCCAATGGGGCAATGCCTGAATGAGATAGACCGACCAGGTGATGTAGGGGTAGCATAATGAGTCATAGGCCCAGGACAGAGGCTAAGGGTGCCATCAATAAGAGAAATTATACAGGACGCATGCTCGGTCATGCTTGTGGAATTCTATTTGATGACAGCCCCTGGCATATCATGTATTACACTAGCATTTCTTAGTGATACCTGGCATAGTATAAGGGGGTTATTCCATTGGTTAATGAATAGCTGTCACTGCAGCGCCTGGCATCTCTTGTTGACGCCTGAGATAAGCTCTAAACGCCTGTCATGTGACTGGAATATCTGGCTTTATGTCAGTAGCCGGGCATATTTATGGCAATATCTGGCAAGATATAAAGGTGCCCCTATACACAATTGCATAACTGTGAACATTGCCAGTGGCCCAATATAGATGGTTGCAGCCACTCTGCGTTTCAACTCATTGCAGAAAAGACTCCTCTTCACCTCACCCCTGACAGCTGTTGGCTGCGGCCAGCTGGTGTGCTGCACGTGCTCTCCTGTGTGTCGCGTGGTAAGCGCAGTACAATTCAGCAAAGATCTGGACACACCCCTCTTCTGAAAGATCTGTGGGACTTCCCAGTGTTACTGCCAAAGGGCCCGATTCATGGAATTCTTTTCACAGCGCAAAGTGACTTTTCACGGGTGCAAAGTGACTTTGCACTGCCAACAAACACACTGGTTCATGGAACAGTGCGAAGTGTCTTTTTGCCATGCAAAACCAATTTGCACTGCGAAAATACACTTTGCACTGCTTTATGAATCAGGGTGGAACAGTGCAAAGTGTCTTTTTTCCGTGCAAAATTACTTTGCACTGCAAAAATACACTTTGCACTGCTCCGTGAATCAGGGTGAAGTGTAAAGGTTATTTCTGCAGTGCAAAGTGACTTTGCATGGCAAAATACATTTTGCACGGTTCCATGAATCAGCGTGCTGGTGTGCAGTCAGCGAAGGCGAGCCATTGGAGCCTCATGTGACCTATTTTCGGAGGATACATGGATGGCAGGGAAAGTGCCCGGTTATGGTCAGGCTTATCATTCAGGCTTTACACAATAGGACTACAATAATAATAATAATAATAATAATAATAATAATAATAATAACAATACTATGGAACAAGGAAACACTGACCAGAGCTTTGTATCAAAAAGAATATATATTTATTTTACACACTCTGATGTTCTCACACAAATCACTATTCTTAAAGTAAGTTAAAACAGTCTGGAAAAGTATACACAACTCCCTGTTTAAATTGTAGACAAGTTTGAGACAGAGTGAAAACTGAGCAAAACGGCACAGTGAAACCAAGCAGAAATGGCACTCTTAACAATTTCTCAAAACAGACGGAAAGGACAAGTTAGACAGGGTTAGACTCTTTAACACACCAGCAACACTTCCCAAGTAAATTGTGAACAAGTAAGGCAAGGCAGCACTTTAGCATATGCAATACTGAGGTGAAAACCGAGCAAAATGGACTTCACAAGTTTAAAAAGAGGGAAGAAAAAGGTGGTTATAAGAGTTAGGTGCACCAACACATTTCTGGATGAGAAGCAATCTAGAGAAGGCAGTTGTAACAGATTTAGTGAGAGTCAATAGGCCTGTGCCAGTGTCAATGGTACAAGGCAAAGTGCCCAGGTGCAAAATGTTCTATTAGCTGCAGTCAAGTCTTTGTTTAACGATTCAAAAAGGAGGGTGCAGAAGGATAAAGACAATGTTAGATGATAGGGTCGGCCAACCCAGTAGGTAAGTAAAGGATTTAAAACACCTTTAGCAATACCCAACGAAAAGGGAGGCCTGGCGGAACAATGTACCTTAAAAGTGGAAGAGGCTCCTGCAGTGGCAGTTGTTCCTGGCAGTTCCTGCAGTTCGGGAGATCCAACATAGGAAGAGAGACTCTCGTCGTGGAGGAAGATTTGAGTTACTGCACTGCCCAGGGATGAAACCACCGCGGTGCTACCAAAACGAATAAGAGGTATGCTCCTTTAAATCGCAGTCCTGTTGGACGGGTGCCTGGCTATCCGGTCTCTGAGTGCAGGGCACTGGCGATTCGACCAAAGCAGGTCCTGGAATGTGATTGGCAAACTGGTTGGCCCCAGCAGCTCAAGGCAAGAAGACTCTTTGAGCGGAAGATCTTCTCAAGTCGTTGGAGAAAAGTGGTGAGGATCTGCAGCAGGGCTTCACCGGTGGTTCAGTTGTTGTAGGGGTCTTCAGCTTCTCTCCTCTTCGATTTCTTAGTTCCAGTGGCGACGTCTTGTCCTCCAGTCCTCGGGACCATTCTTTCATGCAGCAAGACCCCCAATCATACAGCCTAGCTGTCACTCACACAGTGGGGTGGCTCTCCTGGTGGGAGAACCCCCCAGCCTATCAGGGCAGAGTGTAACCTGGGTTGCATAGGCAACCCTGTCCAGGGTGCCTATTCCCCCTCCCACACATCCTGTCTACCCCAGACTCAGTGGCGCCGAGAGGAGGGCTTCTGAGCTGAAGCCCGCCAAAAGGACGAACAAAGGATCCCCGACCTGGGTTGGGATTATAGAGAAAGACACGAGAAAGAAATATTATTAAAGTTCTGGCAATAAAAACCTGCCGGAGTAAAGTTAATATTAAAATAAACCGGCGGTATGTTAGAGGCTGTCAGTAAAAGTGGTAGCCTCGAACAATGGGAAAATCCATAGGGAAATATTTGCGGTCAAATATTTAGGGTAGTAACCACTGCCACAAGCAGGGCTTCACTGGTGGTGCAGGTGCTGAAGATGTCTGTGGCTTCTCTCACCTTTGGTTCCGTAGTTCCAGTGGCGACGTCTTGCTCTTCCAGTACTCAGGAACCTGCTTTTATGCAGATAGAGACCCATTCATACAGCTTAGCTGTCACTCACACAGTGGCGTGGTCTTCTTGGTGGGAGACCCTCCAGCCTATCAGGTTAGAGTGCGACCTAAGTTGCTGCGGCAACTCTGTCCAGGGGTTCTACTCCCCCTCCCAAACAACAGACCCACCCCAGACTCAGTGTAGCCGAAAGGAGGGCTTCTTGGCAGTACCCGCCAAAAGGACGAAAAAAGGATCCCGACTTGGGTTAGGAGTTTAGAGTAAGACACAAGAAAGAATTTATATTAAAGTTCTGGCAAATAAAACCTACCGGAGTAAAGTTAATATTAAAATAAACCGGCGGTATGTTAGAGGCTGTCAGTAAAAGTAGTAGTTTCGAACGATGGGAAAATCCTACAGGGAAATATTTGCGGTCAAATATTTACGGTAGTAACCACTGCCACCAGCCGGAAACTTTCGAGAGAGGGACTGTACGGTACCCCCTCGAAAATGAACACTAGGGAAAAACTATTAACCCTTCCCAGTACCTCCATAGTAAGATAGGTTGTACTGGTTTTGTTCATAACTATTGACTAGTAAAGTCAATGGTAACTTTACATGCCCTGGGAGACAGTAGTCAGTCCCAGGGTATGGAGTCTATGTTTGGGGGTCGCTACGACACCCCTGTGGTACGGCACGGAGGGTGCTGTGTACCACACATATTAAAAAGATGATTCTTCTGAGGGTGAGAAAAACCCCATAGACCATAAGCACACAAGATAGCCTGAAACACACACTAGTAAGCTGTCTAAGAGTGGGAGAAAAGGGTCTCACTCTTAGCAGGAGAAAAAAATAAACCCCTCAAATCCAGCAAAGCTGCTTGGGGACTCTATAGGTAAGGGAAATTAGCCTTTTAAGAGAATTCGCCCTAACACGGGGGCAAGCACATAGCCCTGTTTGAACACTCTAAAGGTTGGGATCTGATCACTTAGGAGACCACGCCGGTTTAGTCTTGCTGCCACCGTTGTCTTCTCGTGTAGGGCGATAATCACACATAGCAGTCCCCAAGGTATGCCCCAGTTGTGTGATTAGCTCCAAAGCAGCTGACAATTGACATTGTCAAAACCAGCGCTGGAGTCTATGTAGGCCACAACTACAGGGCTGCAGTAGATGTCCCTGGCCAACGCAACGGTGGATGCTAGAGCAAGCATGTTGGAGTGGGTTGAGGAACCCATACGGAATCCAGTTTGATTGATGGGAAGGATCACCTTAGATTCTTTCCAACCACTTAGCTCTTTCAACGGACCTCTGTCAAATAGCTTTGCATGGGAAACAAGCATAGCAACTATGCTGCATCTGTGCAGCTCGTTTCTAGGCCCATGTGTGAGTATAGCCAGGATAATGCTATGACACCAGCCAGCTGGAATTCTGCCAACTATACTACTGCAGTAAAATGTTTGTGCAATAAGTTGCCCCAAGCACAAGGGTCCTGTTTCATAAGGGTATAACATATTACGCCTGGACCAGGGTTATGATCTCGCCTAGGTTGTCACTATATTGCCGTCTGTCTAATGTGCTAGTTGTAAGTTTGGCATCATTCTCTTTCCTGGCACACAATGTGACATTCCCTTTCCTGGCACCTCCAATTCTTGCAGCATTATCTATAAGGCAGTCACCCACACGTCACCCAGCTATCTCGCTGAGAAAATCAGCATCTCTGGTGAACATCACACCACCAGAAGCCAGGACACGTGCAGACTTGAAATCCACTGCTGCAAAAAGGAAAGGACTGGAAAACAAGCCTTCTCTGCCTACGCCCCAAAACTATGGAACCTTCTCCCTATCAGCATCATACTTGCCGCCACGCTCCGACAATTCAGAAAATAACTCATGACCCACCTCTTCAAGGAGTCTCGCCTCCTCAACACCTAAGCCATCACGTCAACCCCGACCACCTGACTTGTGATTGACAGCCAGGCTGTGTGAATGGGGGAAAACTGCATAAAAAGCAGTTCTCTCGGAATTGAAAGGCATGGTCACCACTGGAACGAAAGAACCGACGAGGAGCTGACAGAAGAGCACCCCTACCACGACTGAACCGCCTGGTGAAGCCCTGCTGCAGGTCTGAATCTTCAAACTCCAACGACAGAGAGGATCCTCCAGGAATCTTCTTCCCTTGAGCTGGTGGGACCAACCAGTTCACCCAAACTTCAAGCCAGGACCCCTCCTCTGGTCGAATTAGCTGTACAGAGCTACAGTGGACCGGATATCCAGGAAGGTCGGATCCTGCTTGGGTTTTAAGGAGTGCACCTTTTATTTGTTGCTTTGCTCAGCTGCTGGTTTCGTCCCTGGGTAGTGCAGGACGATACAGTCTTCCTACTTCATGTCAGTCCGACAGTCGCTTCAGGAACCGTGAGCCTGCAGGACCTGCCAGGAACGTCCGCCTCAGCTACAGCTTCCTCTCCGTTTTAAGGTACTGTGCAAATCTGGTTGTTCGTTTCGTTCAGCCGCGGTGAAAGTGTGTGAAATCTTTCTCCATTCCGAGGGCTTGTCCTTCTCTTCCTTTAACACTAACTTTCCTGCCGACCAACTTCGTCCGGAACCTGTGACACGAACTTTACTGCAAACATCCCTGTACTGGGTGATCTTGAGCATAAGACCTTTGTCCTATTGACTTTGGCCCAAAGCCTTCTCTACACTGAAGTTCATCTTGCTCAATTGCCTGAGTACTTACCTGTTGATGTGGTTTAATTTCTACTTAACTTTGTCTTTCCCTCCCTTTTAAATTGCTGGAGTGCCAATTTTCTCCCACTTCATTCTGTGAGCTTAACTTGTCTGGAACTTATTGGGAGTAGTGTGGTGTATTAAGAGTGTGATTTTTAGACTTCTTTACTTTAGTGAAATGTTTTACATATGATGTGTAAATAAATGTATATTATTTTACTCAGAAACCTTGAGTCAGTGTTTGTTTGAACCATAGTGATTGCTGTCCTTTGTGTAACTATTGATACTGCTCACTTACTCCTGAGATAAGTCTGTCTGCTCAGCCATCGCTACCACTTTACTGTGTAGTACAGGCTTGTACCAAAGGTGAAGTTGTACTGTCACTTGAAGTCTTAATTGTGTGTGGTGTTCCCAAAGGGTACTGCATATGATTATGCCTAACAACAAATAATTACAATTTCTGCAACAGGTGTGATTAGCTTTAGATTGGGGGCAGGGTAGACATTTGAGAATGCCTGGGAATTTTATGGTAGCATTTTGTAATTTGAATTTAAATGTGTTTTAAGAACAGGGATGTCAATTTAGCTCAGAAATGACTTACACTAAAACATATACATATGACCAAAGCATTCCCATGAAGGGTGCCTGTAAAATAGCATAAAGATGAGAACATGTGGTGAGCCAGTTTATGATGGTGTAAAAAAGTGGGACATGTACAAGGGACAAAACAAACAGAAAACAAATTATGTGTAAGAAGACAGATGACTTACAAAGGCAGCACTAGCCTGAGGGGCCAAGTGATTCAAACTAAAGTGGAGCTCTAAGTAAATATACACAATTTCATTATTAAGCATCGCGGGAGGCAGAGGTGGGGTCAGATAGGAAGGACAGGGGAAGAGGGTAGAAGTTTAAGCCATGCTTTGAAGAGATCCACAGTTGGGTTGGGTTTGTTTGTAATGGGTAGTAGGTTCCAGTGAAGTGGGGTGAGTACGGAGAATGAGCAGAAGCGAGAGGAGGCACACGCCGGTATGGGATGTGAGGTTGAGTGCAGAGGAGGATTAAATGGAACGAGATGGTGAGCAAACTGTGATACTATCAGACAGGTACTGAGGAGCAAGACCATTGATAGCGTTGTAAACTAGGAAAAGGAACTTGAGAAGAGAGTGGTTGTACATGGAGAGCCACCAAGCGTGTTGTTGGTACCTAGAAGTGGGGGAGGATCTCAGTAGACTGTAGAGAGTATGTGTAGCAAAGTTGAAGACATTGTCTAGGGGGAGGAAGGAGTAGAGGGGAAGGCCAAGAAGAAGGCTGGAGCACAAGTCCATTTTGCTGAGCACAAGAGTGGAGATAAGGTTTTTTTTGTAGAGTGTTTAGTAAGAAGAGTACACATTTCCGAATGCTGAGGGGGTCAATGCGAGCAGCAGAGGCAGTGGTAGTGATGAATTGTTGCCGTTGTAGGTCGTTATCAAAGAGCACCCCAAGACTACGAGCCTTGGGTGGGACAGGAAGAAGGTCAGGCGGGAAGGAGCGAGGATTGGTGAGATGACTATGGATGTTGTGAGAAAGATGGCTTCCCTTTTTGCCGCATGAGGCAGTGGAGAGTCATACAGCCACTGCAGTGAGGCCGTTTTTAATCTGTTTTGAGATGGCTGGGGTGAAGGAGGGAAAGTAGAAATATATTTGAGTGTGATCAGAAAAATGTTAATAGTGAAAGTCAAAGGATGAGATAGAGCTTTCAGGGGCAGAAGTTTAGAAAGTGAAGAGCAGAGGTCCAAGGACTGATCCTTGGGGACGCTGACAGAGAAAAGCGTTGGGATCAGAGGTTTGTGAGCTCCAAGAGATGTTAAAGGATTGACCTTCCAGGTAAGAGGGGATCCAGGCATAGCATATTTACAAGACCAAAGGTCCTGGAGATTGAGGAGGAGAGAGGAGTGTTTGACAGTGTCAGTAGCAGCAGAAAGGTTCCAAATAATGAATATAAAAGAGCGTTTGGAGTGCTGAGCATTAGAGAGCAAGTTGGAAACATGCATGTGTGCAGTCTCGGTGGAGGGTTTACTACGGAAGCCCGAACAAAGTGGATCCCAAGGCAAATATTCTCAAGGTACTTAGTGATCCAGTTGAAGACCACCCACTCAAGCACTTTCGAATAACGGTGAAGGAGAGAAACTGACCAATAGTTTTCTGTGACCTTTGGGTCATCAGAGGGTTTCTTTGAGAGGCTGTAGACAGTTGCAGATTTGAAAGAGGTAGGGAAGAGTCCAGTGGGGAGAGGGAGAGAGAGAGGTTAAAGAACTCAGAAAGATAAGGACAAGCGATTGAGACCACATTTTGACTATTTGGAGCAAAGGGACAAAAGGAACGCAAGACAGGCTGACACTGTGAAGGATAATTCAATAGAGGACGTAAGGGATAAATAGTTGGGCATAAAAGTGAAGGGGAAGGTGGAAGGTGGTGTTCAGAAAGAGGGCTGTGAAGGGAGAAAGAGGAGGGCTGTGAGAGTGTCACAAAAAAGTAATGAGCAAAGTCATAATCAGAAAGGGAGGATTGGGTGGATAATGGCCTGGGAGGTGTCAGCAAAGATGGGAGCAAAGATGGGAGGATAGATGAAAGTTTGCCGGGGTGATTGCGAAGGGAGGAGACTAGGTTTGTGAAGTGGGATGATTTGGCAGAGTTCAGTGCAGGGGGACTGGCAGTAAGGGCATTTTTGCAGGTTACAAGTAGGGAAAGTGTCCATAATTTGCACCATCGTGGTAGGCCACGATGCATGTTTGCTTCCAAAGTTTGAATTTCAGCGATGATCCCAGGCTGAGGACGGGGACGGGAAGGTGTGACAGTGCAAGCCCATTCTGGTCCCCTTCCCAGCAGGTCTGGCAGAGGTGGAGAAGGTAGCAGAGTCAGTGTAGAGAGCTGCGAGTGTGGCAGAGTTATGCAGGAAAATCCTGGTTTCTGTGATAGTAAGAAGCAAAAGTTAAGAGTAATAAGACTGGAAGTGGTCCGTGATGTAAGAACAGGGGTCACCATTGAGATTTGATGTGCAGGGACATTACCCACTAGGCAGAAGCTACTTCAGTAGAACCAGAAGCTACTACACAGCAGACCACAAATGTAAGTTGTGTATGAGATGCAAACAGTTCATTTCTGTCCAGGATGTATGTTTCCATTCTGCTTTAAATGCCTTCGATATGTGTCCTTTAGTCACCTTTATTCATATTACCAAACATACAGAGTTAATATCACATATGTGTGTTTACATGGCAGCAGTTGGCCTGAGGAGTCAAAATTAGCTCCAGGTAACAGATGGTTTCAAGCTAACCAAGCTCTGCCAAGCTAGAAGCAGGAGCTAAAAGCTCCCAGGAATCACAAATCCTGAGGAAGACCTGTTGCTGTGGAGGGATTGTGCATTCCAAAGGCCAAGTGAAATAGTGCCATGAGGTGGAGGCGAGGAGCAGGTTTTGTGCAGTGGGCGAGGTGGATAGATGAGTTTGGGGATCCTGGGAGCACGGGAGCATCTTATTTGTGGGGCTGAGGGTTCAGGGGGGAAGGAGGAAGATGGGGAAGCCGAAGACTGATGCAGAAATTGAACCAAGTTGAGGCTGAAGGCTATGAGAGAAGGGAAGGAGAAGAGTGAGTAGAAGGAGGGATGGAGAGAAATCAAGATGCATGATGAAGGGTAGAAGAAATAGGCAGGTGAAAACAATGAAGAAAGTGTGCAGCCCAAGAGAGAGGGAGGGCAGGTGGATGAGCGGAAATGGAAGGGGTGGATGGCTGGCCAATAAGAAGCAGGTGTACTTTCTGAGATGGGCTAGAATTGGGGTCTAAGTAACCCAATGAAAGTTAAGAGACCCAAAACAGCAATGTACCTTGATCCTGAGAGAATACAGAAGCTCCAGAATTAATAAATAGTCAATTGATGGAAGGATCCCTATGCCTGAAAGCAGAATGGGCCTGGTGCTTGCTGCACATGCCCAATTTCCCTAAGAAAGAACTACCAACAATGATAGACAGGTCAGTAAAGGGTGGCCGTCACGCAACAGAGAAGGACAGTGATTTCAGTGTATGGCCATCTATTATAAGGAATAAAATACCCCCTATCATAAGTCACCTCAGAATTCCGTGACATTATAAAGGAGCTATGCCTTTGGACTCATTCCTCTGTTTGGTCACATAACTCCTCAGTGACTTGCAATAGCTCTATAACATAAGATAGGTGATCTTTACCCCATAACTAAACAATAACCCATGTTTATTGTTTATTTCTAAGGGGTATTGGGAGTGCATTCCAGCAGGACATGTCGCACCTAAGAAAGAGCATGTTTGTCTCACTTAGAGTGTTTTATTTTCTGCAGTGTCTCCTAATGTATTATTATTATTAGTAGTATTTCCAAAATGAGCTTTAAGTATAATACATATTTAGTAAAAGGGGCAATGAACTTCATGATACCTTTTCTTTTTCTTTTGTGTTAGTTGCAATAATCCACCATCTCTTAACATTTGCAATATCAGCCCTCATGCAATGTGCCCTGTGCTGCAATATCAGCCCTCATGCAATATGCCCTGTGCTGCAATACTGCAACCTGCATTGCAGAGAACCACCTCCCACACCTTTATTTCTTATTTTTCAATCATCGATACTTCTAAGAAAAACTCCTCCCATGCCTTTATTTCTTATTTCCTCATCATCGATACTCCTGAAACTTTTTTTTTTAAAACACTACTCCCTCGCCCCCCATATCCAGGTGACATCAGATCCACTGTGATGAAATATATACTATCCCACAGTGCGGGAGCTTAATGTGAAGATCCCAAAGATATAATTCCTAGGAGTGGTCAATGCTGGGCATTCACACAGCAAATGTGTAAGTGACTCCACGGAGGATAGACAATGACTGTAGGTAGACTCTTCCCCATCTTTAATCTTCTTTCTAGATGTGTGTTCCTTAGTCAGCAACACAGAAGATGTCTGCATAAATAACCCAAAATATCTTGCAGCCAAGCACGGAGGGGGAGGCACACCCTGCGTCCGCAAGGTCATCTCCAATGCATGACCTATAGATGTCAAAAAGTAGGGGCGCCAGGACAAAGCCCTGGTGCTACCTATTTGTTATTTTGATAATTGTTGATGTGTTACCCCTCCAACTGAATCTCACTCGTAGGGTCGTGCCCTCATGTACATTAATCGAAATGGACAACAGGTTATTGGGAATACCCAACTTTCTTAATTTCATCCAGAGCAGGTTTCTTTCGACCTCATGAAAACCCATCGATAACTCGATGGAGACAGCATAGATGTCAGGTGCTCGCCTTTGCCAAACCTTCTGATGCAAGTGATGGATAATAAATCCTGCAGTAGTGGCCCCTACCCCTTTACAAAAACCGATTTGGTTGGATTTTAAAATGTCTGTATTTACTGCCCAGGTGGAGAGATCAGCCAAAACCAGCAATGCAAAGTTTTTAATATCAGAGTGTTAGGCAGAATCCAGTGCAGTTCCCTTAGGGAGCACTACACCAGATTAGGACTGCAGGTATGAGCAAGAAAAATCCCCTTTGGTATCAGTCCGTACCACAACGATTTAGTTGGTAGCTGTGGCTGAGCAGTCAGACTTATCTCATGAGGGAGATGAGCAGTATTCAGGGTTTACACAATAGGTATTACAGTACTATGGCACAAGGAACAACTGACCAAAGCTTTGTATCAAAAAGAGAATATATAGATTTATTTTATACACATCTAGTTCAATATATCAATCACAGTTGATAAAGCAAGTTAAATTTAGTCAAGGAAAAGTATATACAAATCCCTAGTCAATTGTAGACAAGTTTGCGGTAGAGTGAAAACTGAGCAAAACGGCACAGTGAAAACCAACTACAAATGGCACTCTAGCAATTTAGGGAAAGGGAGGGAAAGTAGAAGTTAAACTGAAATATCTTCAGACACCCCCTAGCAACACTTCCCTGAAGTTTTGTGAACACGTAATGCTGAGTAATACTTTAGCAGAAAGATACATAATTGAAAACTGAGCAGAATGGCACTTCACAAGTTAAAACAGTAGGAAGGAAGAGGGGTTTAGAAGATTCAGGAGCATCAACCCATTTATTATTGAGAATCAATATAGTAAGAGAAGATCTAACAAATCAGCCAGAGTCAATAGGCCTGAGCCAGAGTCAGTGGTACAGGACCAAGAGCTTAGGAGCAAAAAATGTTCTTGTAGCTGCAGTCAAGTCTTTGGTTAACCAAGTATGAAGAGGTAGATGCAAGGCAAAACACAATGTTAGACGAAAGGGCGGCCAACCCAACAAGTAGATAAAGGATTGAAAACACCTTTAGGGATACAACGGGGACAGGGAGGCCTGGCGGAACAATGTACCTTTGAATGAAGAAGTGGCTCCTGCGGTGCGGTTGTTCCTGGTAGTTCCTGCAGTTTGGGGGATCCAGCAGAGGAAGAGAGGCTCTCGTTGTGGAGGATGGTTCGAGTTACTGCACTACCCAGGGATGAAACCAGCCGCGGTGCTGCCCAATGAAAATAAAAGGTACGCTCCTTTAAATCGCGGTCCGGGTGGATGGCTGCCTGGCTATCTGGCCTCCAAGTGCTGGGCACTGGCGATTCGACCAAGGCAGGTCTAAGGAAGAAATTGGCAAACTGGTTGGTCCCACCAGCTCAAGGGAAGAAGGCTCTTTCGATGAAGATCTCCTCTCGTCGTGTGGAAGAAAAGTGGTGAGACGCTGCAGCAGGGCTTCATCGGTGGTGCAGGTGCTGAAGATGTCCGTGGCTTCTCTCCCCTTCGGTTCCGTAGTTCCAGTGGTGACGTCTTGCTCTTCATGTCCTCAGGACCCTACTTTTATGCAGAAAGAGACCCATTCATACAGCCTAGCTGTCACTCACACAGTGGAGTGGTCTTCTTGGTGGGAGACCCTCAAGCCTATCAGGTTAGAGTGCGACCTGAGTTGCTGCGGCAACTCTGTCCAGGGGATCTACTCCCCCTCCCAAACAACAGACCCACCCCAGACTCAGTGGCGCCGAAAGCAGGGCTTCTTGGCAGAAGCCCGCCAAAAGGACGAAAAAAGGATCCCCGACTTGGGTTAGGAGTTTAGAGTAAGACAAGAGAAAGAATTTATATTAAAGTTCTGGCAAATAAAACCTACCGGAGTAAAGTTAATATTAAAATACACCAGTGGTATGTTAGAGGCTGTCACAAAAAGTGGTAGCCTCGAACAATGGGAAAATCCCATAGGGAAATATTTGCGGTTGAATATTTACAGTAGTAACCACTGCCACCAGCTAGAAACTTTAGAGAGGGGGACTTTACGGTAACCCCTCTAAAATGAACCTAAGGGAAAACTATGGGCCTCATTACACGCAGGAGGTAACCATGGCGCTAATAGCGCCATGGCTGCCCCCAAAACCTTACCGACTCCGCCCTGGTGAATGGAGCAATTACCGGTCCATTCCAAGGTTGGCGGGACCGGTAATTCCCCATTCACCAGGACCCTTCCCCATCCCCATTGAGCCCCCATAGGGGGGTCAATTGGAATGGGGAAGATGCTAATAACGGTACCACAAATTGCGGTACCGTTATTAGCTCTGAAGTCCCTTTGCGGGTCCTGTCCTTAACGCCTGGAAAAACCAGGCGTTAAGGGAGAACCTGCAAAGGGAACTCGTAGTAGGGCAGTAGGGGATTACCAGCACCGGTGCCCTTCCCAGTAATCCCCTACCGCCTACCGTGTAATGAGGCCCTATTAACCCTTTCCAGTACCTCCATAGTAAGATGGGTTGTACTGGTTAAGTTCATAAGATTTGACTAGTAAAGTCAATGGGGACTTTACATGCCCTGGGAGACAGTAGTCAGTCCCAGGGTATGGAGTCTATGTTTGGGGGTCGCTACGACACCCCTGTGTCACTGCACTGAGGTTGCTGTGTAACACATGTGAATAAAGATGGTTCCTATGGGGGAGAGAAAATCCCAAAGGCATTAAACACAAAAATAGCCTAGAACACACATAGCAAAAAAGAGTGGGAAAAAGAGTCTCACTCTTAGTAGATAAAAAGAAACAAACCCTTCAAATCCAGCAAATCTGCTGAGGGACTCTATAGGTAAGTGAAATTAGCCATAGAATGATAATTCTCCCTAACACAAAGTCCAGGAGAGCTTGTAATTAAGAGGACCATTTTTATCGCCCCTTTTAAAGATGGGAACAATTGTGGCAGTATGCCATGAGTCAAGACATGTTTGGTGGGCAAGGGCATATTTAAATACTCCAAAAAATATAGAAGCCCAGAACGTTGGTTCGGTCTTCAGTACTGCGTGAAAGAGCCCTCGAGTGGCTGAGCTTCTGGATAAGTGCCTCAATGTCTTTATAATCGAAGTCGATATCCCAGGACCCCACCCTACCCTCAAAATCACATGATGATCAACCTGAACAGTATAACTGAGAACGATGAGTCACCCATAGCTCCTCAGAAACAAACTATTTGTGTAATATTACTTGAGTGCTCTCCTTTTCATGTGTAATGTGCCAACAGCTTGTATCTGACTCCACTGCTCTCTGGTGTCTCACCACTCGTAGACATTGTATCTGGTTCCTAGAGTTCTTCTTTTCCTCTTGTATTCCCAACGAGCATTCAGAGGAACTCAGATTTGAGATAGTCAGGTTTCTGCCATTCCTCTGAATCTCGCTCTTTAGTTTTAGTACCTCGCGAATGTAGTTGCCCCTCTTTGCAATAGCAAAGAACCCCCTGCTCTCAATGCTCGCAATAGTGTCCTCCAATACTTTAGGGAACAGGGCATAAAGAGGTGTTGCATCCCTGTGCTCACTTCCCGTTTTATTCCACGCTTCAGCGAATAGGGTCATAAACCTACCCATGTTTCTATGACTCCATGCCAGTCTGTGTCGGGAGTTCACTACCTGCCCCACTATGTCACCCCGCGGAACCCATGCAAACTCACCCCATAGCACTGAATGGCCGCTAGACACAGCCTCAGAAACACAGAATTGCCCACAGCGTTGAAGCTGCCCCTGTGAGATCCACATATTAATCGCATGCAGGGGACGACCAACCAACATACGCACTTACATGCTGTTGGATCCCTTGTATGCAATTTAAAATATGTGCAAAATATGTGCAAAAGTGAAGAATAAAACCATGTGAAATCGCAATAAAAGTACGGTATTACATAAAAAGGGTATTGATATTTGGCAAATGGCGCACATTGCGTCACCCGAATGGAAAATGTCCAGGTTAACTGAGAGTGTGGCAGGAAGACGAGTGGGGAAAACCAAACTTGACTTTTGTTTCAGAGTTTATGTGCAGTGTTGATGCGATATGATATATGATATGATAAGTCGTGTATAACGCGCCTGTACACAAGTGCTTCTAGGCGCAGTACAGTGTGCGTCTGTTTTTGTTATGTTCTAGGCTCTCAACTATGTTCTATGATGTGAATGCAGGGAGAAGTGTGTTTGATCCTGAAACGCTGGATCAGAACAGACAAGGACTTCATAGACACCATTCATGCTCTCACTGGTGAAACATCCCTTGCACCAGAGCATGTTAGGGAGGCCTTTCAGAAGAGAGGGCCCCTGTCTACTCACCTGCAGGTGGAACATCCATGTCTGAGTGGCATCCCACGCATGATCCAGGACTCTCAGTGATCTTTCAAGGGATAATGGGCACTGCCATGCTGAAGGGACATATTGTCTGGTGGGTTCTGGTGCCACCTGTGAGAATGCTGCATTCCCAGGACACACAGAAACTTCAGATAACTTCATACAATGACTCAAAAAACAACTTCACTGGTGAATTCATGCAGGAAGACTGGCTCTGTTGGGTCAGACCCCCCCCCCCGAATCTCTGGACATCAATAAGATCAAAATGATGTGGGTGCAGCATGTGGGTTATTTAGAGCATGCTCCCACACACATGACCAAGCCCATTGGATCTTAATGAACATTTTGCTTAGGCAATATAACCCTCGGAGGCGGGGGGGCATTACCGGTAGAGGAATGCCCCTGGGGCCACAAGTATAAGCCTGAGTGAAGTCTGAGTGTTATATTGCCATTAGTACGCCGGCACGTCATACCGGGTTTCTAAATGCAATTTTTCTTGAGTTGAGAAACGGCGCTGCAAACATTTCTTGACTCGAGAAAAAAAAGTCACAAAACATGGCTGACAGGGATCGGGGAAAAGGGACTACATGCAGTCCATTTGAATGGAAAAAAAGGTAAACAAACAAAATGGCCGCCACGGAAGGGGCAAAGGCACTACATGTAGTCCCTTCTCCCTTTCCATGGTGACCACTCGTCCCGGAAAGTACTCCGAGACGCTGCAGCATCAGAGCCATGTCAGGCAGGTAAGGCCCTTTGCAATGAGCTTGCTTTTAACAAGATCATTGACCCTCTCCGGGTACTAATTGGAAATAATACAATGGGAATTTACTCAAAGACAATCTGGAAATTAATATTGTCTGTTCTTTGGTCATTGGGCTGAATTGAAATGATCGTATCACCTTCCTAGCTAAGGCTGGTAAGGATGCCCTGCTAGAGGGCTGTCAGTAATGGAATACTACTTTTGATTTAGCTAACCTCCCATACATTATTCTTTGGTCCTCCACTCGGTTAATTCTTGCAGAAGGAAAATACATGATTTGCATTCATCGCTACACACCTTTCCAATCATTCTATGGGTTAGTGTTCAATTTCACTGAACAGGGATGATGTTGACCACTTGGATCTGAACCTTCATGTCATGGAACATTTCACCATTTCATCCCATTCAAATCCAGGTGGTGGCAATTGGTTCTGGCATTCTTAGAGATGCTCCACTCCATATTCCTCCTCCCCTTTTATGCCCCCCCTCTCCCCACATTCATCTTATATGCAGCCAAATACGGGCTCTGTCACTTCTCATAGATGGCTGGACTAACCCAGATTTTTCTGTCTGGTGCAGGGGTCTGCAACGTGCGGCTTCCCAGATGTTTTGGACTACAACTCCCATGATCCCTCACCATTGACTATGCTGGCCAGAACTGATGGGAGTTGCAGTCCAAAATATCTGGACAGCCATGTAGCAGACAATGAGGTCTCCAATCATCAGGGGTATGCCTGTGCACAACTCAAGGCATGTGTGCGTAACCAAATAATTCCCAGTACCTCTCTAGAAAGTACTAGAAGCTGCACACACAAGTTCAATGACCACTCTCTGGAGTATTATGCATGAGCTCTTTTGTCGATCAGCCGTATACCTGCCCGCTACAGGCTTGCAAACTATCACACACTTATCTCCTCCTTGCACACCCTTTGACCTCTGCAAGCCACTCATGTTTCTTTAAATCTGATCCCCCCACACCCATGTCCATTCCTCTCCAGAGTCTAGTCTGAATACCCCCTCGATGGGCACCATAGGTCACTTTCCAGACAAGCCAAGGCACTGTTGGTCCACCACAGTGGTAGAGTATTATGAAGTAATTACTTAACTTGTTATAGAGTTGGCCTTCTCTACCAGTTCAGGAGTGTACGGTCTATTCTCCTTCTGTAACTGGCCACATATTGCTAGGATGGTGATAACCTATCCCAATATCTACACTGCATTTTATTCAAAGCACCAACTTATTCATCACCCAATGAATCCATGGAGGATTTCTCCCATGCAAGGGCGCCAGGTTTTTAGGATATGCTATCTTTTGTCAGTGGGACCGCACCTGCCCCCTTTCCCTCAAATCTCAGGTGACCTTTACTTTTCTTGACCGCGCCACACTCTGCCTCTAGGCTTCACTGTCCCAGAATTGCTATTCAGAGTTTGCTGCGTGGGAAATACTTCTGCGTCAAAAGTCATCACTTCAAGGCTCAGCTTGAGCACATCTCAAGGCCACCATGACAGATTACTTATCTTTTCTTTTCCTTTCCTTCTTTTCTTAAATCCTGAAGGATGGACCCACCATAACGAGATCTACACGTACACAAGTACCCGCAAAGCATGACGATCCCTTCTGCACCCTCCCTTTTTTGCGCCAACTGCACCGTCTTCCCCCTTCCTCTTATTTTCCACCTGCTCCTTTTACTTCTTGCAGACTAAGATCTAGGTGCCCTGAGGGGGTACATGGCGCCAACCTCCATTGGTGATCTGTCGCAGTAGAAGGGCACGCTGATATGACATATCATAACATAGCGTAACACCCTTCTGACGACCTACTGTGATCTAATGAAAATGGGAACCATATGTTTTGGCAAATGAATAACAGTTACTGCATAAAACATTATGTTGACTTTTAAGTCGGGTGTAAACAACCGAACAGAGGGCCCAGTGGTCACTAAACATTCGCTCGACCCCCCACACTGAATAAGAGGCCACAGGCAGCAATTGTATCCAGCAGAAACAACCGCTCACCATCACCTTACAAACTTCCCCTTTCAGTCACATAAATGGCAGCATGCTATATTAGATTATTGGGTGACAAATATTGGAGAGCAGTGTCAATCCTGGGCAAGAAGTCCCAGAATGCGTTCAACGCAAGGTGCAGGTCCCCTTGGGTACTCAACCCTCACCGCCACAATGTCAACACACCTACCACACCAATAAACCCTTGGAACCTACTCAAAAACAAAGATCAAGGAAGGAACGTGACCCAATGGCATCAAATGGGCGCAGATTGGTGCTAAAATAGTGGTGATATGTGTCGGTGAAATGGTTTCTGGTGAGAATAAAAAGATCACTGTCTCAACATGTTTCTTTCAAATGCAGGTTGCAATTGTCTCCAGGTGAAGTCCATGAGTCCACTTACATGACCTGCTTTTTCTGTTAATCAAGATGAACCCCTTAAATGAAATGGGTGGGGTGTGGATCTGGGTGACCTCTCGACAGTGTTGTCCATTAATGACCACAGCTAGGGTGTGTTATGAATTGTCTCAGAAACCTATGGCCATTTAACCAGGCTCCAAAAAGGACTCTGCAAGATCCCCTGGAAAGGAAAGACAGTGTGTTTATATCAGCCAGAGCATGAAATATGTATTGCCCTTATCGGGTGTGTGACAAGAGAGCTCTAGGTGTTGCCCAGGCTCTGTGTGTTATTCGCACCTGGGGAAGGGCACTCAGCCAATCAGGTGGCTGGAACAGCTGGAGAGAGTACACCTTCTCCACCCGCTGTTCTAGCCACTGGAGTCCCTTCCCCAGGTGGCGTGATCTTTTTATTTTCTTCCAAAAACCCATAACAAAACCAGCCACTTTCCCAACCCCTCCCTCCCCACTTACCTGATGGACTGTAGCTTTGTGCTCCGGTCCCAGCACTCCTCCCACTCCCGGGCACCTTCATAGAAATGGAAATGGAAAAGGTACTTTCCCAATGATTTTTCTTTCCTCAGGAGCTTTGCGTCGCTTGTGCAGCCAATCTCCCGAGAAATAAATATAAAACCATTAGCACCTCAGTGAAACCCTGCCGTGCAAATAGCTTTCACGCCTACTGTGGGGAGCGGACATGCCCAGAAACAGCCCTCAGCCCTTGCTGAGGCCTTCGCGTCTTGTCTCGGTCTGGCGGGCCACTATTGGACATGTCCGCTCCCGCTGCGGTGGTGAAACCATAATCATGTGCTCTGTGAAGTGGAAAGTGCCTTCTAAGTGGCTGTTCTTGGCCCATTGTCCTTTTTAAATGGCTTTGCCCACACCTGTGCCCTCGTCGCCATCCTCCTTTCTACTCCCTATATAATAACAGACAACATTTCCTCAAACCTACAGGAGACTAAACATTATTTAACAATATGAATGCACCTTGTTTTGGGAAGTCTTCGACCTGTAGAAACAGAGAGCAAAACTCACTGGTGGTCGTATTCGTTGACCACGTCAATTGCACGGAGGAAACCACCTCCATTTGCACTATAGTGCAACAGGCCCCCTCGGTGCAATTTTCCTCATATCCACTGCGTTGTGGAAACACGCAGAGTAAAATATGGGTGAAATCCCCACTGCTCTTACCTTCTGCACAGTACACGTGGCAGGCCAGGCAGCCTATAGAAAGGATTCCACAGGGATCTACCTGCTTTCACCAGGTGGTCATTTCAGTCGGATTCCACGGGAATCTACCTGCTTGCACCAGGTGGTCATTTCAGTCGGATTCCACGGGAATCTACCTGCTTTCAGCAGGTGGTCATTTCAAGCGGATTCCACGGGAATCTACCTGCTTTCAGCAGGTGGTCATTTCAAGCGGATTCCACGGGAATCTACCTGCTTGCATCAGGTGGTCATTTCAAGCGGATTCCACGGGAATCTACCTGCTTGCACCAGGTGGTCCTTTCAGTCGGATTCCAAGGGAATCTAACTGCTTGCACCAGGTGGTCATTTCAGGCGGAATCCACGGGATTCCACTACATTAACACCAGCATTAAAACCCATGCAGGTGCATTTGTGTGGCGGAGCGGGAAGGAGGCAGACACGTTTAGCGCAAGGAGTCGGAAACATGGCAGGAAACACATCTACCGCCATTTTATCCATTGCGCTTCACCTGGAAAATGACTCTCATCCTTTGAACAGTACGCTGGTTATTTCAGGATTTATGTTTGGGGGTGGGTGAGGGTATATTCCTTTAAGTATCGCAAGGGCAGAAGCTGCTGCTCCTTCTGGAGTCCTGAAAGGATTCATAGGCAGAAGCTGCTGCTCCTTCTGGAGTCCTGAAAGGATTCATCTGCTCTCGCTCCAACAAAAGGGTGATGAAGATGACTCCTTCATACCTGGCTTGATTGAGCAACTTGAGAGATTAAATATAAGGAATAATATTCAGAGAAGCCCTTGCGTAAAACAGACCTGGCCAATGGGCGAGGAAGAAAGACAAGAGAAGGAAAAGGTGTTTGGGTGGTATGGGTAGCTCGCTGCTGTGGCCACTGGGAGCATTCATGCTAGTTCACATGTCCAGACTGTCGAAAGGTCATTGGTTTCTTGCTACAGCAAGCCAATGAAAAGGAAACCTATTCTCCTAACCAGTCCTGCTGCCAGGAGGACACATACATTAAGATAAGTGATTCCCGCTTGATCTCCCCCCTCTATGTAAATTCCCTTTCTTACATTTCCTGTATAAGCGCCTAACAAGTGAACAATAAATAAATAATAAATACATGAGCATGCTTGCTGCCACAGGGACACTCGCACTGAAACCCAAAATGCTTAGGGGGAGAAAGTGGCGGGTCAAGAAATAACACCACATTTAATTCAAGGAGTGCAGCCTGCCCTTGGCCGGAGGGGTAGCCCGCTCTGCTGGCTGGACCCCTATCTCCCCTTATGGGGCCATGGTCAGAATGATATTTTGCACACAGGCACACTTTTGGAGATCAGATGGAGGGTGGGGGAGCTTTCACAGTCACGGAGGACAGCAAACATCTGAATGTGGTTGGAGCTGTCCATTTGGAGTGCCCAGAACTCATGCGATCATGGCGGGGTACTGGTGATGGGGCCAAACAGGAAATGCCCTGGGAAAAACAGACACAGATGCAGTTTGTTTCTCTTCTGCTCGCCCCCAACCACCCAGCCCCCAGAACGAAATCCAAAGCCTTCGGTGGCGCTGCCAGCTCCCACCACAGTCACCTTGAAGTGCCCACCCACTGTGGGTTTGGTGTTTGGAAAGATTTTTGCAGCCGATCTGATTGGCCAAAGTTCCCGACCAAGAGCATCACAGGAAATATTCAGCTGGCAGAAAGAACAGAAGGAAGCGGTTATGTGCCTCACGGCATATCAAGGGGTGGTTTAGTGTACCCCTATACAGCATTGAGATAAGTGCTGCTGGTCCGAGCCTGCCCCTTGAATAAAGTTCAGCCAACAAATGGGCAAGCTCAGCGGCAACATGGTTGCCTTGGAAACAAAACGACGCGGAGCAACACAGGTTTTATCCCCGGGTCCGCGCTTAGAAACCTCTGGGTATGAAGCGCCTTATAAATAACCTATCAAATCATATCAATTGCACGTATTGCAATGTGCATGCAGATGGACAGCACACAATGTGCCGCGCCTCCCTGCTTGCAGCTCAGGTGCAAGAAATACCGGTTACAAGGGTGCAGGCGAAGAGAGGTGCAGTCTTTCATATCATCCCTTCGTTAGGGCCGTGCTGTGAGCACCCCTTGGACCGTCTTTTCCCCTCCTGAATGGCACCCTGAATGTGTGAATTGCATGTGTGCCTCCTCCCTCACCCCTAGGGCCATCGTTATAACACAAAGCAGGTGCATGTGCAATGGGGCCCACACATTGCGTGCTCCCATGCAATTCAGGGAGTTTCTAGGATCAGGGTTGAAAGCCTGAGATGAAAATGTTCGAGGGAGAAATGACCGAAGATTATTTTTCCAAAATAACCTTCGCTCTGTGGGGTACTCCCCCGGACCCCCAACTCACAATATAGTGAGCAAGGGTGTAGGGGGATGCCCCCGCAGTCCCTGCCACCAAATGGGAGATTTGGTCAAACTTTTCGGCCATTCGGTATTTTCGAACGGCCAAAAACTTCAGCCAAATCTCTGATTCGGTCTTTTAATCTCTGTATTTTGGGCCAATCCCAGTTTCTACACACGATTGTGCACCCACAAAGGTAGCAGTCATGCATTCAGTACTACTGCCGCCCCCTTCTTGATTACCAATGTCCCTCCCACAAAATGCTACTATGCATGGGCTGTACTTCCGCTATTGAAGCAGGAAGTGTTCTGCGCCTGTGATAGACATGTGGACTCAACAGTGCTCACATCGCTCCTACACTGCATGGGCTGCAGAGATAATGAGGTGGGGGTTCAAACTCGGGAGGGCACGCATTAAACATAAAAAAAACCTATGCTGTTTACAAATGGAAAATAAGGTACAGGGGGGATGTCATAGAGAAGATCAGCACAGCGGTGCCAGCAATAGTGGCGGAACAGGGCAGATATCATAGAGAAGATCAGCACAGCGGTGCCACCAATAGTGGCAAACAGGGCAGATGTCATAGAGAAGATCAGCACAGTGGTGCCACCAATAGTGGCGGAACAGGGGAGATGTCATAGAGAAGATGAGCACAGCGGTTGCAGCAATAGTGGCGGAACAGGGGAGATGTCATAGAGAAGATGAGCACAGCGGTTGCAGCAATAGTGGCGGAACAGGGCAGATGTCATAGAGAAGATCAGCACAGCGGTGCCACCAATAGTGGTGGAACAGGGGAGATGTCATAGAGATGATGAGCACAGCGGTTGCAGCAATAGTGACGGAACAGGGCAGATGTCATAGAGAAGATGAGCAGAGCAGTTGCAGCAATAGTGGCGGAACAGGGCAGATGTCATAGAGAAGATCAGCACAGCGGTTGCAGCAATAGTGGCAGAACAGGGCAGATGTCATAGAGAAGATCAGCACTGCGGTGCCAGCAATAGTGGCGGAACAGGGCAGATATCATAGAGAAGATGAGCACAGCGGTTGCAGCAATAGTGGCGGAACAGGGCAGATGTCATAGAGAAGATCAGCACAGCGGTTTCAGCAATAGTGGCAGAACAGGGCAGATGTCATAGAGAAGATCAGCACAGTGGTGCCACTAATAGTGGCGAACAGGGCAGATGTCATAGAGAAGATCAGCACAGTGGTGCCACCAATAGTGGCAGAACAGGGGAGATGTCATAGAGAAGATGAGCACAGCAGTTGCAGCAATAGTGGTGGAACAGGGCAGATGTCATAGAGAAGATGAGCACAGCGGTGCCACCAGAAGTGGCGGAACAGGGGAGATGTCATAGAGAAGATGAGCACAGCGGTTGCAGCAATAGTGGCGGAACAAGGCAGATGTCATAGAGAAGATCAGCACAGCGGTGCCACCAATAGTGGCGGAACAGGGGAGATGTCATAGAGAAGATGAGCACAGCGGTTGCAGCAATAGTGGCGGAACAGGGCAGATGTCATAGAGAAGATGAGCACAGCGGTTGCAGCAATAGTGGCGGAACAGGGGAGATGTCATAGAAAAGATGGGCACAGCGGTTGCAACAATAGTGGTGGAACAGGGCAGATGTCATAGAGAAGATGAGCACAGCGGTTGCAGCAATAGTGGTGGAACAGGGCAGATGTCATAGAGAAGATGAGCACAGCGGTGCCATCAATAGTGGCGGAACAGGGCAGATGTCATGGAGAAGATCAGCACAGCGGTGCTGACAATAGTGGCGGAACAGGGCAGATGTCATAGAGAAGATCAGCACAGCGGTGCTGAGAAGAGTGGGGGAAGGGTGCTATACAAGACCACTTACATGACATCACATCTACAGTTTGTTTCAAGAAGGCCTCTAGCAATATCATCTTTTCCCATCATTATTTTTGAGTTGCTATGAGCAAAACTAGCTTTCCTAGTTTACTGTATCCTTCTTCTGTTTCCACCCATTTCGCTACGTTGGAGGTGTCAGTTCTTACCAGTAATTAGAGTGTAGGTACAAAGGCAGAATTGGAGACCAGGTAGAGTCTCCAATTTATGTTCATTTACTTATTTTTTGTGTATATAGGTCCAAGTAAACCTCCCACATCTTTCAGAATAATACACAACAGAATGGGATACATCAGCACGCAGCCAATCCATAAACACTGGGATACAGTCTACACTATGGACGTCCAGGCTGCAATTGTTCACTCGTTTGCAATCAATTCATGGTTGCACCTAACGAGTGAAGGATCCCATCACGGGCTTGTCAAATTATGTTTTTTCATGTGGCTTTTAGCATAAACCAGACAGGAACAGATGCTGTCATCAATATTGTTGTCATATTTGTGTACCATGTTTTCTCGTGCAGTGTATGTTGTTTTCTCGAGTTATACTTGATTTATGGGTTATGCATGGGCAGGGTTATGCATTGTGTATTTTGTTTAACTTCCATGGATGTCTTGACAAGTTATTTCTCACATTCATCTCTCATCTCTCTCTTACATGTTTTTTCTCTCATTCTTTGCCAATACTTTGCAATGAATATTCCCTTTATATTTTTAGCCTGTGTCTTTCTTTGATTATTTGGACCGACAGACACTGGAGTCCTTTTGTTTCAATCTCCTCTTGGGTGCATGCTTGCATTTCTGGCCTGGTGTGAATGTGAGTAGGTGCCATAGCATGACTGTGTGCGCGTGCACATTATGTCGACCCAGTCTGCATTTGTGCGATGGAATTGGCAACGTCACTGTCTAAATGTAACGCCTTACTGTGGAAATGAGATGTATGTATGAATCGTTAAATATTATTTACCCCGTCCATGACACAGGGAAAATACAATCTCTCTCTCTCTCTCTCTCTCTCTCTCTCTCTCTCTCTCTCTCTCTCTCTCTCTCTCTCTCTCTCTCTCTCTTTCTCTCTTTCTCTCTCTCTCTCTGTCTCTCCATCGCTCTCTCTCGCATATTATCAAAAGAAAGATGTCACAACAAGTTTGGCATGGTCAGCTAATGCTAGCAAATACCCAAACAACTTGTGGTTGCATTCAAAGTACATACCTCAAGAATACCACAAATATGACCAGCAGAAGGTCGCGTAGACAGGCAGGAAAGAATAAAGCAAGACTCTGAGCTTGTGTGGGCAGGCAGGGTAGCAGAAACCAAGATCCCACTCCGAGCTTGTGTGGGCAGGCAGGGTAGCAGAAACCAAGATCCCACTCCGAGCTTGTGTGGGCAGGCAGGGTAGCAGAAACCAAGATCCCACTCCGAGCTTGTGTGGGCAGGCAGGGTAGCAGAAACCAAGATCCCACTCCGAGCTTGTGTGGGCAGGCAGGGTAGCAGAAGCCAAGACCTCACTCCGAGCTTTTGAGGGCAGGCAGGGTAGCAGAAATCAAGACCTCACTCCGAGCTTGTGTGGGCAGGCAGGGTAGCAGAAACCAAGACCTCACTCTGAGCTTTTGAGGGCAGGCAGGGTAGCAGAAACCAAGACCTCACTCCGAGCTTGTGTGGGCAGGCAGGGTAGCAGAAACCAAGACCTCACTCTGAGCTTGTGTGGGCAGGCAGGATAGCAGAAACCAAGAGCCCACTCCGAGCTTGTGAGGGCACGCAAGATAGCAGAAACCAAGACCCGAGCTTGTGAGGGCAGGCCGAATAGCAGAAACCAAGAACGCACTCTGAGCTTGTGTGGGCAGGCGGGATAGCATTAACCAAGCCCCTACTCTGAGCTTGTGTGGGCAGGCAAGGTAGCAGAAACCGAGAGCAACTCCTGTATTTAAATCAATATTGTCCGTGGAGGCACACAAATGCCCAGTCACTGTGCATCAAAGTAAAACGCCTGCACCTGGGCGTTCCCGAGTGAGAGATTGGCCCTCATTAAAACACTGTCGCTAAACCATGGCGCTATTAGCACCATGGTTGGTGCCGGCGTTGTAACGAGTCCGCCATGGTGAAATGGGGAAATACCGCCCCATTCCAAGGTTGGCGGGGCGGTATTTCCCCATTTCACCATGGCCCTTCCCCATTCCCATTTTTGCCCCATAGGGCTCAATGGGAATGGGGAAGGCGGCAATTACGGTACCGCAAATTGCGGTACCGTAATTGCCTGAGAGGTCCCTTTGTGGGTCCCTACTTTAACGGCTGGTCCAGACCAGCCGTGCAGGTCGGGTCCCGCAAAGGGACATCATAGTAAGGCGTTAAGTGGTTAACGGCGCCACAGCCTTTTACAGTGCCGTTAACCACTTAGCGCCTGGGTCGTAATGAGGCCCATTGTCTCAGGTTCATTATTTTAAATTTTACAGACTAAGAAAAGACTACATAGCCCTTGTGTTTTTAATCGACTCCCCCAGCTCTACTCTTAAACTTTTCAAAAACTTTTCAGAGTTGCACTTTCAGTATTTCTGCCCTAGTGGCAATGCTGCTGCTCTTGGAAACAGTGGACCTGTGTTTTAACACTGAGTAGTCCTAGTCAAGTTAAAATGGACCCGCGTGATACTATTAAGGGTGCGGCAGGGAATATTAGGCACTTATCGTTTCTTTAATTTAAATATCTGCAAGAAATATTGTACATTTGTAAAAGGAAAACAACTGCACCATAATCCGTCCCCCAGTAGTGCCTCAAAGTATAGCTTAATAATAGCTCAAAATCACCCCTCTTTTCAGCCTGCAGAGTTCGCCACCTTACCCTACCAATGCTACTTGACTGGCAGCGAAACAAGAAAACGCCAATCTCTCTTCCAGAGAAATATCTGAGCCGGATACATTGGCGAACTATGAAAAACGAAAACAAAACTAAGCAGTAATCCTGGGTAAGGAGGGAGGGATAATACTCACCTCCACACCCTTACAAGAATAACAACCCTCCACTGCAACCTTAATTCTTCTGTAAATGTTGATGGACCCGGGGCTGGGGGGACAGGATTTATATCATAATGACACATTAATGCCATTGCAATAACAAGTGATCATACATTTCGGTAAATGACAATATTGGAGGAGGAGTTTGGGAGGATATCTGAATACCCTAAGTGCCAGTCCTTGCATATATCGTGGAGTGTTAATTATTTTCCTTTTAAAACCTAGTGCACACTAAGTAGGGAAATCATTTATATGCTTGAGGTCATGCTTATACTGAGGACTCTCTAAAGGCGCATGCGCTGTAGGACTGCTGAGACAGCGCTTTCTGGAGCTCCCGAGGCGCGGGGGGACTGGGTGAAGGTCACCCAGTTGCCCTTTTTGGATCCTCCTGGCTTGTACTGGTCCAAACAATAGAGCTCTGTTCTTTGCTGGAAGGACATGAGGCCGTGGTGACCCTACGCCCCTCACCCGAGGAGGTGGACACAGGATATTGTCAAACCAGAGCGACCGATTTTTAACTAAGTTCCAGGTGCAGGCACAGGGTACAGGAATATATTTAGGCCATATCAGGAAAGCTACTAGGGCAGACATCCACTGCATTCCTCGCTCAGTCAACCCATCTTCACAACTGCACATTCACAGAACCATTCAGAACATAACATTCTCACACACAGCATTCCACGTCAGTCACTCCTAGCATTCCATGCATACAGGGAAAGAAAAGACACAACATATTTTCCCCCCCTTAAACAACACAAGACACCCCCAGAAGCAACAGACATACATACACATGCAACAACACATGTACATCCCTCATCTTCCAAAACAGAGCCTCCCACTAACGCCCCCACACAAACCTTGGGGCCGTCCTCACCTAGTGGGACAATCTGCACCATAATATGCCACTCCCTTTCCTCTGCCACTAAGGGATAGACACCAACTGCTGAACAAAAGGATACCACATCCAAACCTGCAAGCAACCTCAGGCTTCCAGGCCCAAACTACATGATAGAGGCAAAGAAAATGCTGTACTAGCATGCAAGGTGTTCCCTGGAAGGCACAGAGAACTGACCCCCCACAACCATGCCGCACAAACATGCCATGTGTGCCCCAGAGGGCATGGAGACTGATCTTCAAAACGCCTCTCCACTACAACATGCCAGGGTACCCCAGAGGGCACAGGGAGCAGATCTCCCAAAACACAAACTGTTTTACTTAAAGCATTGAAACTATGCACTTGACATTATATTATTATATATTATATTATATATTATATATTATTATAACTCCAGCCTGTAAATGGTTAACAGAAGATGCATCATTACTTGCACATTACCCTACTAACTTAGGAAGTCCATGTCCTAACTATAAAACACAAAGTCCAACCTGTAAAAGAAGGGTTTAAAACATGGCTAAAATGAGTGCACACTAAACCTCAGCAAAACAAAACTGAATTCACAATATATCTCTCTAAACAGAGGCACACCAACAGATGTAGAATATTCAACAGACCTCAGGTCACACTATTCCAAACTCTAATGTGAATTAAACTCTTAAGCCTCTCTCTGTTCAGTTGAGATCTCCCTAAAGAAATTCAAGAAGACAGGATATAATTCCTGGAGTACTAACAAATTGCTATTTTCCGCACTTTCCACTACAGCACCACATAAAGTACAAAAACTTGAAAGAAGAGCTCCTCTCTTCTCCATCACTGCCTCCTGGTGCTGTCCAAAACAGTGTACACATGTTGCCCCACAGAACCTTAGGGGGACAGATCCGCCTCCACCTCCAGGAGGAGGGAACTGAGCCATCATATAGAAATGTCTTATATTCTCAATCTCAGGATAAGATGTTGGAAGGGAAGAAAAGTCTAAAGAGACCTGGGGAACAAGGAAGAGGTTATATGAACCAGAGAAACCCAAATGTCTGTATGTATACTGGAGGGAAACCCTTGTATAAAGTCCCTGTGCCATTAGGGGGAAACATTGTCTGGGCAGAATTCGATGCGGGCAGCAAAGTAAGCGCCAATCCGACTAGGGTAACTGCCAATGGGATGTAAAGAAATCCGAGAAGAGAGGGTAACCTGTGTATATGGCCATACGGAAAGACACCCATTAACCCACATCCCTATTCCCATGTTGGGAAGGAAAATTAACCTGACTGTAGCAGTGATTTCTAATTTACCAGCTCAGTTAGTCCTGGGAAGCCTCCTCGCCAAATGAAACTGGAACCTCCTAGATTTGAAAGGAGTGTCACCAAGGAAGAACGCATTAGCATTGTAGAAACAAAACCAATATCCCAGAGAAGAGAATCCAGCCTAAAGGATATGTGGGGTTCTTTGGACCGACAATCTCAATGCTCCAGAGTGGAATACTGGACGGCCCGAGAGCAAGATAAGGTAAACTTCCTCTCCCGGGTTTCGCTGTGAAGCACCTTTGTCCAACCCGCATTGGGGAAGGGTATGTGAGACACATGAGGGTATTCTCACTGCTGCTCCCCTTGCATCCTCTGCTCAGGTGGCCAGGGAAAGAGCATCACTTTAGGATCCTGAACCTGGGGGTGGAATAATGAGGGATGATCACCTGGGTGGAGGGTCCTTGAGGATTGGGAGTAGGGTGCCCATGGGCAAGACATGGTATGCCCCTTTTCGCATTGGTGACCCACACGACCGTCCTCTACCTTCATGGGCTATTATAAGCCAACTCCAATTATTTCCCCACATGTGACACTTGGCAGTACTGAGATGAAGAAGAGGAGATAAAGTACTGCACACCCAGGGTCACATAGGCCCCCAATCATGTCCCCACATGTGACACTTGACAGTACTGAGATGAAGAAGAGGAGATAAAGTTCTGCACACCCAGGGTCCCAGAGGCCCCAATCATGTCCCCACATGTGACACTTGGCAGTACTGAGACGAAGAAGAGGAGATAAAGTACTGCACACCCAGGGTCACATAGGCCCCCAATCATGTCCCCACATGTGACACGTGACAGTACTGAGACGAAGAAGAGGAGATAAAGTTCTGCACACCCAGGGTCACAGAGGCCCATCTGCCACTCGGCCCGTAGCCGGTCCGAAATCATGTGTAGTCCCCGAGGGCCGGTTTCTCCCATCACCTGGGCCTGTTTAAACATTTTTTTAAAAAAGAACATTTGAGCAAAAAAATAATTTTCTTTAGACAAACAAAAAGCACCCGCAACGGCATAGTTCATCAATGCAAGGCAACACTTGTTACCTTACTTTGATGACTGATTTGCATGCATGATGTGCATCAGTCACATGCTGCTGCAGCATGCATCATTCACATGCTGCTGCAGCATGCGGCCAACTTTGCACCAGACCTGCAGATGAACTTAACTGGTCTGCTGTTAAATCCCAGTTACCAGTTTAATGGTATCCACTACAGAATAATTGCTCATGTAACTATAGCCGATATGATAGCTCAGTGGGTTGAGCGCTCGCTGCTGTGATGTGTGTGTGAACTGCAGGTTGCAGGTTCGAATCCTAACAAGGCCATCTCGGCCTTTCATCCTTTTGAGGTCGATAAATGAGTACCAAAACAGGTTGGGTGATATTGTATGCAGATGTGTACTATAAAAAAAGAGCTTAAGCTTAAGTGCTATACAATAACATATTACCATTTGGCCTTGGACGTCTACTTGCATTCACAGTAATTTGACAATGTGGATCTATATACACAGTTATTAATGATGCATATGGTGATCCATTCTTGCATGAAATGTATATCACATTAGTGAAACTATAACCATATTTTTCGTATTGTACTTAGGTACAATGCTATTTGATGCAACTACCTGTTTTGTCCAGGGGTGAAAGGTTGTCTTTCATCGCTTCCCGGGATGTCACTTTCAGGTGGGGTCAAATGACATCACTTCCGGTGATGTCATCAGAGGTCAAGGGTCTTGAGGCGAGTGGTGGGCATGTTTTCTTGGGTGTCCGGGCCTATTTCTTGTGCCAGTCCGAACCTGTGCACACCAGACCATTTCACCACTTTAGTACTGGGATGAGGAAGATGCCTATGAAGTGTAGTGAAGGTCAGGCATGTCTTCTTTATTGTGGTCAGGCAAATCCAAATGGAAGTACACGCCTGCAACCTGTTAGAAGGTTACAGGTGTATAAAAGCAGACAGAATGTGAGACCAAGAGAGAGGCAGCGAGACTTGTGGGATGGAGATCAACAGGAGACTCGTGTTTGGGGGAAGAAGCTGTGGTGGAATCTGTGGGGCAAATATGGAGAGGAGAGGGTGGGCAACACTTATGTTTTAAAGTCGTTCTCTTCATTGTTTATGAATCATTTTGTAGTTATGTTTCAGAGCGTACCACGAAGGCCTAGGCACCTAGGTGTATAATATCTCAGACAGAGAACTAGTAAAGCATCCCAGTTCAGAGTGCGCTCACGTAATGCTCTTAAAATAAGTTGCAAATGTTTCTTCTTGCTGTTTATATTCTGTTCATGTATATTTCCCAAATAAATGCTGCATCACAGGTCAGAATTATTTCCAGATTTCTTATATTCTGTTAGGCAGTATACATCCACAGATGTATTTCTTAACAGTGCATGCCAATGCATTTTGGAATGTGTTCCATCTTCATGGCTAGACACCATGCATGTTAAAAATGTATGACATTCATAAATACAGAAATATATATAGTACATACCCCAAGGTATGCCAGGACACCGGCCCAAAGTGCAGTGTGCAGGAGCAGGAGGACCTGTGATGAGAAATGCGGAGCTGTAGCAGTGGGATTGTTGGAGGGAGCGGGACGCTGGCCACGCCCTTTCCAAGGCAGTGGCACACTCAGCGGGGCAGAGAAAAGCCCCCTCAGCGGGGCTCGTACCAGTGTGTCCGCTGACCTGCAAAGCTGGAAGAGAGGGCAGGAGCCACCAGGGAGCATCACTGCAGACTGGTGAGTGTCAGCAGAGGCACTCGGCAGCCGGTGGCTTTCCTAGAGGGTAGCAAAGCAGCATTACATTACCGAACGAAAGGAAAGCTGCTGGATGCATATTTAATACAGAACCATATGACAAATTGAAATTAAGAATACTGAACATTTAATACCTAACAAACTAAATGAAACTTAACCATTGAGCATATTGTATATCTAAGCAATACCTAGCAGAGCGAAATCACGCAATTAAACTTGTGGAATATCAAACTAAAGGAAGCCTTATGGGCAAAACAAGTGATAAAATACTACAAGTGCCCAAGTAACAACATTTAAGAAACTACATCAGTATGGGAGAGTGCCATAAAAGGTGGGACAAAAGTAAGAACTCGGCTATGTGAGATCTATGAACAATTGCAGTGCGCCAACACCAAATACTGGCAAAAGGTGGGTAACATACCCTGGCAGAGCCTGGGGGATACCAAGTAGAAGCCAAAGAAGTGTGAATATTATACACAAAGCACAGAGGGCACAATAAGAGGGATCCTGGTTGCGTGACCTGAGGTGGGTGGACCGTGTAATCCGACAACTGCGCCAAGACCAGTGAGCCCTGATCTGCGAGAACCAAAAGACATTGTGGAACCTTTTGTTTGAAAGATTGAATTAACTATAACTGGGGGAGTTGAAGTCTTGGAGAAGCGAGCCTGAAATATGAGACATTATACCTGTTGTCTTGGGGCAACGCCTCAAAACCATTTTCGTTTGAACTATATTGCCTGGAACCTGGGGAAGTGAACCCTAAGTATTGTTTGGAACTGTATTGCCCTGAGTCGAAGAAGGGTAATTCTCAGACTTTTTTGTCGAACTTGCTTGAACTTGAGGAAGGGAGCTGAAGAAGAAGTCTTTTGACTTTGACATCCCTACACACAGTTTATCTGTAATTGTGAGGACAAGCATAGGATTTGGGCCCATGCAGACCTTTAAGTTGAACTCTTTGACTCAGACTTGGCTTGGTTTCGGGCAGGTGGGGAAATCCCACCTTGGCATAGGGCAGGTTCGGACATCCACAATGCTGACATTTAACTTAACAAATACCTTTGATTTGACTTTAAGTGTTTTTGTTTTATTTTGGTTCATACTTGGGCGATTTCCCATTTAGTTCACACGCTCACAAACTGACTCACCACATGTTCTCATCTTTGTGCTATCGTACAGGCACACTTTCATGGAACTGCTATCTGTAAATGTATTCTTGTCACTTCTGATCAAAAATTGACATTGCAGTTCTTCAAATAGATGCATATAAAAACACCTAATTGACCCCAGAGGACCACCTGCATACATTTCTTTTGTGCCCAAAACTATTGTGCAAACTGAAAGAAATAGCACTGCCTGAGACAGACATGCACTTAGAGATTGTGCTGGATTCTGCAGAGTCCTGTCCACACACATCCTGCCCACATTTGCCACCATGTCTAAGGTTACCTGCACTTTGGTCACAACTGAACACTCAGGGAAAATGGTGATGCTTTTATTATATTTTTCAGAGCCCTAATTCCAGATAGAAAGAGGATGTTGTTGCTCATTTACACTGGCAACGTATTGGGTTTACAGAACATCGGACCGAAAGTTTAAACTCTAACAGATTGACCAATTCTGTATCCCAGCGAATCCTGGCAATCATCTACAAGGAAGAACAATCAAAGGGTGACTGGCTCACTACCTTATCCATCACAGAGACTGAGTTCTGGCTCTGCACTACTGCTTTGTTTTGAGAATATATGGGGTGTATGGGACCCTCTTTTTTGATCTGGAGGGCCTAAGTCATGAGGGTGTCGGACAGTATATATAGCAAGGGAACTTAGGCTACCCCACCTGTTTGGCACTGGCCGGTAGTTTTTCACTACACACAATAACAGATCATGTGATTTAGTCTGTACCGAAGTTAGAGATCACCAACATTTCATTTATATACATAACATATTTATTTTCAAATGCTTCTTAAAAAAATCAACTCAGGCTGTTATACATGTGTGGCCATATTTAACCACATCAATTCCGCATATCGTTACAAATTTTATCATATTCAACTTTCATATTATAAACATTTGTAATTGAGTCTTTGCACAGTAAGAACTTAGTGGTGGCAGTGACTAAGATTCTGGTTTCCCTAACCAAACATCTATCTGGTCGACACTTTTGGTGTTTCTAGCAAGAAGTGTTCGAGTGGATGTTCTAGTGCCGTCTTCATGACTGGTGGTTGAGGCTGTGGTGTGTCACTTGAATTGCCTCCTAGATAACAAATCTAAAAACGGGAAAGTAAAATTAGAAAAAATGGTGTCTCTATATAGGTTTTTAGCTACCTAGGGTGTGTGTGAGCGAATATCCTACCTGAGCCCATTTCTTGGATGCCACAGGTTGGGAGAAGGAATGCTGTGTCTCTCTCATGCGGTGCCTTCTGTGCGCCGTGAATTACTGGCTCCTATATATATATATATATAGGCTGTTATCTTGAAGTTTTAGCTTGTGCAGCTGAAACAAGAGAAAAACAGGGATTGAGAAATCCTTGTGAGGTACACTGGCATATCACTATGCTAAAAAGTGTATATTATTTTGAGCTAGCGGCCATTTTGCTTGCTGTGCTCGAAAAAAGCATCACTGTGAAGCTGTCACGATCCCTCATCATGTGGACTCCAAGGCACTCCCCCATCCCCCGTCTCGCCCTTCCCTCTCTTCCCCCCTTCCCCGGGACTCACGTGGACTCTTGCACGTCTTGCGAGCGCACTCGCGCCTGGTCCGTAACAGGACGACTGTCAAGTTACGGCCGTTCCTACATTGGCAATTGCCTTGGCGCCTAGGATCGCGAAGGGCTAGCCCTGAGCTTCCGCGTCGCGGGACTGTAAGGTCACGTGATGCTCTTGCCCGATCACGTGACCCAGCCGCACATCACGTGACCAGAAGTTCGAGTACTTAAACTCGGAAACCCGGGTACTCGTTGCTTCACAGCTGTGCTCTGCATTCTGTCTGGCGTTACGAACCTTGAATCACCTTTGGATCACTCACGGAAACGACCTGGCTAGCTTTACTGGACTCTTCTTGGATTTGCCCCTTTGGATTCGTTTGCACAGTGATACACGGCTCTCGACCACGGACTGTTATTGGACTGCCTCCTGGATCACCCTCTTGTACCTTGTACCTTGGCTCTTTGGACTTCTTGCCTCACAGCTCCACAGCTCCACACTTCCTGCTAACAGGTGAACTACTGAGAATTACTCCTCTTGGGGTACCTCAGTCCACGTGGGTCCCGGACCTCTCCACTAGGTTCACTACCTCTTCCTTGACCCTGATTGGTAAGACCTTTCCATTTTTCTTAAACACTGTGGTTACTGTTTCTTGCTTGGTACTTAATCCGCATTTTCTTGCAGCAGTGTGGGGTCCCAGAGGTTCGCGGTCCCGGACTTGAACATCTTCGCCTGTGGCCTCAACGGCTGCACGGAGAGTGGCTTTAAGTTCTCTCTGTGCGGCATTTGGGGACGGAGGCCTCTTCTGCCTACACGACACTCAAGTCACAACAGACTGTGAAGCCAATTGTCGTGTAGGCAATGGAGGGGAACGCGGAAGACCCCATGACTGCTATAGTCCAAGCCATTACAGTGCTATGAGCCGATATGGCAGCAGCCAACACGGCTATTCATCAACGTCTCGACAAAATACAAAGTGTCAGACACCCTTTACCCCCAGATGCAGAATTCGGAGACACACCCTCTGTTTCCCAACCCGTTCCACCTCCGATTCTCCCACCTCAGAACCCCGTTCCCGTGGTACTACCTACTCCTTTCCCATTGGTGGCCCCTGAGAGATACCATGGGGATCCCAAGAAATTCAGGACCTTCCTAAACCAATGCAAGTTGCATTTCCTGTGCCGACCTCAGGCTTTCCCAGATTCCACCACGAAAGCAGCATTCACCCTTTCTCATTTGGCTGGGATAGCCGCTGCATGGGCCAACCCCTTGTTGGAGAACGACAATCCGGCCTTATATGACTTCGATCTCCTCGTCACTGAGATGTCCAGGGTTTTGATACTAGACACAAGGTCCAGTCTCGAGATCTGGAACTACTGGATTTGTGCCAGGGTAGGGGTTCCCTCATTGAATACATAACCCGTTTTAACCAGCTCTCCGCTGAAACTTCTTGGCCCGAGGTCAAGAAGGAAGTAGTCTTCTATAGGGGTCTCAGTAATCCCATGAAGGACGCCCTATCAGTAGTACCCTCATTACCCACTGCATTCCAGGATCTGGTTGACTTGTCACTCCAGGTGGACGCACGTAGGTCCGAAAGAAGAGCGGAAGCAGGTTTCGCTCAGTCCTCCACATCTGACACGGCAGTTCCTTCCTCTGACTCCTCCCAAGAACCCATGCAGATCGGGGGCGTCAGGAGCCCGATATCTCCTCTAGAAAGGGAACGTAGGAGGGTAGATAACGCTTGCTACTACTGTGGCACCTTAGGTCACTTTGTTAAGGAATGCCCACGCCGTCCCAAACACAAGCCACAGGGTTTTCAGATAGCTCGATCATAGTACCGGGGACGGGATCGAGCTATACCACGTACACCCCGAACCCAACACCCTCTTTCGTGCGTATCCGGCCCATTCATGTACAAGCCACTCTACAGCCCACAGCGTCCATTTCGCATCCTGTTACTCTGATAATCGACTCAGGGGCAACGGGTAACTTTATCGACATTTCCTTGGCCCGTTTGTTAAACCTGCCCCTCTTGACCAAGACCAGGCCTGAACCGGTACAGGCTGTAGATGGCTCTTCTTTGATTTAGGGCCCAGTCAAACAACAAACAGCCCCTTTGCTATTGACCATACAATCCAGACACAGGGAGACCATAAGTTTTGATCTTATCAACATGCCGCAGTTTGGGCTCATTCTGGGGATCCCTTGGCTTCAGGAACATAACCCCCTCATTGATTGGAAATCGGGTTTGGTTCACTTTGAGTCAGACGTCTGCCAACATTTCTGTCTTCCCACAGACGCACCCAGCGACAATCCTGCCCAGGCTATAGCTCGTCTTACAGTGCAGGACCCGCAAGAAATACCATCAGAACACGTAGTTGGGTTAGTGGTGCAAGACGTTCCCCAGGTATACCAAGATTTTGCAACTGTGTTTGATCGTGGTTCCTCTGAAACACTGCCTCCACATCGTCCGTACGATTGCCCCATCGATCTACTCCCTGACACAGTGATTCCCACAGGGCGGATCTATTCCCTCTCACCATCCGAGGAAACGACCCTCAAGGAGTACATTAGGAAGGCCTTGAGCCTAGGGCACATACGACCATCCACCTCGCCTGCAGCAAGCCCTATCTTTTTTGTGCCGAAAAAGGAAGGCGATCTACGCCCATGTGTTGATTATAGACGCCTGAATGCCATCACGAGGAAGGATCGGTACCCTATTCCCCTCATCACGCCCTTGCTGGACCGACTCACACACGCTACCATTTTCACCAAACTGGACCTCCGCGGAGCCTACAACCTGGTCCGCGTCCGTTCCGGGGACGAATGGAAAACCGCTTTCTGTACCCGGTACGGTTTATATGAATATACTGTCATGCCTTTTGGGTTGTGTAATGCCCCGGCGACCTTTCAGAGGTTTATGAATGACATCCTGAGTGATATCTTAGATGTCTACGTCGTGGTTTACCTCGACGACATCTTAATCTTTTCTCAGTCTCTGGAAGAGCATGTGCGACACGTTCGTGAGATATTATCACGCCTACACAAACACTCGCTATATGCCAAACCGGAAAAATGCCTGTTCCATGTTGATAACGTTGATTTCCTCGGGTTCTGTATCACTCCCGGGGGGTTGTCCATGAACCACTCCAAAGTTAAAGCGGTTTTGGATTGGCCTATTCCTACGAACCTGAAAGCTCTTCAGTCCTTTTTGGGGTTTGCGAATTTCTACAGGAGATTCATCTCTGGTTTCTCTTCTATCGTGTCTCCCCTCACCGCATTAACCAGTCCTAAAGTTCCCTTTCTTTGGTCTGATACACAACAGAAGGCCTTTGATTCGCTGAAGACTGCTTTCACCACAGCCCCTGTCCTTCAGCATCCCGACTCAGAACTCCCTTTTATCGTGGAAGCTGACGCCTCCTCCTTCGCTCTTGGTGCCGTCTTGTCCCAAGCTTGTCAGGCCACGGGTCGTCTGCACCCGGTTGCATTTCATTCCCGCAAATTTACCACCCCCGAGTCACACTACACCGTGACCGAGAAGGAGTTATTAGCGGTTATGGACGCATTCCGTGTGTGGCGACACCACCTCTTGGGCGCCAAGCATCGAGTCACGGTGTTCACTGATCACCAAAATCTGCAGAATTTGGCGTCCCTGAAATGTCTTAACAGCCGACAGGTGAGGTGGCACCTTTTCTTCGCAGCATTCGACTTCCAAATCCGACATCGGGCTGGTTCCGCACACGGCAAAGCCGATGCGTTGTCCCGCTCTCCCGGGGGGGTTTCTCTGCCGGTATTCCCTGACACAATGCTAGACGACACTAAGGTTATTTGTCTATGTACCCCCTCAGTGCCCTTAGTGGACGCGGTACGCAAGTGGGTGTCTTTGCATCCTGACCAACTATCAGAGTGGGATCCGGTATTCCAGGATGGTCTCCCGTTTGTGCTGAATCGCCTATTCTTGCCCACTGCCGATACACGCAATATGGCCATGGAATGGTCGCACGATGCCCCTGTGAATGGTCATCCTGGCCAACGCCGTACGTTATCTCTCCTGAAGCGCTGGTGTTGGTGGCCGGGCATGAAGAGGGACGTGGATTGCTACGTCAATACATGCACCATATGTACACAATGCAAAACCCGTAGGGGACGTCCATTAGGCCTGCTTCTCCCTTTACCAGTACCCCCGAAACCATGGCATACAGTAACCATGGATTTTGTTACAGAACTTCCTCGGGTACAGGGTTACGACACTATTTGGGTGGTGGTAGATTCCTTCTCAAAAATGGCCGCTTCATCCCCTGTAAGGGTATCCCCTCTGCTTCCGTCCTGGCCACCCTGTTCTTTGATACTGTCTTTTGTTTCTTTGGGTTGCCCTCTGTTCTTATCTCAGATCGGGGTTCTCAATTCACTTCTCGCTTCTGGCGCGTTCTGACCAGATTGATGGGTATTGATGTCTGGTTCTCTTCAGCCTACCACCCGGAGACGGATGATCAGACCGAAAGGACGAATCAGACGATGGAGCAATATCTCCGCTGTTTGATCCTGCAACAGCAGTGTTCTTGGTTGCGTGCTCTCCGACACGCTGAATTTGCTTACAACAATGCGGTTCATGCATCCACTGGGTTCTCCCCCTTCTATGTACTCTATGGCCAACATCCCCGCACGCTACCGGTCCCTGACCTTGCGGCCTCCACTAATCTGGCCGCTAGTGCCTGTCTTAGGGATCTGTCCTCTATCCACGCCCAGACAGCATTACATCTCCGTGAGGCCCAGTCATCCATGAAGGTCCAGGCTGATAAGAAGCGGCTGTTGGCTCCGACTTTCTCGGTGGGTTCCCGGGTGTGGCTTTCTACCCGTCACTTGAGGTTAGTGGGTTGCAGGAAGCTGTTGCCCCGTTTTGTGGATCCCTATGTGGTCTCCCGGGTTATCAATCCTGTCACGTACCGCCTGGTTCTCCCGGGTTCTTGGAGGGTTCACCCTGTGTTTCATGTCTCCCTTCTCAAGCCGTGTCCGGCCCCTTCCCGCTTGCGCGCCTCTGCTGCCCCGGTGTCCTTGGCATCCCCAGACGTGTATGAGGTGTCTTCCATCCTGGGCTCCCGGGTCTGCAGGGGGCGCTTGCAATACCTGGTTGATTGGGTCGGTTATGGCCCGGAGGAGCGCTCTTGGGTTCCTGCTATTGATGTCCACGCTCCCCGGTTGGTGGCTCGCTTCCACCGGGATCACCCTTCCTGCCCACGGGGTCGTGGGCCCTTGGGGGGGGTTCTGTCACGATCCCTCATCATGTGGACCCCAAGGCACTCCCCCATCCCCCGTCTCGCCCTTCCCTCTCTTCCCCCCTTCCCCGGGACTCACGTGGACTCTCGCACGTCTTGCGAGCGCACTCGCGCCTGGTCCGTAACAGGACGGCTGTCAAGTTACGGCCGTTCCTACATTGGCAATTGCCTTGGCGCCTAGGATCGCGAAGGGCTAGCCCTGAGCTTCCGCGTCGCGGGACTGTAAGGTCACGTGATGCTCTTGCCCGATCACGTGACCCAGCCGCGCATCACGTGACCAGAAGTTCGAGTACTTAAACTCGGAAACCCGGGTACTCGTTGCTTCACAGCTGTGCTCTGCATTCTGTCTGGCGTTACGAACCTTGAATCACCTTTGGATCACTCACGGAAACGACTTGGCTTGCTTTACTGGACTCTTCTTGGATTTGCCCCTTTGGATTCGTTTGCACAGTGATACACGGCTCTCGACCACGGACTGTTATTGGACTGCCTCCTGGATCACCCTCTTGTACCTTGTACCTTGGCTCTTTGGACTTCTTGCCTCACAGCTCCACAGCTCCACACTTCCTGCTAACAGGTGAACTACTGAGAATTACTCCTCTTGGGGTACCTCCGTCCACGTGGGTCCCGGACCTCTCCACTAGGTTCACTACCTCTTCCTTGACCCTGATTGGTAAGACCTTTCCGTTTTTCTTAAACACTGTGGTTACTGTTTCTTGCTTGGTACTTAATCCGCATTTTCTTGCAGCAGTGTGGGGTCCCAGAGGTTCGCGGTCCCGGACTTGAACATCTTCGCCTGTGGCCTCAACGGATGCACGGAGAGTGGCTTTAAGTTCTCTCTGTGCGGCATTTGGGGACGGAGGCCTCTTCTGCCTACACGACACTCAAGTCACAACAGACTGTGAAGCCAATTGTCGTGTAGGCAATGGAGGGGAACGCTGAAGACCCCATGACTGCTATAGTCCAAGCCATTACAGTGCTACGAGCCGATATGGCAGCAGCCAACACGGCTGTTCATCAACGTCTCGACAACATACAAAGTGTCAGACACCCTTTACCCCCAGATGCAGAATTCGGAGACACACCCTCTGTTTCCCAACCCGTTCCACCTCCGATTCTCCCACCTCAGAACCCCGTTCCCGTGGTACTACCTACTCCTTTCCCATTGGCGGCCCCTGAGAGATACCATGGGGATCCCAAGAAATTCAGGACCTTCCTAAACCAATGCAAGTTGCATTTCCTGTGCCGACCTCAGGCTTTCCCAGATTCCACCACGAAATCAGCATTCACCCTTTCTCATTTGGCTGGGATAGCCGCTGCATGGGCCAACCCCTTGTTGGAGAACGACAATCCGGCCTTATATGACTTCGATCTCCTCGTCACTGAGATGTCCAGGGTTTTTGATACTAGACACAAGGTCCAGTCTCGAGATCTGGAACTACTGGATTTGTGCCAGGGTAGGGGTTCCCTCATTGAATACATAACCCGTTTTAACCAGCTCTCCGCTGAAACTTCTTGGCCCGAGGTCAAGAAGGCAGTAGTCTTCTATAGGGGTCTCAGTAATCCCATGAAGGACGCCCTATCAGTAGTACCCTCATTACCCACTGCATTCCAGGATCTGGTTGACTTGTCACTCCAGGTGGACGCACGTAGGTCCGAAAGAAGAGCGGAAGCAGGTTTCGCTCAGTCCTCCACATCTGACACGGCAGTTCCTTCCTCTGACTCCTCCCAAGAACCCATGCAGATCGGGGGCGTCAGGAGCCCGATATCTCCTCTAGAAAGGGAACGTAGGAGGGTAGATAACGCTTGCTACTACTGTGGCACCTTAGGTCACTTTGTTAAGGAATGCCCACGCCGTCCCAAACACAAGCCACAGGGTTTTCAGATAGCTCGATCATAGTACCGGGGACGGGATCGAGCTATACCACGTACACCCCGAACCCAACACCCTCTTTCGTGCGTATCCGGCCCATTCATGTACAAGCCACTCTACAGCCCACAGCGTCCATTTCGCATCCTGTTACTCTGATAATCGACTCAGGGGCAACGGGTAACTTTATCGACATTTCCTTGGCCCGTTTGTTAAACCTGCCCCTCTTGACCAAGACCAGGCCTGAACCGGTACAGGCTGTAGATGGCTCTTCTTTGATTTAGGGCCCAGTCAAACAACAAACAGCCCCTTTGCTATTGACCATACAATCCAGACACAGGGAGACCATAAGTTTTGATCTTATCAACATGCCGCAGTTTGGGCTCATTCTGGGGATCCCTTGGCTTCAGGAACATAACCCCCTCATTGATTGGAAATCGGGTTTGGTTCACTTTGAGTCAGACGTCTGCCAACATTTCTGTCTTCCCACAGACGCACCCAGCGACAATCCTGCCCAGGCTATAGCTCGTCTTACAGTGCAGGACCCGCAAGAAATACCATCAGAACACGTAGTTGGGTTAGTGGTGCAAGACGTTCCCCAGGTATACCAAGATTTTGCAACTGTGTTTGATCGTGGTTCCTCTGAAACACTGCCTCCACATCGTCCGTACGATTGCCCCATCGATCTACTCCCTGACACAGTGATTCCCACAGGGCGGATCTATTCCCTCTCACCATCCGAGGAAACGACCCTCAAGGAGTACATTAGGAAGGCCTTGAGGCTAGGGCACATACGACCATCCACCTCGCCTGCAGCAAGCCCTATCTTTTTTGTGCCGAAAAAGGAAGGCGATCTACGCCCATGTGTTGATTATAGACGCCTGAATGCCATCACGAGGAAGGATCGGTACCCTATTCCCCTCATCACGCCCTTGCTGGACCGACTCACACACGCTACCATTTTCACCAAACTGGACCTCCGCGGAGCCTACAACCTGGTCCGCGTCCGTTCCGGGGACGAATGGAAAACCGCTTTCTGTACCCGGTACGGTTTATATGAATATACTGTCATGCCTTTTGGGTTGTGTAATGCCCCGGCGACCTTTCAGAGGTTTATGAATGACATCCTGAGTGATATCTTAGATGTCTACGTCGTGGTTTACCTCGACGACATCTTAATCTTTTCTCAGTCTCTGGAAGAGCATGTGCGACACGTTCGTGAGATATTATCACGCCTACACAAACACTCGCTATATGCCAAACCGGAAAAATGCCTGTTCCATGTTGATAACGTTGATTTCCTCGGGTTCTGTATCACTCCCGGGGGGTTGTCCATGAACCACTCCAAAGTTAAAGCGGTTTTGGATTGGCCTATTCCTACGAACGTGAAAGCTCTTCAGTCCTTTTTGGGGTTTGCGAATTTCTACAGGAGATTCATCTCTGGTTTCTCTTCTATCGTGTCTCCCCTCACCGCATTAACCAGTCCTAAAGTTCCCTTTCTTTGGTCTGATACACAACAGAAGGCCTTTGATTCGCTGAAGACTGCTTTCACCACAGCCCCTGTCCTTCAGCATCCCGACTCAGAACTCCCTTTTATCGTGGAAGCTGACGCCTCCTCCTTCGCTCTTGGTGCCGTCTTGTCCCAAGCTTGTCAGGCCACGGGTCGTCTGCACCCGGTTGCATTTCATTCCCGCAAATTTACCACCCCCGAGTCACACTACACCGTGACCGAGAAGGAGTTATTAGCGGTTATGGACGCATTCCGTGTGTGGCGACACCACCTCTTGGGCGCCAAGCATCGAGTCACGGTGTTCACTGATCACCAAAATCTGCAGAATTTGGCGTCCCTGAAATGTCTTAACAGCCGACAGGTGAGGTGGCACCTTTTCTTCGCAGCATTCGACTTCCAAATCCGACATCGGGCTGGTTCCGCACACGGCAAAGCCGATGCGTTGTCCCGCTCTCCCGGGGGGGTTTCTCTGCCGGTATTCCCTGACACAATGCTAGACGACACTAAGGTTATTTGTCTATGTACCCCCTCAGTGCCCTTAGTGGACGCGGTACGCAAGTGGGTGTCTTTGCATCCTGACCAACTATCAGAGTGGGATCCGGTATTCCAGGATGGTCTCCCGTTTGTGCTGAATCGCCTATTCTTGCCCACTGCCGATACACGCAATATGGCCATGGAATGGTCGCACGATGCCCCTGTGAATGGTCATCCTGGCCAACGCCGTACGTTATCTCTCCTGAAGCGCTGGTGTTGGTGGCCGGGCATGAAGAGGGACGTGGATTGCTACGTCAATACATGCACCATATGTACACAATGCAAAACCCGTAGGGGACGTCCATTAGGCCTGCTTCTCCCTTTACCAGTACCCCCGAAACCATGGCATACAGTAACCATGGATTTTGTTACAGAACTTCCTCGGGTACAGGGTTACGACACTATTTGGGTGGTGGTAGATTCCTTCTCAAAAATGGCCGCTTCATCCCCTGTAAGGGTATCCCCTCTGCTTCCGTCCTGGCCACCCTGTTCTTTGATACTGTCTTTTGTTTCTTTGGGTTGCCCTCTGTTCTTATCTCAGATCGGGGTTCTCAATTCACTTCTCGCTTCTGGCGCGCTCTGACCAGATTGATGGGTATTGATGTCTGGTTCTCTTCAGCCTACCACCCGGAGACGGATGATCAGACCGAAAGGACGAATCAGACGATGGAGCAATATCTCCGCTGTTTGATCCTGCAACAGCAGTGTTCTTGGTTGCGTGCTCTCCGACACGCTGAATTTGCTTACAACAATGCGGTTCATGCATCCACTGGGTTCTCCCCCTTCTATGTACTCTATGGCCAACATCCCCGCACGCTACCGGTCCCTGACCTTGCGGCCTCCACTAATCTGGCCGCTAGTGCCTGTCTTAGGGATCTGTCCTCTATCCACGCCCAGACAGCATTACATCTCCGTGAGGCCCAGTCATCCATGAAGGTCCAGGCTGATAAGAAGCGGCTGTTGGCTCCGACTTTCTCGGTGGGTTCCCGGGTGTGGCTTTCTACCCGTCACTTGAGGTTAGTGGGTTGCAGGAAGCTGTTGCCCCGTTTTGTGGATCCCTATGTGGTCTCCCGGGTTATCAATCCTGTCACGTACCGCCTGGTTCTCCCGGGTTCTTGGAGGGTTCACCCTGTGTTTCATGTCTCCCTTCTCAAGCCGTGTCCGGCCCCTTCCCGCTTGCGCGCCTCTGCTGCCCCGGTGTCCTTGGCATCCCCAGACGTGTATGAGGTGTCTTCCATCCTGGGCTCCCGGGTCTGCAGGGGGCGCTTGCAATACCTGGTTGATTGGGTCGGTTATGGCCCGGAGGAGCGCTCTTGGGTTCCTGCTATTGATGTCCACGCTCCCCGGTTGGTGGCTCGCTTCCACCGGGCTCACCCTTCCTGCCCACGGGGTCGTGGGCCCTTGGGGGGGGGTTCTGTCACGATCCCTCATCATGTGGACCCCAAGGCACTCCCCCATCCCCCGTCTCGCCCTTCCCTCTCTTCCCCCCTTCCCCGGGACTCACGTGGACTCTCGCACGTCTTGCGAGCGCACTCGCGCCTGGTCCGTAACAGGACGGCTGTCAAGTTACGGCCGTTCCTACATTGGCAATTGCCTTGGCGCCTAGGATCGCGAAGGGCTAGCCCTGAGCTTCCGCGTCGCGGGACTGTAAGGTCACGTGATGCTCTTGCCCGATCACGTGACCCAGCCGCGCATCACGTGACCAGAAGTTCGAGTACTTAAACTCGGAAACCCGGGTACTCGTTGCTTCACAGCTGTGCTCTGCATTCTGTCTGGCGTTACGAACCTTGAATCACCTTTGGATCACTCACGGAAACGACTTGGCTTGCTTTACTGGACTCTTCTTGGATTTGCCCCTTTGGATTCGTTTGCACAGTGATACACGGCTCTCGACCACGGACTGTTATTGGACTGCCTCCTGGATCACCCTCTTGTACCTTGTACCTTGGCTCTTTGGACTTCTTGCCTCACAGCTCCACAGCTCCACACTTCCTGCTAACAGGTGAACTACTGAGAATTACTCCTCTTGGGGTACCTCCGTCCACGTGGGTCCCGGACCTCTCCACTAGGTTCACTACCTCTTCCTTGACCCTGATTGGTAAGACCTTTCCGTTTTTCTTAAACACTGTGGTTACTGTTTCTTGCTTGGTACTTAATCCGCATTTTCTTGCAGCAGTGTGGGGTCCCAGAGGTTCGCGGTCCCGGACTTGAACATCTTCGCCTGTGGCCTCAACGGCTGCACGGAGAGTGGCTTTAAGTTCTCTCTGTGCGGCATTTGGGGACGGAGGCCTCTTCTGCCTACACGACACTCAAGTCACAACAGACTGTGAAGCCAATTGTCGTGTAGGCAATGGAGGGGAACGCTGAAGACCCCATGACTGCTATAGTCCAAGCCATTACAGTGCTACGAGCCGATATGGCAGCAGCCAACACGGCTATTCATCAACGTCTCGACAACATACAAAGTGTCAGACACCCTTTACCCCCAGATGCAGAATTCGGAGACACACCCTCTGTTTCCCAACCCGTTCCACCTCCGATTCTCCCACCTCAGAACCCCGTTCCCGTGGTACTACCTACTCCTTTCCCATTGGCGGCCCCTGAGAGATACCATGGGGATCCCAAGAAATTCAGGACCTTCCTAAACCAATGCAAGTTGCATTTCCTGTGCCGACCTCAGGCTTTCCCAGATTCCACCACGAAATCAGCATTCACCCTTTCTCATTTGGCTGGGATAGCCGCTGCATGGGCCAACCCCTTGTTGGAGAACGACAATCCGGCCTTATATGACTTCGATCTCCTCGTCACTGAGATGTCCAGGGTTTTTGATACTAGACACAAGGTCCAGTCTCGAGATCTGGAACTACTGGATTTGTGCCAGGGTAGGGGTTCCCTCATTGAATACATAACCCGTTTTAACCAGCTCTCCGCTGAAACTTCTTGGCCCGAGGTCAAGAAGGCAGTAGTCTTCTATAGGGGTCTCAGTAATCCCATGAAGGACGCCCTATCAGTAGTACCCTCATTACCCACTGCATTCCAGGATCTGGTTGACTTGTCACTCCAGGTGGACGCACGTAGGTCCGAAAGAAGAGCGGAAGCAGGTTTCGCTCAGTCCTCCACATCTGACACGGCAGTTCCTTCCTCTGACTCCTCCCAAGAACCCATGCAGATCGGGGGCGTCAGGAGCCCGATATCTCCTCTAGAAAGGGAACGTAGGAGGGTAGATAACGCTTGCTACTACTGTGGCACCTTAGGTCACTTTGTTAAGGAATGCCCACGCCGTCCCAAACACAAGCCACAGGGTTTTCAGATAGCTCGATCATAGTACCGGGGACGGGATCGAGCTATACCACGTACACCCCGAACCCAACACCCTCTTTCGGGCGTATCCGGCCCATTCATGTACAAGCCACTCTACAGCCCACAGCGTCCATTTCGCATCCTGTTACTCTGATAATCGACTCAGGGGCAACGGGTAACTTTATCGACATTTCCTTGGCCCGTTTGTTAAACCTGCCCCTCTTGACCAAGACCAGGCCTGAACCGGTACAGGCTGTAGATGGCTCTTCTTTGATTTCGGGCCCAGTCAAACAACAAACAGCCCCTTTGCTATTGACCATACAATCCAGACACAGGGAGACCATAAGTTTTGATCTTATCACCATGCCGCAGTTTGGGCTCATTCTGGGGATCCCTTGGCTTCAGGAACATAACCCCCTCATTGATTGGAAATCGGGTTTGGTTCACTTTGAGTCAGACGTCTGCCAACATTTCTGTCTTCCCACAGACGCACCCAGCGACAATCCTGCCCAGGCTATAGCTCGTCTTACAGTGCAGGACCCGCAAGAAATACCATCAGAACACGTAGTTGGGTTAGTGGTGCAAGACGTTCCCCAGGTATACCAAGATTTTGCAACTGTGTTTGATCGTGGTTCCTCTGAAACACTGCCTCCACATCGTCCGTACGATTGCCCCATCGATCTACTCCCTGACACAGTGATTCCCACAGGGCGGATCTATTCCCTCTCACCATCCGAGGAAACGACCCTCAAGGAGTACATTAGGAAGGCCTTGAGCCTAGGGCACATACGACCATCCACCTCGCCTGCAGCAAGCCCTATCTTTTTTGTGCCGAAAAAGGAAGGCGATCTACGCCCATGTGTTGATTATAGACGCCTGAATGCCATCACGAGGAAGGATCGGTACCCTATTCCCCTCATCACGCCCTTGCTGGACCGACTCACACACGCTACCATTTTCACCAAACAGGACCTCCGCGGAGCCTACAACCTGGTCCGCGTCCGTTCCGGGGACGAATGGAAAACCGCTTTCTGTACCCGGTACGGCTTATATGAATATACTGTCATGCCTTTTGGGTTGTGTAATGCCCCGGTGACCTTTCAGAGGTTTATGAATGACATCCTGAGTGATATCTTAGATGTCTACATCGTGGTTTACCTCGACGACATCTTAATCTCTTCTCAGTCTCTGGAAGAGCATGTGCGACACGTTCGTGAGATATTATCACGCCTACACAAACACTCGCTATATGCCAAACCAGAAAAATGCCTGTTCCATGTTGATAACGTTGATTTCCTCGGGTTCTGTATCACTCCCGGGGGGTTGTCCATGAACCACTCCAAAGTTAAAGCGGTTTTGGATTGGCCTATTCCTATGAACCTGAAAGCTCTTCAGTC